>NW_026000169.1:11907466-11910369 GCF_001458135.2 Marmota marmota marmota
AGTGGGGGTCTCAGTGACTCCATAGTCTTACAAACCACCTTCATGCTGAGGATGCCCAGAGTTCCACCTCTAGCTTGAACCCCTGCGTTCAATCTAGACCATGTATTCAACTATCTGATACCTCTTCCTCCAAACTCAACTCTTCATATTTTCTTTCTTTAGTATTTATTTATACTACACTTTTGGTCAATTATTTTAATTTTTTTGTCTTTTTTCTAGGAAAACAAAAAACCTTGTGAGTGCAGGAAGTTGCCCATTTTGTTTTCTATGTACCCTGAATATGCCTGAAAACACACCAAATAGTCAGTATTTGCTAAATGAATGAATTACAATGGTGGTGAAATCGATGACTACATACAGACTGACAAGGCACACATATACAAAGGTGCTGACTTTTATACAAATTTTAAAGATAACTATTGTTTAAAAAAGTTATGATTTTATCTTCAGTGTTCCCGAATTATCAAAAGTAGAGTTATGCATGCAGTTAAAACATCAGAATGATGGACTGTTATCAAAATATGTGAATTTTATAATTTCAGAAAATTACCACAGTGGCATTTTAAAATTATGATATAAAATCTTATCGTTCTTACGATACAGTATTTGAGCACATGATAATAATCACAAAATAGAGCCAAAGATTTATTGACTGTGGGATCATTGAATTTTAGCCATCTACCAGCAGAGGGTGTTACTGATCCACATTTTCTTTTCACAGTGTGTGTGTATTTCCTGAACTAAAGGACAGGTTTCAATACTTTAAATGACATTACCTTACAAATCTATGTTATATAAGGTTCTCATTGTCGTTGATTTATTCTGCATTTATGTGTATGTCCATTTGTTTTGTGTTTTCATGTTTGTTTAAATCAGAAATGATACAGCACTGTTCTTCAACTCAAGGTTAAACACATAACTTTGGAATTCAAAATTGGGTCCTACAGAATCTCTCTCTCTTTCTCTCTCTCTCTCTCTTTTTTTAACAGCTACATTGTATCTGGAAGTGTAAATGAATTGTGCTTTTTTATGTAACCATCCTCCTCTTAAAAGATGCTAAGTTTGTTTTCAATATTTTGCCATTCAAAATTCTATTACAATAAATGTATTTTTACAATTATCTTTGTAAATGTGTGCATGTCTACCTGTGGCATAGTTTCCTAGAGAAAATTTGGCAGCCATCTGAAAAGGAAGGTGGAACCCCATCTCACTATATGCCCAAATACCTTCCAAATGTACCGAATCATAAATGAACCAGAAAAAAACACGGGAGAATATTTTCAGAATTTAGAGTCGGGAAGATCTTTTTAAGACCAACAAACTCAGAAACCCCATGAAAGATTGAACTGTAACTATATTTTAAGAAAATCTGGGCTGGAGAGGTAGCTTAGTGATAGAGTGCTTGCTTAGCATTGCAAAGTCCTAGATTTGATCCCTAGTACCTCAAAAAAAAAAAAAAAAAAAAAGAAAAAGAATGAAAGAAAAAAAAAATGCAGATCCCTGCCTCCTCCTGCTCTCCCCAGGCTCTGGTAACTACTGTTCTATCTTCAACACCTGTGAGATCAATTTTTTTAGATACCATATATGAAAAGTTTTTCTTTTCCTGTGTCTGGTTTATTTTACTTAATAATAAAAAAAAACTGTGACAAAAAAATCTTAAACAAAAATATAAATGACACAATGTGAAATGTATTTATAACATATACTATGCAGAACTAAATCCCATAATAAATAGCTTTTGTAAGCTGATAAAGTCTAGCTTGCACGGAAAAATGTCTGAAGAATACAAGCAAATAGGACATCGAAATGGAAACACAAATGGCTTTAAATACATGGAAGCATATTCATAATGGAAGAAATGTAAATTAAAATGATGACATGCCATATTTCACTTATCAGATTGGCAAAGCTCAAACCATTGTGTTCATGAGGGCGTGGGGTACTAGGTAGGATCATAGATTGTTGGTGAGACTACATTGGTACAACCTCTATGGAAACCGATTTGGCAACTGCCATTAAAAATTGAAAATGAAAGTGTATAATTTCTGCTTTTTTTTTTAAAGTCAAATCTCCTTATTTGAATTAGCTGTATGTACTTACCCAGAGGAAAGTCTACACACAGTTTATAAATAAAGCAAGGTATAAAAATTTAAGAGAGGTGTTTATCCTTTGTGTAATGTGAATGACAACTATTTTGAACTATGGAAATTAATGTGACAATAAAAGAAGCCCTGAGAGTATTAGCTGAGGTCCTGGGGAGAACCTTCCTGAAGACACAGGCAGGGTTAAGGAAAATAATAAGGGAAGCCCAGTGGTTCTAGCTTATGACTTTAGGAAGTAATGCCATCCCTAGCAACGGACCAAAGAAGAAACAGTTAAAGCCTGCAAGGAGCTGTCACCTTAGGGGAGGGCTGCCTAACAGGAACTATGGAGAGGTATGCACCACTGTTAGGCCTGGCAAGTGTGGAGCCAGAAAAATGTCCAGGTAACTCCTCCTCCTGCCCAGGTATCTTCTGCTGGTGGCTCTGACTGGACAAATGCAATGGTGGAGCAGAGGACAAGAAGCCAGACATGTCCCCGTTTCTGGGATGGGAGCAAGGAGGAGTAGATCTTGCTTTGTATTCACAAATACAGATCTGGAAGGCCAACAGTTGATTTTCATTCAGTAAAAACTATATTTGGTTAGAGGATAGAAAAGGCAGCAGAATACAACAGTCACTAGTATGGCAATATGTAAAAACGTGGATGTGTAACCGATGTGATTCTGCAATCTGTCTACGGGGTAAAAATGGGAGTTCATAACCCACTTGAATCAAATGTATGAAATATAATATGTCAAGAGCTTTGTAATGTTTTGAACAACCAATTAAAAAAAATAAAATGATAATGATAATCCAATATAT
>NW_026000169.1:11910394-12002248 GCF_001458135.2 Marmota marmota marmota
ATATATATATATATATATATATATATATATATATATATATATATATATTTGGTAATATATTCAGGGCCTTACTTTGTTTCTACCTTCCTTCCCCCAAAATTGCCATTTTTTTTTTCAAATTTGTGTGTGTGTGTGTGTTTCTCCTTTTCAGAATGGAACCCATAGATCAGATCACTAAGATTCCTAGTTCTTTTCTTTCTGGGGCAGTATCTTTACAAAGATTTTCTTTATGAAGACATTGCATTTTCTAATTAGAACTTCATTAAAAGCAAAGTTAAAAGCAAATGACACTATAATAGAAGCACACTGAAGAATAAATTAAAAAAAATAGTGCATTTTATATGGAGTGGGTTTTGACAAAAAGCGCATTATGTTAAGTCACATGTATATTGGAGGAGGAGGATTCTAGAATGTTTTTGTTTTTGTTTTTCCTTGTTCTTTCTTCCTTCTAATACCACCTCGGTTAACATATACTCCCTTCCCCCATCTGTATTTGACTAAACAGAATGGATCAATCATATATTAATCCTGGAGATTCCACATATAGTTAAAGTCACTGTTTTGATAGAAAACATTGAAGACTGCAAAATGGAGAAGGGAATATATGTTACTTATTTATAGGACACCTATAAAAACCTATATAGAACTCTATATAGAGTGTATGTAAATCTATATATAAATCTATATAGGTTTTTATATGAGATGAGGCATAATGGGTTAAATAGTTTTTTTGTTTTGTTTTTTACTTATTTATAAGACAAGATTTGATTTCTTTGAAACGCCATTTTGAAGACTGGGATTGGCAACCATTAGAGACTCTCTCATTTTAACTCCTCAGTTGCTTTCAGGTCTGGTAATATCAGGGATATCCTGTCAGGGCCAGGCATCCCAAGGGGGAAATGACTTGGCAAGAAAGTGTGTTTTATCAACTCTACTTACGCTATTTCCAAAACACGAACCACCATGTTGGTTTTTTTTCAACATTTGACCCCTTTGCACTTTTTCCTATGGAACCAAGCATACATGCAGGATGGGGAAAGCAGTTTTGATAGACATGTACGTTTTTGGTTGCCTTTGGGAGTGGGTTCAGGAGTGACCAACATGATGTCCAGGATATGTGCTCTCCCTTGACCTAGTGTTGTGGGTATTCTACTAGGACTCACCATGAAGTAAGTATTAAATAAATAATGAAATCACCTCTTCATTCAATTCATTGTAGATCCACGGGGATGTATTGTTCAGGTTTTCCCTTTCACTGTTCTGAGAAACATCAGCTACGATACACTCATTTGAAGTGGGAAGTCAGAGTTCAATTTCTCAGACAGGTGATGTGGTCTAGTGGATTTGGAATTTGAATATTATTTCTGGCTCCACCACTGGCTTCCTTTATGACTAGGAGAGAATCTCTCTGGGTGTTGCTAGTTTCGGTATCTGTGGATTGATAAGCAGTTCAAAAGTGTGGATGTTATGCTGGTTCATTTCATGGGAAGTTAAACAGAGCAAGTTCGGAGAGGAAGAGCCAACTGGTCATTTTTTTTTCTAGGCATTATATGGTGCTTTCAGAGGACTTCCAATATCTTAACATATTAAAAGAGTTCAGTGGCTAGGGTTGTGGCTCAGAGGTAAAGTGCTTGCCTAGCATGCATGAGGCACTGGGTTTGATCCTCAGCACCACATGAAAATAAAACAAAGATATTGTGTCCACCTATAACTAAAAAAACAAAACAAAACACACACAAAAAAAAACTTCTTTTTTTTTTTTTTTTTAAAAAAAAAAGGAGTTCAGAAAGATCATCTCTCTCTCTTTTTGTACTTGGGATTGAACACAGGGGTGCTATACCACTGAGGTATACTCCCAGCTCTTTTTAGCTTTTTTTAAATTTTGAGACAGTGTCTCCCTAAGTTGTTGAGGCTAGTCTCAACTTAAAGTCTTCCTGCCTTAGCCTCCCACATCACTGGGATCACAGGCATGCACCACTGTTCTCAGACAGAAAGATCATCTTAACACCAAACATTACTGTGTGCACACAATGTGCAGTACATTTCTGAGGGCTTCACATACATTATCTCATTCAATCCCTGCAGTAAACCCAGGATCTCATTTTATGATATTGATACAGTTTTACAGATGAAGAAACAGGCACAGAAACAAAATTTGTCTTCAAGCTAATAAGAGGCTGAGTTGGGATTTGAACTCAGGTTATTTGAACCCAGAGCCTCAACTTGTAACTACTACACACCCTTCCCTCTTATCTGGAGATCAAAATGCTGACCACAGAATGAGACCACATATACAAATCTAGATATTTGAAAAAGGGATTTTCAGAGAGCCCCAGGTGGAGAAAGGGAGGGAAAGAATAGGGGAAGAAGTGAGAAATCATCAGTGTTAAAATCTGTGAGACATATGAATAAATACCCTAAGGGATTTGGCTAGAGCAGCCCCAGGGTATTATGCAAAACCGCCAGTTTGAGAACAAAATGTTTCAAGTGCTTCAGTCTGTCTGCTTAGAACTCTGATTCTGGTTTGCTTTTTATTTGCTTTATGTTAGGTTTAGTTTTGTGTCTTTTGTAGGATCTCTGTTCCAGCTGAACATTATTTCCTCTGATGGGAAATGACATTGGTTCTGAATCTGGCTGAACTCTACCTATTCAATCTCACTTTTTTTTTTCTTCACTGCTCCACACCACACACCTGTCTCACTGTTCTTTCAGACTGCTTGCCCAGAATGCCCAAACTTAGTATCCCCACCACACAGCTTTGCCCTAGTCCCCATCTATGCAAAATTATTAGTTATTTAAAGCGAAACTTGTCTTACCTTCTCTACAAACCTTCTGAACCCTCATTGAATTACCCTATCCTGACCTTTCATGGAGCTTAATTTATGCACCACTCATATACTTCTTTGCTTAGCTACGGTATTTTGCAAAATTTAAACACTGCATCTCCTAAACCTGTTTTGGATGGGTAAAATGCAGAGACACGTCATTAATTTTTTTTTTTAAATTTTCTTTTTTTTTTTTTGTAGTACAGGGGATTGAACCCAGGGTTGCTCTACCACTGAGCTACATTCCTAGCCCTTGTAAAAACAAACAAACAAACAAACAAAAAAAAAACACTTTTATTTTGAGACAGGGTCTCACTAAGTCTCCAAGGCTGACCTAGAACTTGAAATCCTCCTGCAAGTTTTCCAGTCCTTAGCTTCCCAAATCGCTTGGAGTGCAGATGGCTGCCACTGCACCTGGCAATGTCATTTTCAGTGCTTCAAAAACCAGATAGTGTTTGGTTCAAGAGAAACTTATGAAATTTAACTTAAAAAAATGACATTTATGTCATCCTGATGAGACACTACAATCCAGGTGATTTTCATCGTGTGGTTGTGACTGCAGAGTAGAGCGCACCAACGTGGCACCCACTGCCCACAGCCTCATGTTCACCCTTCCTACACGCCCAACTTCACCCTCTGCTTGCACCCTCTGCTAGAACCCAGGCAGGTGCAACTGATCAGTGGCCTCCTGCTCCTACAGCTTGTGCCTTTCACTTCACCCCACGCTACCTGCCTCTATAAATTAGCTCCACTCACACACCTGATCTGTTGGTTTCCCTCCTGTCTTCCGGGTTCTCAGAACGTGGTTCTTGGTGCACTGGCAAAGTCAAGTGAAAACCAGTTGGTGAGTTTTCCCTAGGTAACTAGCTGAATTTCGGGCCCTGCTTGTACTTAGTTATCTGAGGCTAAGAAAGTGCTTCCCCTAAATGGGGAAGAGCAGGCCCAGATGTAAAGTGCCGGGTGCCTCCTCACCCCAAACTCAACCTCAAAGGATTGTGGACAAAGACCAACTTCCAGTACCAGACTATAGCAGAGGTTCTACAGAATAAGGGGAAAATGTGATCTGAGTCTAGAAAGGAAAGACACTGAAAAAATAGGGAGGGGGGATAATTAGACGGGTGGGGGGGGATAATTAGACAAGCGTGATAAAGTGAGGCTCCCTAGGAACCTTGACTTCTCCACAGGTGAATACTAGATTTGTTTTCCAATTGGCTTTCAGAGAGATCCACAATTGTCTTCAATGGCCATTTCCATGCTGGTCATTTGGAATGTGTTTTAGTTGAGTGTGAGAAGAACATGGGAGGGGAATGCTTGAATTCTTGGAATTAGAGAATTTTTCTTCTCTGAAAAGAAAATCAGACTTCACAAAACAAGAAGCGAAACAGACCAGTGCAGGCAGTTTTCAGAAGCATATGTGTGACTGCTATTTCAGGAATTGTTCCAAAAAGATAGTTATAATAAGGTCTGTGTGACCCAATCTAGAAGCTTAATGTAACAAGGTTAAGTGAATGGTGGGCGGGTTCTGGTCTATTCCTGTTTGCATTCATTACTAATCAGAAAAGTTTACAGATGACAGATATGTTGAGTGTTTATTAAATCTGGGATTTGTGGTTTGCAAGTCCTTTTGATTAACAGCTGCTATCATCTATCCTAGAAAAGGCAGGTAAAAGTTACTATTTTATCACATAAGATACTAGTCACACTGAAACTGAAAATAGCTTAATCAGACAAATATAAAAATCATAGGTTAAATAGAAAAGCAGGCTCTGCCTACCCACTAGGTTCACTAAAGATGGGTTTGCTGGGGCATCTAGGTGAACAGGTGTTTCTTAATGTTTTGTTTTTTAATTTTATTCTAGTTGTAAGTGGACACAATATCTTTATTTTTATTATATATGGTGCTGAGGATCGACCCAGTGCCCCACACGTGCTAAGTGAGCACTGGACTGCTGAGTCGTAACCCCAGTCCCTTTGAAGAGTTCAGTGGCATTTAATCATTAGCGAAGGACTGTTTTGGCAAAAGGAATCCTTTGTTTATCATTGATCTACACACACATATTCAATATTTTTGCATTCATCCATTATGTGTTTTGTTTTTAATTAAACCACTAAGTGGATTTCGCTTAGGTGAGTCATGAAAGATTTGCCTGGATTTCAAGTATTGAATGATTTTTAAAATAAGCCTATCTGATCTAAAACTTGAAAGTTCAATGTTTAAGAAGTAACCTTTGTAAAGGAAGAGAAATATTAGGTGGTTGATAAAGGAAAAATAATTGTCCACATAATCTTTCTCTGAGTTAGATGCAGAGGCTTTCTAAAGAGCTTTTTGAATCATTGTGACATCTGCCAGCTTTTTCAATGATTCTACTTTCTAAACATTATGACTTTTTTTTGTAATGAAATTCAACTGTTTCTTAGTAACTGAAAAAAATGAATATTGATAAACAAAATGTCTTTGCAAATATTAATATGTGATATTGCCTATATTGTATGTACGTGGTAGATTTTACTCAGCCTGTGGAGAACTCGTTTATGAAGTTAGAACAAATATTCATTTCTGTAAGTCTCAAAGAGCACAAATGTCTTAGAGATTAATGTTGAACTCTGCAGTTACTCATTGGTGAAAAGTGGATATCCTATAACAAATAGCCTAACATTAGGTAAGAAATCAGACTTATTTTATAGATGTGGCTGGGCATCACAGACTTTATTGCTTGACAATTTTAGATCAGGCTGATAGTTGAAAATTGAAGATTCAAGAATTTGTACTATATATAAGACAATTCAGTCAGTAAGAATAGAAGTCTATTATGTAAGCAAGAACAATGACACATAGTTCAATCAGTAGGAAGAATAAAATAACATTAGTGAAATCAGTGGTTTAATTTGGAACATTATTTTACATTACATTTAGCTCATGTGAATCCAATGATGAATTCCTATAGCACATTTATAGTTCCACTTTTAAATTCTCTTTTTCTAACCCTGGATTTAACAAACAATATATAGCAAAATGCTCCATATATTACACAGTAGATGTCCTTAATTGTTTCCCTGTTCTTTCCAAGCTGGAATAATCACATATTATATGCTCTCATAGGTTATTATAACTACGTAATTTATCTGTAGTCTTTAAGTTGCTATATTTGGCTAATAACAAAAAATACCTAATGATGTTTGAATTTCAAATCAATTTTTAATTTTATTAATTTTTTGTTGATACCAAGAGTTGAACCCAGGGGCACTTAACCCCTGAGCCACATCTCCAGCCCTTTTTATGTTTTATTTTGAATCGGAGTCTTGCTGAGTTGCTTAGGGCCTTGCTAAGTTGCCAAGGCAGGCTTTGAACTTCTGTTCCTCTTGCCTCAGCCTCCTGAGTCACAGGGATTACAGGCATGTGCTCCCACACCCAGCTTATTTAATTTTTTTTTCCTATTGTATCTTTTAAGTATTTTTGTTTTTTTATTTGTAAATACATTTAAAATTTTTCAGTGTACATATGACCCATGCAGTGTTTGGGATATACTAAAAATTGTCATTTTTTGTTTTTTAAAGAGAGAGAGAGAGAGAATTTTTTTTTAATATTTATTTTTTAGTTTTTGGTGGACACAACATCTTTGTTTGTATGTGGTGCTGAGGATCAAACCCGGGCCGCACGCATGCCAGGCGAGCGCGCTACCGCTTGAGCCACATCCCCAGCCCCTGTCATTGTTTTTCTAAAATTAAAATTGTATTGTGCATCTTAGATTTAATCTGGCAGGTTTTGTAGTTTACTCTTCATACCTGTACCTTCCAAAGTTTTAGAAGAGCAGATTTCTGTTTTTCTCATGCTTATATCTCCAGTGTTTACACAGGGCTTAGCCCTTAGTAGGTATTTAATACTGATTGTCTTCCTAAAAGGAAGGTTATTAAAATATTTTAATTATAAATAAATGCAGGTAAAGTTCGAAAAGCAGTTCTTGTCATTGGAACTTTTCCAAGTGTACCATCCTTACATGACAAATTTAAGTCAGCTAAAGCAGATAAATAATGGGGGGAAATTTATTTTTTGAGATGGGGGTCTCACTGGCCTCCAACATTCCAATCCTTTTATCTCAGCTTCTAGAGTAGCTGGGATTATAGGTGAGTGCCATTGTGCCTGGCTCAGAGAAACTCCTTTTTAAAGAGAGACTCCGAGCAACTACTTCTAGTTAAATTTACTTTCAAGCTTTTAATTCTCAGTTAATGTTTTTTTTTTTTTTTTTTTTTTTCCCAAAGGCAATTATCATACAAAGCAAGTTAGTCTTGTATTTCCATTATGGAAGACTGCAGCTAATCTTTTCTACTGGTATCTAAAATTAAAAAAGTCTGGACAGAAAAGGCAGGGGATATTTCCAAGCCATATATGGTGACAGTGGCATAAACCTGGAAATCTTTATCATCCCATCTTATTGAACTTCCACAAATATTCTGCTGTATATTAGAAAGAGCAAAACAAGTTAATCTTGGGAGGCTTTGTCAGGAGTCAGTGTCTTAAGTGTACTCATTGTAACATTTAGCAAATCAACTGCCAAGCAGGGCTCACATAGGTGAGTTGTGGAAGTTTACAAAACGGGGAAAAAATGGCTTGAAAAATAAAATCAAACTCTGTGTTTTATACGCTGAGGATGTTAATCTGGGTCAGTTACCAGTACCTGCAAAGCAGGGCCTCTCATCTTGGCTTGGACAGCACCCTACAGCAGTGTTTTATGGTGTGAGTAGACAAGGCTCTGGAGTCCAAGGTTTCAGTCTAGGGTCTATTGTGACAATCTGCACCTCGACACTCTGGCTCTAAAAGGGAGAGATGGTCAATACACACTGAGAACATTGATAAATATGTAGCCAATCTTTAAGGCTCTTTGCTTGACCTGGGGAAGTTGAATGCCTTCCTGTGAAGTCACCATCGTAGCACAGATGAATTGTGCTGGGTTCACAGGTGAATTCTCTTCTGTCATTACCACTGCTTCACGTCCACCCTCCCAGGTGAACAGCTCCTGTTGGGATAAGAGGGAGTCCTCCAGGAGAGGAGGTAGCTGGAAGCAGTTGGGAGCTAACTATCATAGCAGCTAGGGAAAAAGGCTTCAAGCCTCATAATTACATGTATTATATATAATTGGAGGTTATAAATTGTGCCACTAATAATGTATGAAGAATCACATCATGAATTTTGATTTCAAGATTTAGAAGTATTTTTTTAGAAAACAGCATGCAGATTCATTTGAAATGATCCAATAATAGAAGACAAAATTTAATTACATGACAGAATTTATGATACAATTTTAAATTTTGGGAGACTTCAGAAAATGTTAAGTCCAGTGAGAATTCAGAATTTCAGGGGAAGAATGTGTTTCGGTTTGGTATTGAAAGATAAGCCTTGAATACATAGTATAGTCAGATCACAAAATAAGACTTTGGAGGTGGTCATTACCCTAAATGGTGAATTCTGTTGGTGGAACTTCGTTGGCTGGAGCTCACAGTCATTATTTTTTTTTTTGAATTTTAATATTTATTTTTTAGTATTTGGCGGACACAACATTTTTGTATGTGGTGCTGAGGATCGAACCCGGGCCGCACACATGCCAGGCGAGCGCGCTACCTCTTGAGCCACATCCCCAACCCCCACAGTCATTATTTTGAAATAAGATAAAGCCAGAATGAGAGTGCTTTGAGTATCTTCTTTCCAAACACCCTTTCCAATTACAACTGTTTCAGTTTTTTTTTGGCTGCTCATATGTTCTCTATTAAATTTTTATAAAGATCCATAAATGCAAATTTTTGTTTGATTTTTTTTTTTTTAAATCATAATTTTCAAACTCTACATAACTATTCAACTATTTGTACTAATTAGGTAAACTTTTGGATTTCTTTCCAAATTCCCTAATTATTCTAAGAGTCAACTCATGCTTTTTATTTAAGTCCATATATCCTGCCAAAAAACAAAACTGGGGGTGTAGCATGCTCATCATGACTGAGGCCCTGGATCCAATCCCTGGCCCCAAACCAAACCTATGCTGGAGGCAGAGATACTTCAGCTCACATCTTGGAGATATGACCATTTGCAAGTTACTTCACTTCTTTGTTTCTTATCTGAAAGAGAGCATGTCCAGCATGGCATGATGGGGCATGCCTGGAATCCCAGCAACTTGGGAAGCCGAAGCAGGAGGATTGCAAGTTCAAGATCAACCTCAGCAACTTAGATTCTTCCTCAAAATAAAAAGTAAAAAGGGATAGGGATGTGGCCCGGTGGCAAAGTACCCCTGGGTTAAATCCCCAGTCTCCTCTCCCCAAAAGGCATGTCCATATATCTGACAGGGTTTCTGTGATATTTATACACAATACTTGTAAAATGCAGTAAGTTCTCAATAAATAAGTGAGAACAGGACAGAGCCAATGGTTGGCATTGAAATGAGAGTTGTTAGCATCATTGACATATTTGACATAGCATAAGTGAAAAGCAATACAGTTAAGAGTCCAATTTCTGAAATTGTACTTCCTGTGTTCAAATCTGGGCTCTGGCACTTATCTCAGTGATTTTGAATGTGTACCTTATTCTCTTCTTGCACAAAAATGGAGATAGTTTTAATGTTCACCTCAGCATTGTTTTAAGGACAAGTTGATAAGTATAAAGAGCTTACTGCCTTGCCTGCATGTGGTAAGTACTTTATAGACATTATCTGTTGTTGTTTTCTGGACAATTGAGCATCAAAGTTAAATGCACGGGAAGTTGTTTAGAACAGTTTAACATTTTGTCATGATGTCCTCCCAAGTCCACTTGAGAATAAGTAGCCTATTGCTGGATAATAGTTAAGACAATGTTAACTTTTAAAAATGTGTCTACTTTTGCCCATACTTTAGGCACTTCTATCCAATTGGTGGAGAGCCAAGGATGACTTCTGCAAAGAAGGTAACTGAGAAGCGGCATAACCCAGTGGAAAGCATTTGCAGAAAAATCAGAGCCATTCAAAAAGGAGACGCAATTTCAAATCCGATTCGACAAATTATCAAATACCAGTCTAGCAGTTTTGATAGTCCACAGACTAATGCCAAGAAAACCTTTGAGGAGGTGCTGAGGAAGATGACTGCTGCTCACATTCCTGTGCGGGACTCTCGTTTTTCAAGTTCTGAGAAAGTGGCTGCCTTCATTTCATCCCCTGAAATAGCATCTGCAAGAACCCCATCCATCTCTCACCTGTACTCTCCCAAGAATGCCACATACACTGTTGGTCTCACTAGTTCTGAAAACATCGTAAGGCTGAGATCACAGAACAACCAGTGTGATACATCTTTGATACCACAGATCCGAGCAGGGGATGTCTTCTCTACCAAGGACTGGAATAACTACTGTAGTGGAAATAACAATTGTACCTTAATGCTTGACCATGATTCTGCCTCTGCTCAAAGCTCTCAGTTTTTTACTAAGGATTCAGTGGTGAGAAAATTATCTCTGAATGATGATGGTAAATAATCATTTTTTAATGTGTGTTTTTCCAGTGAAACAAAAATCACATCTGCTTTTAGAATATCTGAACTTAAAACCAATATACATTATTAAAGTTTAAATGGATGCATCTATCTTTTTCTAAGTATGTTTGTGTCTATCCCCCACCTTAAAAGAAAGTCTTATGTGTGAAATCTATTTTACATGCTTCTGATTAAAATCTGAATAGAAATTCTGGATTGCATTTACAATCATATCATTTGGCATTTCTCTACTGACCTGGAAATCAACTTGAATGCCAAATTAGAATGTCATGAATATACAGATATAGTGGACTTAAAATTCATATAATCCCTAGATATCTTGCTGAAAGAACTCTTCATATTTGTTTGCATAACAGCAAAACAACTATGTAAGAATATATGGGTTCTATTTCAGGAGCAAAGGAGGTAGGCCAGGGAAGATGTTAATTTTTCAGGCCAATGGAGATTTAGAAAACTACTTAAGAGATTGTTTAAAACAGTTTCTTATATAATAAGATCTGAAAAACAAAATGTAAAATTGTACGTAATCTGTATAGTTTCTTCTTTCCCTTTATTTTTCTTATAAATCTATGTCTTACTAGTTGCTTTTTCATAAGGTACTTTCATTGTAAAGCAAAAAAACTTCATTTCCTTCTCCATATCTCTTATTCCTCCTTTTAAAAATTTATAAATAAAAAGGAAAAAATAGAGGGAGACCTTTTAAGACTACTTTATTTACTTCCTTATGATTCTGTCATGGAACTTGGGGAGTTGTGCATCTTGGGCTACATCCCCAGCCCTCAAGACCACTTTTTTGATGGGTTCATTCAAGACAAGTAATCAGTATTATAGGATTCTGTTTATTAAAATAAGCTTTCTTTTGCTAAAATTAAATACCCCAAATGAGAAATGAATAACTTGTAGCACAGATAAGCACCTGAATTTGTATTTTTTCTTCTGATAGGATGGAAACCAGGAGCTGATGATGGCCAAGATGTAATGCACAGCACCAGTAAGGTCTGGGAGGAACAGTTACTCACAGGAATCTTCCATGCATGTGACACAAAATGCAGAGGTAAGTTGAAAACTATCTGCTTAAATGTTCAGGAGTACTCGTCATGTCACCTGTGCTTTATTTTGCAAGAGAAAGGGAAATGGTTTGCGTGGGGGACGCTCTGTCCCCATGTCCACACACATGGTGGATGCTGCCTAACTTCGGAGTAAGATTGGTTGTTCAGGTCTTGATTTTCTTTATGATTTCTTTAGTACCTCTTTTGCTTATTTTTTTTAAATAGATCTTTATTTTATTTATTTATGTGGTGCTGAGGATCCAACACAGTGCCTCACACATGCCAAGGCAAGCACTCTACTGCTGAGCCACAACCCCAACCCCTCTCTTGCTTATTTTAACAGTGACTTAGATGGTTTTATTGAGTTTACCAGCTGAATTATCAATTCTAAGCATTGCTTGGAACTACTTACATGTCATAGGAGTTGTCTTACAAGAAATCCTATACTTCAGTATATAAAACCATTATACAAGTTTAGGTCAAAACTTAGCTTTATATTTTTGTTTCATTTTGAGATGTGTTCTTTTAAAATTTTCTGCAACTGATTTTTTAGCATGTAAATATTCATGAGCATTGTAATAAAATTAATGTATTGGTAAATAAATAGGGGAGAAGTAATCAGTAATTACTTTCCCCTGAGTAACCATTTAATGATTTTTTATAAGTCTTTTCACAATTTCCTCTGTTGATAACTTCAGATTAATTTTTAAAAATTATGGAACACTTCAAATATATATAGGAGTGGAGAGAACAGTATAAAAACTGCTTATATATGTGTCTACCAGTTATGTTTCATTCCTAATCCCACCTGTTTTCTTTTATTCTGGATTATTTTGAGGCAAATATCAGACATTACATTATTTTATTTGCAAATATTAAAGTAACTAAAATGTAACTGATTCTAGATAGAACTACAGTGCCATTATTATGACTAACATAACTTTATTATCAAATATTTTGTCAGTATTCAAAACTTCTCATTCGTGTGAAAAGTATCTTTTTAAACAAAAGTTTTATTGTTCAAATCAATATCCAAGAAAGGTCTCTTTTTTGTCTGCCTAATATGGGCATTCTCTCTTCTTGCTTTTTAAGTTATTAAGTAAAATGACTATTCTGTTTGGTAGAGTTTTCTACAACCTAAAATTTGGTGATCATATATCTATAGGAACACTTAATTTATTTCCTCTATCCTATAGTTAGAGGTTTGAGCAGATAAAAGTTCAAGGTTTTGTGTTTTGATTTTTGGGAGGCAACAATTGAAGACAAAGACTTAGATCGTTTCTTTCATTAGGTGTTGCAAATGGTGATGCTCCATCATTCCATCCTAATTTATCAGGTGCAATGCATTTATAATGAGAAACTCTGCCCTGTTTCATCAACTTTTTAGCCAGCCTCATCTGTGTCCTGAAGAAGCAGGATAAACCTACCAGTTTTCAAAATGCAAATAGTGACCGCTAAAGGTCACTCATAATTTTGTTGTTGTTGTTTAATTCATCATTTCAGCATATTTGATGTTTTATCCATTGTAAGTTTTGTTACTGATGCTTATTTCAAAAGTCTTTTTAGATATACATGACTGCAGAGTATATTTTGACATATTCAAACATGAAGTCTATCTTATTCTCATTGGGATCCCAGTCTTGTGGTTGTACAGGATGTGGAGATTCATTGAGGTATATTCATATGTATATTTAAGCATATATATATGTATATAATATACACACACATACATATATGTACATAGGAAAGTTGTATCATATTCATTCCACTGCCTTTACTTTTCCTATCCCTCTAATCTTCTTATTAATGTCCATCATTGGACAATGGAAATCTCATGTTGATTACAGTGTCATTTGTGGGGGTAACTTTTCATTTTGATATAATTTCAAACTACAGAAAAGTATGAATAATTTGCACATGCTCTCTATCCAGATTCACCAATCATTTTCATTTTGTCTCATTTGCTTTATTATTACTGTATTTCTATTTTCTGAACCCCTTGGGAGCAATTTGCAGATATGTATATTTTTTTACCCCAGTACATCAATATGGGTTTTCTATAGACAAGGGCATTTGCTTAGATGACCACAATACATTTATCAAAGTCAGGATGTATATTTAACAGTGATACAATACTATTAGCTAATTCACAATTCTATATTCAAATGCCATCAGTTGCTCAATAGAATAAGCCATAGTCCTGGGTCCAATCCAGAATCACACCTTGTATTTAGTTGTCCTGTCTCTTTAGTGTCCTTTAATCTGGGATAGTTCCTTAGATTGTCTTTTATGACCTTAAAATGAAGAGTGGGGCCAGTGACTGTAGAAAGTCTGGTATTGGTATATTTAATCAAGAATTTGAGTCAAGTTATTCATTTTGTCAGGCATTCTAGAAGTGATGTTCTGTTCTTTCAGCACAATATGTCAGGATTTTAAAAACTTTGATTTCTTAGTTATTATGTTGTCTGTCTGGTTTCTCTGTTGTATAAAGTTATTTGTCCTTTGTACTTAATAAGTATTATATTGGAAGATACATTGAGTCTATGTAAATATTCTGTTCCTCATCAAACTCACACTCAGTAAATTTAACACTGATATTTCTTGTCTGAATCAATTATTATTATGATGGTTACCAAACAAATTTTTCTTTCTCCATAATTTTTTCTATGTTTATTATTTCTCAATCTACCACAAGAGTTTTACCTTCTCACTAATTAATTGGTATCATTAGGAATTCCTGGATTCTTATATGAAGTCATTTGTAATGCTACTGTCATTATTTGTCTTGATGCTCAAATTGTCCCAGAGTTAGCCAGCAAAATACTCTTCAAGCTGGCTCCTTTGTCTGAAAGGTCCCTGTCTTTTTAAGAGAATATTTTTTAGCTCTTTCAGGTAGAAAAACTTTGACATGTGCCCTTCCTCATTTTTCTTGGCATTATAAAATTCTCAGGCTTATCTTGTACATTTCCTGCTCCAGCCTTGGAATCAGTTATTTCTTCAAGGATCATGAAACCTTTTCATGGGAAATGTTCTGTATAGACCACTCTCTAGGGAAAAGGAGCAGTGGTTGTTTCTAGGCCTTCACAATAATTAGAAGTAGGATGCATTTAAATTTTTAAAAGATGATATATGTTGCATTCATGGTCTTTCTTCCAATGCAAATTCAGGATAACTGAATTTTACTCATCTCTTCTCTCTCTGTATCTCCTTTCTTAGAGGGAAATCTTGATTCTCGATGTCACTAATGAAACTCAGTGTAAATGTTCATTTGCTTTATTTAATCACATGCATTAGTTTCAAAATAATACCCCCAAATAATACCCAAACTATTATCAATTCTCATAACTGACTATTGTACTAGTTCTTCATAGCTGACTTTCCATGGAATGATGCAATTCATTCCTTCACAACTTCTGTGGCTCACTTTAGGCATAGCCTAGCTGACTGTTGTGACAGAGCTCCCAGGGCTATCAGGTGCTGCTTGGGCCACTTATCTCATCTGTGGCTTACTTTGGGAAGATTGAGGGCTTCCATTACTTGCTGCTGTCAGCTGGAATCCTCCCTCAATTCCTGGCCACTTCTGTCTTTCAACATAGTGGGCCATAACATGGCAAGGGAGCGAGTGACTCCAGCCAGACAGGCATTGCAGTCTTGGAACATAATCACGCAATCCTATGCTTGTATGTTCTATCACCCTTGCCATATTCTATTGATTAGAAGCAATCCACAGGCCACTCCCACACTCCAGAGAGGAGTCACAAACATCAGAAGGTGGGATCATGAGGGTGCCCTAGAATTTTTCCATCTTACTACCACAGTTGAAAATGATCTAAGATTTTTTTTTAAATTAAGATATACTGTGGGGTCGGGGTGTGGCTTAGTGGTAGAGCTTGTGCTTAGCATGCTTAAAGGCCTGAGTTCAATCTCCAGGCCTCTCTCAAAAAGAGATAGACTACCATATTGCCTAAGTATGTTTGGGAATGTCTCCAGACTTGTTTTATAATCTGATATTTCTCACTTAACATTTTTGAGTGCTTGTTGGCATCAACAGTTTCTTCTTTTTCCATATAGTATAAGATATCTGGGTAAATAACTGAATTTTATTGATGTTTTATTAAAGTATAGTAATTATGCACATTGGTGGGGTTTGGTGTGGTATATCCATTCATGCATACAACATGCTCTGATCAAATCCAACTCTTTTTCTACCCCCCAATCACTCTTCCCAAATCAAATAATCACTATTTTCAGGTCAACTCTTTTTAGCTTTCACCTGTAAGACAAAACATGTGCTACTTGTCTTTCTATGTCTGGCTTATTTGACTTAACATAATCTACTCCAGTTCTATTCAACTTGCTATAAAAGTCAGGATTTTGTTGCTCTTTATAACAATAATACTCCATTATGCATATGTACCACATTTTCTTTATTCATGCATCTGTTGATACACATCTAGACTGATTCCTTACTTTGGCTATTGTGAATAGTGCTACACTAAACACGAGCTTCAGGTAGTCTTTGGTGGCTAATTTATAGCTGGCTCATATGGCAGATCTATGTTTAGGCTTTTGAGGAACTTTCATACTGTTTTCTAAAATGACTATATTAATTTACCTTTCCACCAACAGTGTATGAGTTCCTTTTTGTTTACATCCTTGCCAGCAATTTTTTTTTTCATGATAGGCATTTTAACTGGGGTGAGATAATATCTCATTGTAGTTTTGATTTGCATCTCTCATAGCTAATCATTGGGACATATTTTCTTGGCCATATGTATTTCTTCTTTTGAGAAGTGTCTGTTCAGATTATTTGCACATTTTTTTTTAAAGGTTGGATTACTTGTTGAAGCTTTTTGAGTTCCTTATATATTCTGAATGTTAACCCTGTGTCAGATGAATAATTGGCAAATATTTTCACCTATTTTATAGGTTATGTCTTCATTGGATTGATTGGTTGCTGGGCAGGAACTTTTTAGTTTGAAGTAATCTCATTTGTCAAGTTTTGCTTTTATTTCCTATGCTTTTGGGGTCGTATCCAGAAATCATTGCATGTACCAATGTCTTGGAAGTATTTCCCCTTTGTATTCTTCCAGTAGTTTCCAAGTTTCAGGTCTTACTTTTATTAGGTCTTTAATTCAGTTTGAGTTGCTGTGGCTTAGAGTAATTGTTAGGGGTCAAGTTCCAATCTTTTGCATGTGGAGATCCAGTTTTCCCAGCATCATTTGAAGAGGCTGAACTTCTTCTGTGTATGTTTGTGCTAGTCACTGTGACAGAAAGACCTGATGAGCAACTTAGAGGAGGGACAGTTTATTTTTGGCTCCGTTTCAGAGATTTAGGCCAATGTGGGCTGACTGTGTTGTTCTGGGTCTGAGGTGAGGCAGCACATCATAGTGGAAGGGCAAGGTGGAGGGAAGCTACTCAGGACACTGGCAGAAAGAAGAGAGAGGGAAGGGGCCACAGGGAAGAGGAACCCTCCCAGGACACACTGCCAGTGACCCACCTCCTCCAACCATGCTCCACTTGCCCTCACTTACTACCCAGTCTGTCTATTCACACTAGGGTGGACTGATTAGATTAAAGCACTCATAAACTAATCATTTTAATTCTGAATATTCCTATGAGAACACAGGGACACCACACATCCAAATTATAACTGTTTTTGGAGACTTTCTGTAGAATAAGTTATCTCTGGAATCTCTATTAAATTTCATTGTTCTATGTGTCTGTATTTATGTCAATAGCATGGTGTTTTGGTTATCAATATAACTCTGTTCTCTGTTGTATCATACACCTTTTTTTTTTTTTTTTTTGGTGTTGGGGATTGAACCCATGGCCTTGTGCATACAAGGCAAGCACTCTACCAACTGAGCTATATCCCAGCCCTCTGTCATATATGTCTTGAAATTAGGTATTGCAATGCCTCTAGCTTTTTATTTATTTATTTATTGTTGTTTTTTGGTCTAACATTTCTTTGGCTATTATCTTTGTACTTCCATGTGAATATTAGGATTGCTTTTCCTAGTCTGTGAAAAATGTTATTAAATGTGTAGATTACTTTGGGTAGTATGTATGCTTGAAAAATATCCTTCTAATCCACAAACATAGAAATTCTTCCCATCTTTTAGTGTCTTTTTCAATTTATTTCAGGAGTATTTTTGTAATTTTCATTGCAGAGATCTTTCCTCAGTGTACTCCCAGATATTTTTGTAGCTATTGTGACTAGGATTGCTGTCATATTTCTATTTTGGCAAATTCATTATGGGTACACAGAAATTCTGATGATTTTTGTATATTAATTTGGCACCCTGCTCCTTTACTGAATTTGTTTCTGTTTTAGTAATTTATCCTTTTAGAACCTTTAGGTTTTTCTATATATAGAATCATCATTTGTAAACATGGATAGTTTTAATCACCCCCTATTTGAATGTATTTCACTTCTCTTGCTTAACTGTTCATTCTAAAGCTTGTAGGATTATATTGAATAAGAGTGGTGAGTGACATCCTTACCCTATTCATGTATGGTATTAGCTGTGGCTTTATTATATACAGCCTTTAATGTTGAGGTATGATCCTTTTCTATCTATTTTTTCAGGATTTGAAGAGATGTCAAATTTTATAAAATGCCTTCTTCCCCCATCTGTTAATTTTTTAAAAATTTTCTGTTGAAGTGATGTATTGTGCTTACTGATTTACGTTGAACCATCCTTGTATATCTGGGATGGAACCAACTTGATTGAGGCATATGAGCTTTTTGTTACAGGTATAGGGTAATGCTAAACTCAGAATCAGTTTGGAAGAGTTCCCTTACTTTTAATTCTATGGAATAATTTGAGAAAAATTTTTGTTAGCTCTTGCTTAAAAGTTTAGGAAAATTCTGTAGTGAAGACATCCGGGGTAGAGTTTTTGTTTTTTATTTTTATTTTTTTGGTTGGAAGATGTTTATTGCTGATTCAATCTTATTACTGCTTGATTCAGGTTACTTTTGTCCTCATGGTTCAGTCTTGGTTTTCTTTTAAGCTTTTCAACTATAACCACATTATTTTTCATAATAAACCCTAATGATTCTTAATATTTCTATGGTGTCAGTTGTAATGTCCATTTTTATGTCTAACTTTATTTGGGTTGTCTCTTTATTTCTTGGTTAGTCTAGCTAAAAGTTTGTTAATTTTATCCTTTCAGTGAACCAACACTTTCTTTCATCAATCATTTTTTTTTAATTACTTTTATTTTTTAAACACATGACAGCGGAATGCATCACAATTCTTATTACACATATAGAAAACATTTTTTCATATCTCTGGTTGTATATAAAGTATGTTCACACCAATTCATGTCTTTATACATGTACTTTGGATAATGATGTCCATCACATTCCATCATCATTGCTAACTCCCTGCCTCCTCTCTTTCCCTCCCACCCCTCTGCCCCATATAGAATTCATCTATTCCTCCCATGCTCCCTCTCCCTACCCCACTATGAGTCAGTCATGTTACATCAGAGAAAACTTTTGGCATTTGTTGTTTTGGGATTGACTAACTTCACTTAGCATTATCTTCTCCAATGCCATCCATTTACCTGCAAATGCCATGATTTTATTCTCTTTTATTGCTGAGTAATATTCCATTTGTATATATACCATATATTTTAATCCATTTGTCAATCATTTGTATTGTTGTTTGGTGTCTATTTCCTTTATCTGCTCTGATTTTTTTTGTTTCTTTTGATTTGGGGTTTGGTTGGTTTGTACTTTTCCAAGTGCTAGAGATATACTGCTATGTTATACTTGAAATATTTCTAATTTTTTTATTTAGACACTTGTTACCAAAAATTCCTTTCTGGGTACCTCTTTACTGCAGCCCACAGGTTTTGGTATATTGTACTTCATTAGTCTTGATACTTTTTAAAATTTCTAACTTCCTCAACAATACACTGTTGTTGTTTTTTTAAACTGTTGTTCAGTCTTCATGCATTTGTATATTTCTATTTTGTTGACTTCTAATTTTATCCTGTTGTGATTTAAACAAAATCAGCATGTAATTTCAATGTTTTGGGGCTTCATTTAAGACTTGTTTGGGGGCCTCATATGTGCATATTCTAGAGAAGTTTCATGTGCATATGAAAAGAATATATATTCTGTAGCCTTTGGATAAAAACGCTCTGTAAATTCTGTGACATCCATTTAATCTGTAGCTTAGTTTAACTCTGATGTATCTTTGTTGATCTTTTGTCCAGATGATCTGTCAACTGATAAAAGTGGAGTGGTGAACTCCCCACTATTATTGTATTAAAGCCCCTCTCTTCCTTTAGGTGGTGTTTTTTTTTTTTTAATTTTTAAACTTGTAGCATATGTTTAATTGTATTGTGAGCATTAATTCAATATGCTTTAATAATTTCGTTCAGATAAATGATGCATAATGATGGTTTAACATTGGTTCAATCATAAATTTATAAGTGTATTTACCAAGAGCAAAAATAGAAGACGACTATTAAAAATAGCTACAAAGGTAACACCTCCAAAAGTTTCTGTAACTGTTGGAAAAGCTTATATCTAAATCTGATGCAGATTTCTTAGTGTCATTTGAGAATTCTTTTCTTAGCCACATGGTACTATGAGTCTAGAAGAGACTGGTTATGGGTACCACTTCTTGTCTTTAGTTGTGATTGAGGGATGTCAGCAAGTATACTTTGTATCTTTTCCCAAAGCATGTCTCTTTGATAAACAATATCCTCCAGACATGTAGCAGCCTTATGATTTTCTTCTTCTAGCTAGCAGCTGTAGACTCTTCACTGGGTAAGGAATCTATCAAAACATAGATGTCTTTTGCTGTTCATGCAATCAGTGCTGCAAAAAGCTGGGCATATACTTCTGTAAGATTAGCTGGTTGTCTTTGTTAGTTGCTGTCTGTATATTAAAAGAGGCAGGAGGACCACATTTTTGCAACACTCCAGTGGCATTACAAAACTGATCTGCAAGTAAGTTCAGAGTCTTGCAGCTGCATGAGCTGATCCACCTCCCTTTAGTTTTAATAGTGTTTTAAAAATTGGGTGCACCAATATTAGGTGCATACAGATTTCTAACCAGTATATTGACTTATTGAATTGATCCTCTGATCATTGTATACTGATGTTTTTTGTTGCTTCTTACTGTTTTTGTCTTAAGGTCTGTTTTGTCAGATATTAGTATAGCTATTCTCCTTGCCTTAGATTTCCATTTACTTACAATATCATTTTCTGTCTTTCACTTTCAGTCTGTATGTGTCTTTACTTGTGACATGAGTTTCTTATTGATAGCATATTATTGGGTCTTATATTTTTTATATTCAATCAGAGAGTCTGCATTTACTAATTAGAAAGTGTAGTCCATTTCACTCAAGGTTCTTATTGCGAGACAAGGACTTGTTATCTTGTGGATTTTCTTAGAGTTTTTAATATTCTTTGTTTCTTGTTCATATTTCTGTTTGACATTTACAGAATTGATTCTTTTATATTTCTCTTATGTATTTATTCTTATAGTGGGATTTTTGTTTTCACATGATATTATGATAGTGGTTATCTTTCTTCTGGATGTAGGACTCTTCTAAGCATGTTTTGTGAGGGGCCTGGTGGTCATGGGTTCTCTCAGTTTTTGCTTGTCTTAGAGAATCTTCATATTTCTTTCATTTCTAAAGGATCACCTTGCATAGTATAGTTGTCTTGGTCAGCTGTTATTTTCTTTCAGGACTTGGAATCTGTCCTTCCATTTCTTCCTGGCTTTAGAGTTTCTGTTTGAGAAATATTCTGTTAGTCTGATGGGGACATCTTTAAGTGTTACTTGGCACTTCTATGTATATTAAAGTTCTTTCTGTCTTAGACAGTTTGACTATAGTACACTGTGTGGGGAAGATTTTTTTTCTGGTTATGTCTATAAGCCTCCTGGACATGGATATCTATGTCTTTCCAATGATTAGGGAAGTTTTCTGCTATTATTTCATTGACTAGGTTTCCTATGCTCGTAACTTCTTTCTCTTCACTATCACGTAATCTGCAACTGCAAATGTTTATTCATTTAATGGTGTTGCAAAGATCTTAATGCTTTCTTCTTATTTTTTCTTCTTTTGTCTGAATGGAATATTTCAAAAGGCCTATATTCAAGTTCAGATATTCTTTCTTTCCCCCTGATCTAGTTTGTTGCTGGAATTTCCAACTGTACTTTTCTTCATTTTCTAAGCTTTTTGTTTCCAAGATTTCTGTTTGGTTCTTTTTCAAATCTCTATCCCTTTGAATTTCTCATTCATATCTTGTAGTGTTTTCCTAATTTTACCTGATTATCTATATTCTTGTGAGTCTCACTGAATTTTTTAATAATCATTTAAATTTTTCTTTGAAGATATTATTTTATTGTGTTTAAATAGAGAAACACTATATGAATATTCTACCCACAAAATAAAAATACATAATACAAATTTAATGATTTCTGCTCCAACATCTCCTTTACTTCCTTCTCCTGAAGTTATTCCTTTCACCCTGTTTTGTTTATAGAAACATACATATACATATATTAAGAGGGAATGGTTGGTACTATGTTTTTATTTTGCTTTGCCTTTTTCTATATAGAATAATGGGTTTCATTGTGGTATATTCAGACATACATATAACATAATTTGATCAGTTTTACTCCCAAACTTCTCTTAACCCTCTGTTTCTCCACCTGCCACAATCCCTTTTTTTCTACCCTGATGACTTCCATTCTGCTTTTATGACATCTTTTTTTTTCTTGTTCTTTTTTTTCCCCCTCTAGCTTCTACATACGAGCAAAAACATTTGGTACTTGTCTTTCTGAGTCTGGTTTCTTTTTCTTAACATGAAACACTCTGGATCCGTTGATTTCCACACCCCCCCCCCCAAATGATGTAATTTCATTGTTCTTTTTGACTGAACAAAACTTCATTATGGGGGCTGGAGATGTTACTCAGTGATAGAACACTTTACTAGACTGTGAGACCCTCAGTTCAATTCCCAATACTGTACACACACACACACACACACACACACCCCAAATCAAAACAAAAACCTCCATTGTGTAGATTCTATAACTTGGAAATTGTTAATTGTGTTGGATAAACATGGGATGGGTATGCATGTATCTCTAAAGTATGCTGATTTTTAATTCTTTTGAATAAATATTGAGGAGTGTTCTAGATGGGTCCTGTGGTAGGTCTATTTTTAGTTTTTTTTTTTTAATAAAAAAAAATAGGAGTTTTATTGAATTCCTCAAATTACTACTCCATGTTTTTCTTCTTGGTGGAAGTTTTTAATCAACCATTCACAATTTGACCCCCAAAAAAGATATTTTGTGAATGTGTCATAGACACATGGAAAAGAACCCTACTTTTTGTAGAGGACTTAAATTATGAATAAAGTCATGAGTTTTTCAGTAAATCTCCACTGGGTTTTCTGGTAATTTTACAAAAATAAGCCCACCAATGTCCAATGGGCTAGATAGATGATATTTCAGTTTATCCATAATTTCACTCATCTTGCTGTCTGGAGTTAACGTCACAGTTCACAAGGGCTTCATTGGTATATCATCAAAAGACCACCTGCCTCCCAGGCAAGTCACTCTCCTCTTGCACTGAGTAGTTGAACTTCAGGACTGCCTTCTCATAGAAAAACTTTTCCTCTGCATTTATAAACATTAATTCATCCTTCTGGTTGCTCCACCTCTTTTTAGAATTGGATTTTCCTGCTTCCACAAATGTCTTACTAATCAGAAGGTAGAAGGAGCACTTCCCACATGGCTTATTAGTTTTGTGTGTCTCTGCTAGTTCTTTCTGAAGCTGCTGGTGCATGGGCAGAGCAATCTGAGGAGGGACATTAGTGAATCTTTCACTTAGGAGGAAGCCCACAGGCTTGGTGATATCATTTAAAAGCTTGTCCAGCTGTTCAACCACACTCTTTTCACAGTTCTTCTCACAGAAGCTTAGAAGCAACTCTTTAATTTGTTCAGAACACTGGGTACCCTTTCTTTCAAGTTAAATTTAAAAGTCTTATGAAACCAAAAATTTCATCTTCATCCACATCATCATCATTGCTGTCTTCTGAAACATTTGTTTGCTTAATCACCCTTCCAATATGGTTCTGTTGAATTAAGAGATCTGTTAGTTCTGCAGCGTTCTCAGGAGCCTTTAGGAAAAGCTGCTGCAGTAATTTCTTAATTCAGTCATAATCATTATCTGAGATGGAATAAACTTCAAATTCAATATTCACTTCCTGGTCAACGACCTCCTCATCTTCGTCCTCTTCTTCGTCACTATCCTCATCGTCTTCATCTTCATCCTCGACTTCATCCTCCTTGCGCCAGACGGGGTCTCAGGCCGTGGAGCTCCATTCCCCACGGCCTGTCGTTTGGGCCCCGGGATGCCATGCTGCCATCCACACTGCGCCTGCGCAATTTCTATTTTTAGTTTTTCTAGAAACCTCCATACTGATCTTCATAGTTATTGTACTAATTTATATTCCTACCAACAGTGTAAAAGAGTTTGTTCTTCCCACATTCCTGCTAATATTTCATCTTATTTGTATTCTTGATGGTTGCCATTCAGACTGCAATTAGTTGGAACCTCAATGAAGTTTTGATTTGCATTCCCTAATAGCTAAAGACACTGAACATTTTTTCATATATTTTTTGGCCTTGTATACTTCTAGTGTCTGTTAACTCATTTGCCCACTTATTGAATATTTTGTGTTTTGGGGTTTTCAGTTTTTTAAAAAGTCCTTTATATATTCTAGATATAAATCCTCCATTGTAAGAGTAGGTGGCAAAAATTTCTTTCCATTCTGTAGACTCTATATTCATTTGCACTGCTAATTGCTGTGCGAAAGCTTTTTAATTGGATGCCATCCTATTTACTGACTCTTGATTTCCTGAGCTTTAGAAGTCTTATTTAGGAATTTGTTGCCTATGCTTATTTGTTGGAGTGTTTCCTATATATTTTCTTCTAGCAGTTGCAAAGTCTCAAGTCTTATACCTAGGTTTTTGACCTATTTTGACTTTACTTTTTGTATAGGATGAGAGATAGGGATCTAATTCTATTCTTCCAGTGTGGTATTATGTTTACATTTGAGGTGTTGTCCCCCAAAACTCATGTGTTAATGCAGGAATGTTCAGAGGTAAAATAATTAGTAACCTAATCAATAGATTAACCCACTTGATGGGTTAATAATTTGAAAGAGCTACTGAACTGGATGATATCTCTTGGCATGTTTCCTAGCCACCATATCCTGAGCATCTTTCCTTTACCATACCTTTCTGACATGATGTGTTGCTTTCTCTAAGGCCAGAGCAGTGGAGATGACTGACCATGGATGGAACCTCTGAAACTAAGCCCAAAATAAACTTTTCCTCCTCTAAGTAGCTCTTGTCCTTTATTTTGGTCACAGTGACAAAAAGTGAACTAATATACTTGGATATCTAGTTTTCCCAGCATATTTGTTAAAGAGGCTGTCTTTTCTCCAGTGTATATTTTTGGCACTTTTGTCAAGAACCATATGTCTGTAGCTATGTGGGTTTGTGTCTGTATCTTCTGTTCCATTGGTGTACATGTCTGTTTCTATGCCATTACCTTTTGTTTTTATTACTATGACTCTGTAGTATAATTTGAAATTGGGTACTGTGTTTCCCCCAACATTGTTCTTTTTACTCAGGATTGTTTCAGCTAACATGGGTTTTTCTTCCACATGAATTTCAGGATTTTTTCCTAGTTCTGTGAAGAATGCCATTGGTAGTTTGATGGGGATTGCATTGAATGTACAGAATGCTATTGGTGACATGGTTATTTTAACAATGTCAATTCTGCCTATCTATGAACATGGGAGATCTTTCCATTTTCTAGTGTCATTTAAAATTTTTTTTTCCAGGATTCTGTAATTTTCCTTGCAGAGGTCCTCATCTCTTGGTTAGACTACTCTTAGGTATTTTTTTAAAGCTATTATGAATGGAATTGTTTTTCTGATTTCCTTTTTGGTGGGTTTAGTATTAGTGAATAGAAAACTTATTGATTTTTTTTTTTTGTGTGTGTATGTTGATTTGTGTATTCTACTTTGCTGAATTTGTTTTTCAGATGTAGAAGTCTTTTAGTGTAGCCTTTATGGTCTTCTTCTAATTATAGAATTGTATCATTTGCAAACCATGAAATTTGACTTATTCCTTTTCTGTTTGTGTCCCCTTTATTTTCTTCTCTTGACTAATTGCTCTAAAATTTCAAGTGTTACAGTAAATAGGAGTGGTAAAAGTGGGCATACCTGTTGTGTTCCTAATTTTAAAGAAAATTCATTCAGTTTTTCCTCATTCACTATGATGTTGGCTTTTGGTTAGTCTTAAGGTAGCCTTTATGATGTTGAGGTGAGTTCCTTCTGTTCCTAGTTTCTTTAGGGTTTTTTAATTATTATTTTTATGAACAGGTGTTGAAGTTTGTTTAAGGCTTTTTCTATATCTGTTGAGATGATAATGTGGTTTCTGTCATTAACTCCATTTATGTGGTAAATTACATTTGTTAATTTGCATATATTGAACCATCCTTGCATTCCTGGAATGAAATAAACTTAATTGTAATGTATAATCTTTGTCATATGTTGTTGAATATGCTTTACATGTTTTTTTGTTTGTTTGTTTGTTTTGGTCTTGTGATTGAACCTGAGGAATGCTTAACCACTGAGCAACAACCCCAACCCTTTTTTATATTTTATTTAGAGACAGGGTCTTGCTGAGTTGCTTAGATCTTGCCAACTTGTTGAGGCTGGCTTTGAACTTTCCTCAGCCTCCTGAGCCACTGGGATTACAGGTGTGCATCACTGAGCCCAGCACTTTACATATATTTTATTGAGGATTTTTACATGTATATTCATCAAGCATATTGGTCTGTAGTGTTCTTTCCTTGACAACTATTTATCTGATTTTAGAATCAGATTGATACTGGCTTTGTAGTATTTTTGAAAGCTTGGTCCTTGTCCCCAGTGCCAATTCAACACTGAGGACAAGGTTTTTAGAAAAGGAGAAAGTTTTATTTGCTAGCAAAAGAGAAACACAGGGGACTTCTGTCCCAGAAATCATGATTCTAACTGTCAGGGGGAGTAGAGAACTTTTAAAGAGGTAATTCAAAGGCTACATTTCAGCTGTACCTTGCCAGGGGCCTTATTTCACTGGTAGCTTTGAGAGACAGACCTTTCTTGGGTCTTGTGGTCTTAAAGTCTGAATTTACTTCATTCCTGTAGTGTGTGTACTTAATGACAAACATCTCATCCTAGGAAGGAAACAAAGGTAATCATTGTCAAAGATAAGATGACCACATCTGTGTGAACTTCTCTGTATCTTCTATTCCTTTGATTTTCATATTTTTTTAAGTGATTACCATGTGCCTT
Source organism: Marmota marmota marmota (assembly GCF_001458135.2). NCBI lineage: Eukaryota > Metazoa > Chordata > Mammalia > Rodentia > Sciuridae > Marmota > Marmota marmota. The sequence continues at coordinate 11,937,165 of NW_026000169.1, forward strand.
TGTTACTGTAGTTCTGTTGTATAATTTGAAGCTGGGCATTATATTTCTAGCCTTGTTCTTATTATTTGGGGTTGCATCAGCTATTTTGGGCATTTTAATAGGTGTTACATGAATCTTGTAGATCACTTCTGGTAATATAGCCATTTTAACAATGTTCTGTCTATTTCAGAACATGGGAGGTTTTTTTTTTCATTTTTAAGATTTCTTTAATGTTCTATAAATTTTATTGTACTGATCTCTCATGTCCTTAGATTTATTCCCAAGTTGGTTTTATTTATTTTTTTTTTTTGAGGTTATTTTGAATGGAATTTTTTTCTTGATTTTTTTTTTTTTCAGATTTATTATCAGAACATAAGAAAGCTATTTTTGTATGTCGGTCATATATGCTGCTACTTTGCTTAATTTATCAGTTCTAGAAGTCCTCTAGTGGAGATTTTTAGGTCTTCTAAGTATAGATCATGTCATCAGGAAACAGATAATTTGATTTCTTTTTTTTCCTGTTTATATCAGTTTCTTTTACTTTTCTTGCCTAATTGCTTTACGTAGAGTTTCAAAAACTATTGACTAGGATTGGTGAGAGTGGACATCCTTGTTTTGTTTCTGATTTTAGAAGAATTGCTTTTAGTTTTTTTTTTTTCAGTATGATGTTGGCTTTGGGTTTGTTGTATATAGCCTCAATGATGTTGAGTTAAATTCTTTCTATCCCTAACTGTTCCAAAGCTTTTAGCTTGAATGGATGTTAAATTTTGTTGAAGGCTCTTTCTGCATCTATTGAGAGGAACATGTTATTTTTGTCCTTGATTATATTTATGTGATAAATGACATTTATTGATTTGCATATCTTGAATCACTCTTGCATCTCTGGGATGACAAAAACTTGACATAGTATACAATCTTCTCAATGTGTTTTTTAATGTGGATTGCTTATTTGTAAAGGATTTTGGCATCTGTGTTCATCAAGGATATTAGTCTATACTTTTCCTTCCTTGATGTCTTTATCTGGTTTTGGTATCAGCATAATACTAGCTTCATAGGATAAATTTGGAAGTGTTCTTTCCCTTTCTGTTCCATGAAATAATTTTGTGGAGGATTGGCATTCGTTCTTCTTTAAAGGTTTGGTAGAACTCCCCTGAGAATACAGCGTGTCTTAGATTTTTCTTTATTTGAAGGGTTTTTAAAATAACTACATTAATCTATTGCTTGATATTTGATTGTTTAGATTTTCTAGATCTTCTTGATTCAATCTGAGTAAAACGTATATATCTAGAAATTTGAACATATCTTCTAGATTTTTCTCCATTCAAAATACTCCCTAATGAGCCTCTGGATTTCTGAAATGGTGATATCTCCCCTCTCATCTCTAATTTTATAAATTTGGTTCTCTTGCTCTTGCTTGTTCTCTGTTAGTTTGGCTAAGGGTTTATTGATCATCTTTATTGTTTCAAAATACTAACTCTTTGTTGCATTGACCCTTTAAATATTTTCTTATCTATTTCATTAATTTCTGATCTGATCTTAATTATCTCCTGTCTTCTGATTTTGAAATTACTTTGCTCCTCCTCATGTAGGGCTTTGAGATGTAGTATTAGGTTGTTTGGAATCTGTTTTTTTTTTAAAGTATTTTATTTATGTGGGCACTAAATACTATAACTTTCCTTTTCAAACTACCTTCATAGTATCATTTATTTTGTATTTGCTGATTTTCTTTGTGACCTAAATTATGGTCTATTTTGGAAAGGGTTGATGAGCTGCTGAGAAGAAAGTGAATTCAACTATTGTTGGATGAAATATTCTATAGATGTCTATTAGGTCCATTGGATTTATTATATTGTTTATATCAGAAATTTCTTTATTGATATTTTATGTCTGATCTGTGTATTAGAGGTGTGTGCTGAAATCATCCAGTATTATTGCATTGGGGTTTATTGGAGACTTAAGAGGAATTTGTTTTATATAATTAGGTGTACTGACATTTGGAGCATAAATATCATATACTATTGTTATATATATATTTTTGTGTGTGTGATTGCTCCCTTTACCAGTATGTACTGACCCTGCTTGTCTCTTCTGATTAGTTTTTGCTTGAAATCTATTTTGTTGGATATAAGAATAGCTACTCCTATTGTTTTTTGGACTTCATTTGCATGAAATAAATATATATGTATAAATAAAATAATCTATCCTTATTACTTTCACCTTGTGGATATCTTTGCCTATAAGGCAAGTCTCATGCAAATAGCATTTACCTGGGTCTTACTTTTTAATTGACTCTGCCAGTCTGTCTTCTAATGAAGAAGTTGAGACCTTTTACATTCAGAGTTATTATGCAAAAATATTTACTTTTTCCTTCCATTTTGGTTCATTTCATATATTTAATTGTCTTAATTTAAATTTGCTTAACTGCTCTGCTAGTGTGCTTTATTCATAAAGGAACTCTGGCTTTTTTTTTTTTTAATCTTTTAAAAATCTTTTTATTTATTTTTTAAATATGTTTTTAGTTATAAATTGACACAATATCTTTATGTATTTTTATGTTGTACTGAGGATTGAACCCAGTGCCTTACACATGCAAAGCAGGTGCTGTACCTCTGAGCTACAGCCCCAGCCCTAAATTCTTTTGTATTTACTATTTCCTTACGTATTTTCTGGATTTTAGATAAGTCAGAAGTTGAAAAATCACAAGTTACTGGTTTATCTTTAAATGTGACCCATGTTTTTCTCTTCATGCTTTGTACAGTCTACCCATATTCTCTGTTAGTCATTTTGATTGTGATGTGTCTTATATAGGTTCTTTTTTTTATCTTGTCCATTTGGAGTTCTATATATGTCCAATAAATGGATGTCCATATCATTCTTAAGTTTTGGAAATTTTTCTGCTGTTATTTCACTGAAAATTTTCTTGATGCCTTTCAACTGTTTCCATGCTTCCTTCAATACCAATGAATCTTAAATTTGATCTCTTAATGTTGTCTCAGAGTTCTTGTATATTCTGACTATGGGCTTTTATTTATTTATTTATTTATTTTACTGCTTACTGAGAATTCAAGCTCATGTACTCTGTTTTGGAGGCCTGAAATTCTGTTTTCTACATAATCTAATCTGTTGGTAAAACTTTCAATTGAATTTTTATTTGATTTATTGTTTTATTTTTAGGAGTTCTGATTGGTTTCTTTTCAGAATCTCCTACAATTTTCTTTCATCTCTTGCATTTACTTTCTTAACTAAGTCCTTAGATATTCTTTTAGCTCCTTAGTCATTTTGATAATCAATTTTTGTTTTCTTTCTCTGAAATTTCATTCCCTTCATTAACTGTGGGTTATTTCATTGGAGGATTGTAAACTTGGGGATACTTATTTGCCTGTTTCCTTTTGTTTTCAGAGTTCTTAGACTTGTGTATCAAACAGACCTTTGGGGAGTAGTTATCTCTTTTGTAATAAGTCTTGTGTTGTTGGCATATCTTAGCTTCACCACATAGGCTCAGCATAATGCAGGTGTTAATTTTGCTCTCCAATATCTCTGTTTATCATTTCTTTAGTAATGATTTAATTCACTCTTGGAAAGCTGCTACAACATTGTGCATTGTTCTGAGTCATTATCTTAGAACCTCTGTTTTTGCTCTAGGAGCAGATGTCTATGATTGGAAATTGAGGAACCCCCCACCCCAGCCATTCCTGCTTGAGGTCTGGTTGTTGTTTGAGATTTTTCTCTCTCCTACTGTGTTAAAGTATTGTTGAAGCTTGAGCAGAGTTAGTTTGTGTGGTGCAAAATACACTGTCTCTTGGTTGTGTTGTGGATGTAGCTCAGCATCAGATTTTCTACCTTGTGAGTTTGTAGTGACCCAGTCACTTCCCAGCACCCCTCAGAAAAGGAGGAAATAAACAATAGCCACAACAGTAGCAAACAATAATATAACATTAAAATAAATGCTCAGTGCCTACTATGATATCTGCAACACTAATTACCACAAAAGGAATGGTGGGGTCAGCAGTTAATAATTGCAGCAACAATAAGTAGCCACAAACTAGATCCAGCAAGAAAGTAGACATCAGCTGTCAACTACACCATCAACAGTACTAATAACTGCAACAATATAAATGGTAGGGACAGGGATTACATAAACTACTTACAGTTTATTAAGAGAAAAGGAAGTGGGGAGGGAGGCAAAAGAAAGTTTAAAATATTCAAAAAGTCAACAGGGAAAGTAGAAGAGAGGTAACAAATAACTATAAACATAGAGTAAAAACAACTAAGATAAACCAAATAGAGAACAAGAAAATTTGGCTATTATAGAGGGAAGAAAGAAAGTAACAAGAGAATCAAAAAGAGAAAACAAAACCAACTAATCAATCAAACCCAAAATAACAACAACAACAACAACAAACCCCTAACTTTACAAAGATAAAGTAAAATAAAAAATGAGTGAAAAAAAAATTAAAAAAAATTACCTATGAACCAGTTGGCCCATATGTAATCACTCACATAAACACACACCCAGTGGAAAAAGAGAAAAAGGAAAAAAAAATCTTAAAGGGCTTGTCTCTGCTGAGGTGGTCAGAACTGTTGACAAGGGTGGATGTTCACAGCCTTTACCAGACTGCCCTTTTCATTTCTTCTTGGGCTGTACCATCAGAAAAAAGGGGCTGAGGGTTTTTCTGTCCTCCCTCTTTTTGATTTGTTCACAAAGCTGCCAGCTAAAGTAGCCTGGAACTAAATCTGGTTGTAATAACTCTCAGCCTCTCTTCTCACCAGTAGAAAGTAGTACAGATGGGAAATATTGTCAATTAGACTTTGTCCAGACAGACTAGATTAATGCAGTCCTAGGGTTGGGCTGATGCAGGGTTCTACATGGGAAGTTCTAGCAACTGGGATTTATCTCTGATCAGACCTTTGGAACTTTTTCAGATAATATGTGCTCCAGATAAATCAACACACCCTAGGGCCACGCAGATACCAATCTCTGCTGGGCATCCAGATTTCAGGGGCCTCCTGAGAACTTCACTCATAGGGTGGGGTAACCAACCCTCCCCAGATCATGTACACTCCACTGCTCATGAATGTTGTCTTTCCAGGATCAGACCCCAAGTGTATTTGTGCGTGCCTGTCTATCATCTGGACCTTCCGTGGCTGGTGCTGTGAGTCACCAGCCCCAGAAGGAAAGTGAGCTAGCTGCACTTCCTTCCATATTCCCAGCCTGAATCCTCCTGGGTACCATCCTCTCTGTTTTCATTTCAATCAGGCCGTGCCAGGCACATTCTAGACCCATATGGCAGCTGCTTTCCAGGACTGTGTGGCAATGCTTGCTGTGGTCTGCCAGGCTCCCACAGCAGCAAGCCACAGCCTGGCCACTTTGAGATGATCTCCTGTCTCGGCTAGCTCTGCCCTCACCAGCTGGGAAATGGTACCTTATGTAAACACCAGCCTCCTGTGCAACCTCCAGTTCAGTGCATTCTACACTTCTGTATTCCACAGGTTCTTCCATGCCAAATTTTTTCACTGTGTTTCTTCTTCTTCCTGTCTGTGTCACCCTTCCTTCTGTGGTGAACTGGTACCAACAGCCATGCCCCAGAGAGTTTGTTCTTGTTCTCTATTTGAAGCTCTCAAATTTGTCTCTATGATCCTCTGACTGTCTAATACTGAATTTCAATGAACTCCCTCCTTCAAAGCAGTACTCCTGCTCCTGGAATCCCAAGCCACAGAGCAACTAGATAGTGCACTCTTCCTCTAATCTATCTTTGAGCTCCCTATGTCTTATGACATATTTATTTTTTAAATAAATCTGCCAATCTCTGTCTAAAATGCAGAATTAAGACCATTTGTATCCAGTGTTATTTTAGAGAGGTGTGTATCATTTCCTCTCATTTTGTTTATTTCTAATGTTTGATTCATTGCTTGTCCTCATTTGCTTATCTACTCTTTTTATTTTTTTTTAGGTGCTGGGGATTTAACTCAGGGCCGTGTGCATGCAAGGCAAGCACTCTACCAAGTGAACTATATCCCTAGCCTGCTTATTTACTCTTAATAAAATTTATTCTTTGCCAAGCTCTTAGTTATTTTTATCTTCTTGTGTGTGTACTACTCCTTTAAGTATCTTCTGCAGTGCTGGCTTAGTGGTCATGAATTGCTCTAAGTTCTATTTTTCTTGAAAGGGTTTTATTTCTCCTTTGATTCTGAGGTACATCTTTGCCAGATATAATAATCTAGATTTGCTAGGTATTTTCTTTCAAGATTTGGAGTAGCATACCTTCCTGGGCTGTAGAATTTCTGCTGAGAAATCTCTGTTTCTGATGGGTTTCCCTTTGTAAGTGACTTGACTATAATATGTCATGGAGAGGTTCTTTTCTGATGGTTTCTATTTGGAGTTCTGAAAGTCTCCTGTAGTACTTTCTCATTACCATGGGAAATTTTCTGCTGTTATCTCACGAATAAATTTTATTTGTCAATAGCCTGAATATCTTTTCCCTTAATATTTGAATCTTAAATTTGGTCTTTTAATGTTGTCCCAGAGCAATTGTGTGTTATGTTCATAATTACTTATTTTTTTCCTTACATTGTCTGGAAGTTATAGTTTATCCACCTTGTCTTTGAGCCCTGATAATCTTTCCTTCTGCTTGATTGAGTCAAGACTATTGGCAAGGCTCTTGACTGACTTAATTTGACTTATTCAGTTTTTCATTTCCAGATTCTGTTTGGTTCTTTTTTCAGAATACCTATCTCCTTATCGAAATTCTCGTTCATATCTTGTATTGTTTCCCTTAGATCTTTCTTTATTCTTTTGATTCTCTGATCATCTTAACAATCAACATTTAAGATCATTTTGTATTTTTCCCACTTCAGCATGTATGGATTTGGTTATTAGGGAGTTATAAATTTTTAGAGGTGTCTTATTACCTCATCGTCTCATGTTTCCTATATTTCTATATTGATGTTGTCATCTCTGTTGGTATGGGTTTCTCTTTCACTGTCATGTCGAGGTCTTTTTAATGAGTTGCTTTCTCTTTACTGTGTGTCCCAGGCTGGGGATATCTCTCATGTCAAAGCACATGGCATGTTCAAGTTGTTATGTTCAATCTCCAGAACCACTTTTAGAGGCGAAAAACCATGACTAGTAACAGTTATAGCTTGAAAGCAAACAATATCCTAACACATAATAACAACTTATTAAAATGTTCTCTATAATTCCAGTAACTAAAGAAAAAAGAACAGAATAGGCTGAAAATTTGGCAATAAAGAATATTAAATTAATCTAAACTACATAGAACATATAAATAAATGGGAAAAAAGGAAAAGCAAAAGAGGAGAAAGGCAGGAGAGAGAGAAGAATAACAAATGAGACAAAATACAAAGAGTATATAGATAACAAAGAATAAAAAAAAAACCCAATTAACACATTTAAGAAAAGGGGAGAGATAAGTAAAAATGAGGAGAGGAAGAAAGACAAAAGAGGGAATTAAAATGGGAAAGAAGAAAAAGATAGAGCAAATGCAACTAATGAATCAATTTATAAAGAAATTTTATGAGCATAAAATTTCATAAAAGAATATAATAACAAAAAAGAATCAGAACAACTCAATGCAGACAAAATTAAAAATTAGGTAAGAAATACTAAAATTCCTCTATGTCACAGTTTTTAAGGTGGAAGGATTTATTTCAGGGACTTGCAGATTCAAAATGTGCCAGGTGTTGGGAGTGCTGCGTGTTTACTCTTTCCCACATCTAGATCAGCATCCTGATTACAAAACCACATGGAACTCAGGCTCCAGAGCTTATCTTGGTTTTCAACCTGCTATGTTAGTGCTGATTTCTACCCCAGCTCATTATGTTCTCTGGTGGCACAGGGGAAATATACCCTCTCTAGCATGTATGGCTGTTTGGGGGGGTTGTCAGCCACGTCCAGGAGACTATTACCACAGTCCAACTCCACCCTTCTCTCATACTGCTCATGTGACTTTGTGAGGTCCTCCCAGGAGCCCAGGCAACTCGGGGCCTCCTGCTTGAATAGAGGTGACAGTGTTGGTGAGTTCTTGGCCTGGCGATTGGAGGCCTCCCTGGTGGGAGTGACAGTTTGTGTGTGTGTGTGTGTGTGTGTGTGTGTGCGCTCACATCTCAGGGGATCTTGGTGTGCAGGGAAGACGGTCCTGTTCCAGGCACCTGAAGGCATCTTGCCCGACTTCCGTCTCCAGTTGGAAATAGATTCCCTCCCTTCCTTCAAAGGCAGTCTCCATGGCAATATGTGCTGCTATCTCCAGAGAAGAACATGAGGGAATTTTCTTCTCAATTCTGTAACCTTCACAAAATGGCTTTCTACCACAGCTCTCCATTCACTAGCTAAGAGGGGCAGGTATCTCACTTTTCAGCTTTCTATGCAGTGTCTGTATCAGCTAAGTTTAGTCTAATTTTCTCTTCCTCTGAAGCAATTTTTCCCCCCAACTTTGCTTCTCTTTCTCTCCTTTTGTGTCCCTTCTTCTCCTGGCTCTGAGGGGTGAGGTTCAGAATGATGCCATCCCTCTTGCTCTCTGTTCCAGTGATCAGAATCTCTCCGAGTCTCTGTTTAATATCAAACCTTAATGTAGTCCCTTATTTCTCCCCCTTGCCACATAGCTGTTCCCAGCTATTTCCAATTCTGAACTGTAGAGGATTTGGAACTTTCAGACTGTTTCTACTCTGCCATCTTGATCTCCCCTGTCATTAACTCTTCACAAATAGATGTGTGTGGGGTGCTGCACCCGTAGTTCCAGCTCCTCAGGGGAATCACTTGAGCCCAGGGAGTTCAAAAGCCAGCCTGGGCAACATTAGTGAGACCCTGTTTAAAATGTCTTCAAAATTCCTTTAAACTTATTAAGAGAGACTTAATCCATTTCAATTTCTTTGGGCTTTGTTGTTAGAGAGTTGTTATGTTCTTTTGGAGGCATCATATTACCTTATATTTTTTTTCTTTTCATATCTATCGGGCTCCTTTGTTGAGATTTGTGCATAATCTACCACTTGAGCTGGCCTTCTTAGTGGTTTTTACCTGAAAATGTATCTTGGGGTATCAGTTTGGTAGGCAATATTGGTTTTTATTCTACCTGGGCACCTTAGTGTAGTCTTTTTGTAGCTGCTTTGGCTGTGATTAGTGACTTTGGGTGCAGTGCATACTGGGGCAGAGTTGAAACCCACTCTGTGGGCCATGTCCAAGTGGGGACATACTAGTGTTCAGGCAGGTATGGTGTAGTCAGTAGAATGTGTGTGGTGTTCCTTCCAAGCTTGATCCTACAATGAGAGTAGTGACCCCTGTTGAGTGACAGAGTTTCCTTTGGTACTGTTGCTGCATTATGCTGCTAGCAAGGGCCTCTGGCACCAGCAGCACCAGCAGTGTTGTGGGGCTTGAAGCACTTGTCCTCTGATCAACGGTGGTGTGAGCCTCCATGCCACATGGGGAGAGGTGGTGGTGGGAACAACAGCACCTCCTCTGTGGGGCTCACATGGAGTCCTGACAGAACTGTGTGATCAGAAAGAATGCGGGGTGGGGTGGCAGCAGGAATCATGGTGTTCTTCTCTGCTGCTTTGGAGGTAATACCTGCCTGGGAGCAGGACCTTGGATGGTGCTGGTTACAGTTGCTCTCTGTGCTTCCTTTGGCTGTGCATGCTTGGACCCTGGGAGTTGCTCAAAGCCCCCTCAGCACACCCTTGAGTTAGCCAGCAGCAGGAACCATGGTGTTCCATCCTTGCCTGTCAGGCATAGGCACCTGAGAGGACAAACACCTTGATATCCCCTCCATTCCTTTCCATGTCTCAACACCCATTCCTTATAGTGCAGGGCACCCAACAGACTTGGGACAGAGTCACTCTGCTGGGCCCATTTGGTACATGAGGCAGCTATCTGATGAGCCAGTGCAGTGGAATGTTTGTGGGAGTCCCAGAGATGGGAATATGGAAAGTTTTCTGACCCCTAATGCTGTTCAAATTCAGACAATAGGTCCTTTCTCATATGGCTCCTGCCTATAGCACCCTGAGGGTTCTCTGGGATTTGATAAGAAATCCTTTTCCAAAGCAAGGCTATTCTGCAGATTTCAGATTACTTATCTAAGTCTATGGGTGTTGTGAAACTTTCAAGCAGCTAAGATTGCCAGCATCCACACTGACAGACTTGCTGGAACTCTTTTTGACTCTTACCCCTGCAGAGGGGAAATTTCCCTCTCTTCCTACCACAGACCTGAGATGAGCTGTGGAGCTAGTATGGTATTTTTGTTCTTCTTTCTATGCTGTTGTCCCAGGTTTCTGAATTTTGCAAGATTCCAGTTTCTTCTGGTTTCCAGAACTCTTGCACGGTTACGTCCTCTCAAAATGCAGCTATGCCCCTGTTAATTTGTAGAAGAGGTGAATGCTGGGCACCTCTGTTTGTCCATCTGATTCTCCTAATAATGAATGTCTTGTACTTTTACAACGCATTTAACCAATCCACTTTAATTGGATATTATTTTTTTCTCTACTATAAACATACCACATGAACATTTCTTGCAGCAAATAATTTGCATGTATACTTAATTCTAGTGGGGTTTATATGTACCCAGAAAGCCTCTCTGCTTGGATATATGGTTTAATGAATTCTTTCTCTGAAGAAAATAAGGAATCATCTATACTTATTAGAAATTGAGTCATGCAGTTATGGAGACTGGCAAGACCCAAAATCTGAAGCGTGAATCACAAATCCGGGGAGTCAAGAGAGACAGTTTAGTTCATAATAGCTAGGTTCAAGTTTGAAGGCCTGAGAAGTAGGAGAGCTGAGTGTGTAGCTCTAGTCTAAGAGTTGGCAGGTTTAAGAGGAAGGAAGAGCCAGTATTTTAAATTGAGCCCAAATGCAAAAAAAAAAAGAAACAAACTGGTTTCCCAATTTGAAGGCATTTTCTCCTACTCTGGGAAGAGTCAAGTCTTTTCTTCTATTAAGGCCCTGGAGGGATTGGATAGAACCCATCTTCATTAGGGAGAACTGTTTCACTTAGCCTATAGGTTTAAATGTTAATCTTGTCTAAAAAATCCTCACATAAATGCCAACATTTGACTAAATGTTTAACACCTTTTCAGCTCTGACAGTATGGGATAGAAGGTTTAGAGTTTTAGTGAGGAAAATGATGAAAAGGTATTTTTGTTGGCCTTTCAGGTTTTTAGCCCCAATTCTACTACAAATAAGGAATCAAATCATCTCTCTAATTTGCATAAACAGTTGTTAGTCAATATGAATAACAAGAAAAACTAGAGGAGAAAAAGTTTATTTGGGCTCATGGTTTTAGAGACTCAGTCTGTGACCAGCTGACTCCATTGCCCTGGACAGAAGGGTGGCAGAAGAAAGCTGCTCAGCTCATGGCATTCTGGAAGCAGAGGGGTGGGGAGCCACAAATAGGATATAACCCCCAAGAGCACACCCCCAATGACCTACTTCCTCTAGCCTACAGTTGCCACCCAGAAGTCCATTCAAATTCAGGTTGATTAATCCTCTGATTAGGTTACAGCTTCCATAGCATAATTGGAATTCCATCATCTCATCTGTGAACATTGCTGCATTTGGAGTCATGTTTCCAACACATGAGCTTATTAGGACAGGTCATATTCCAACTGACAGCAATTTTATTTCAGTTTCTAATCTTCCTGTCATATCTAAATAACCTATTGCACTAAATTAATATTTTCATTAAATGTATTCAGTTTCCTTTAAAATTTTCTCCTCCTCCTAATTATAAGACATTTTTCTGTAGGCCACCGTTTATACTTCCTCAAGGGAAGAATCTTCAATCCTGCATCTCTCATCAACCTTCTGCTTATTTTTCCCCTTGTTGCCAACATCCAGCCAAAGGCAAGCCTTAGGTTGGAATAAAAGAGAAGTCTTATGTTTAAAGAAGATTGGTGTATCAATTAATAACAATTGGATGACTTCAATTTCTAATGTGATGGTAGGATTCATTTAAGAATAATTCGCCCCCACCAAAGTCAAAGTTTTTACTTTAAACTGAAATCTAGGGCAGAGGAAATTTTCCTTAACTAAATGCTTTCTCAGGAAAAATAAACAAAACAAAAATCAAACAAGAGAATTAGCATTTTTCTCACTTCCATAATTATTAACTACATATATTATCAATATTTAAACCTCACAATAACTCTATATGATCAGTGTCTTCATCCTAATTTCACAGGTGACTGAGGCACTGAGAGAGAGGGAATTTTCCAGAGTCACATGGCTAGTAATCCATGGAACCAAGATTTTACTCCAGGTCCATTAGTCTCCAACTGCAGGCCAGTGGTCTTTCCACTGTGCTGTGCCTGCTTGACAGAAGTCCAGGGTTATATGTTGTATTTCTAAGGTCCAAAGGGCCTAACAAAGTTTAGCATCCAGTTCATTAAAATGTGTCTTTTTCCATCTTTCAAAATTTGCCTTTGTTCTTCCTAAGGCTCAGTAGAAGTGAGCAAAATAATAGATTACCTGCGACAAACAGCTAGCCAAGATTCTGAAGATACTAGCCTTGAAGAGTTGTGGAACATGCTTGATCCTGAAAGGAGAGACCCACATGTGGATCTGGAAACCTTCCAAACCATCATGAAAGAATGGATGGCTTTCAGTGCAAACAAATGGTAATCAGAGTCCCAGCAGAGTGTGTTTAAAGATTCTGTTTTAACAATCCATTATAATTGGTGGCTAATCATTGTTTTATGTGTCAGTGGAAATACTATAATCCAATGCTTTTAGAATCTCCTGAAAGATTTTAAGCTGATGGTTGGGTACCATCACCAGGGTTCAGTACATTTGTGCCAAAGTCTGATGATTTGTGTTCTAGCAAATTTCCAGGTAAAATTGCTGCTGCTTCTGGGATGGGCAGCCTTTGAGGACCATTGTCCTAATATGCTAATTCTGATAATGTTCCTTTTTGTGATTGGTGGGAAGTACATAATACATTCTCACTAGGAATTGAGCTGGCATGGGAGCCAAGTGAATTATCGATATCATCAAATCTCCAGGACATGCAAGAGTGAATTCTTCTTTTAGGGCAGTAGGGCTATAGATGCAGGAAGGCTAAAGGGAAAAGGAAAGGACTGTGGGTAGGAGAAAAAGATGAACAAAAGAGAATGGTGTCCATGACTCAGATGCGTTGGCAGATACTAGAGAAGTGCATTTCCTTTTTCAGGAAGCCAAGCTGCTGTGCCTGCTAGCCACCAATCTCCAGCTGATACATATGAGGGATGTGCTTTAACCAAAACAAACGAACAAACCCTTCACAACCAAAAAGTAGCAATACTTGCTAGATTTCTGGCACAGAAATCTAAGGATAGATAACAGAATTATCTAAGGATAGATGACTTAGGTCATCTTTCCTTAAGATGGATGATTTCCTTAAGAAAATATAGCTAGAATGTTGTATGCCATACATAGATTAATAATAACCAATATAAGTATACAAAAATACATAATTTTGCCCATCAGTTTAACAGATTTAAAAGAATGACTTTGTTTCATGGTGTGGGTAGGTAGAATAAACCCTCTCATACATTGTTGGGAGAAGTGCAAGTTGGAACAGTTTTTTAAAAAGCATTTGATAAGTTGTATATCAAACTTTTAAAGTATGCAATCTCTGTGAGTTGGTAATGAAATGTGATGAAATATAACCAAATGCTGTAATACATATTTACAAGTTGTTTATGATAATGATAAATAGAATCAACCTAAATATTTAAAAATCGAGTAGTAGATAAATATATTAAAGTTCCATACACTGAAATCCTAGATAATTATTCAAAATTATAGTTTGATTAATATTTGTCAAGAGAAATAGCCATATGGATCTATTTCAAATAATAGGATATAGAGCTGTATATGTAGTATAATTCCATTTTTCTTAAATAAAAATATTCACAGAAAATGATGGGGAGAATATTAAGAAATGATTATTTCTGCATTAATTTTAAGTTTTTCTTAAGAATTTTTTAATGTTTCTAAAGTACGTAGGTTTGATTACATGATGAAAATATCAGTAACACGTATAAAACAGATGATGGCAAAAGTAAAAACTCTCATAACCAATTTTAAAAGAAAGAAAACCATGGAGGGTATTAATACAAAATATAGGAGTGGAAATTCATAAATGATGATGGCTGTGCACATGGGAATAGTTAGCTATGTTTTGCTCATTATTCTATCAGACATCTCACCTGAAAAATAAGGAAATGTAAGTACAAATTTAGAAAATGTTGTGGCTTCTTCAGAGATAGAGGCGAAAGATCTGGTGCTTAGAAAGATTTAGTAATAAACCATAAGGCTTCTTTGAAAGGAAATGTTTGAAAATTTGATGTTTATTTGGGGGGGGGGGGGGGGTTAGAGCTAGAGCTTATGTACTAGACAGAGGGCCTGGGTAGAGGGTTCTCCAGTTTTCAAGGACAATGTTTGAAATACTCTAAGTGTAGGGTCTACCTGATTCTGTGATAAAGAGACTAAATGACAGCACCAAAGTACTACTTGTCCATGCTTTTCCTGCTGAATCTATTAAGGCCCATGAGCTTGCTGTCCCCACCAGTCTCCATTTATCACTCCAGGCTTTGCCAACATCCTCCTTCATCAACACCCTCATTCCCGAACCATATGCTGCTGCTGTCACCTGCCTATGTCTGTGTGCATGGTGTTTTTTTTTTTTTTTTTTTTTCCAACATCTGATTAAAAGTTTATGGATGGTGGAGGCAATGCCTTCTGCTTCTTTTCTATTACCCTGACTACAATATTGGGCACTAAGTAGTTGAATGAATAGATGATTTTTAAACACAGGAAAAAAATAGCTGCTTAGGAAGGTACAGAGCACATCCTTTAAAAAAAAATGAACAAAACTCTGGTCTGACAAAGGATCCTAGCTCACTGGTTTTGTGTTTTGGATACAGGGGAGAAGTGAAGAGCAGATTGAGTAGCATCATGGATGACTCTGTTTTTGAACAACAGGGCAGCACAAAATCAGGTGGGCGAGTATGGGTGTGTTTCTTCAGGATCATTCTGCTACTTTCTTGCAGTTTGGAGAAAATGGACTTTCTGTTAACCCTCTTGTATGTTTCAGTTAAGACGACCAGCGATAGAACAGATTCCACACCTGGAAGCTTTGAGGCTCTGGGTGGAGACTTGTCTAATGGAGTTTTGTAAGTGTTCTTATGATGCTTTTTCAAGTGCCTCAACTTTACTTATTTTCTTGTTAATTTATAGATCCACATTCTTACTTAAAGTCACTTAACTCTTTTTTTTTCAGTAGAGCTAACATAATCGACTTAAAAATTTTAAACTATGCTATACCATCTTCTTTAGAACCAATTTCACTAGGAACATGAATTCTTGTAAGATTAGTAATCCAGAGTTACCATTTGCCCACTCACGAAACACTACTCCATTAACTTCATATGTTTGCCATAAAAAACAAGTCCCATTTCAAGCATGGTAATGATATTAACCTCAAGCTCTTTGGGGGATTATTTTTAAGCATTTCTTTAATAGAACATTTTAGACATGAGTTGGCAATTTTGTTTTCCACTGAATATGTGAAACACCACTTTATACATTGAAGAGGTGTTTCTGACTCTCCCTTATTTTATCCAGCAAAAATGTGGAGTAGGAACCATTTGTCTAACCTAAGAACTGAGAAAAGATAGCAAAGAGAAAGAGGAGGCCTGACATTCTATGAAACATGCAGTCCAGAGTTTCTAGGTTTAGGAGCTGATGTTGGGGGCAAGAGTCAAACATATATTAATGAGCTATACGAAATAATGGGAAACACAAGTACTACTTTGTAATTACAGGCCACATGTAAGACCTAGGAGTTGTTTCCTAGTTAAAGGCCTGCTGAAACCTGCTGAGATCCTTCAAATGAATGTGCATTACATTTTAAAAGTTCAGGATTTTCCATATCCCATGTGGAAACAGAAAACGCTTTGATGTAGAAAGAGGCAAATGCTGGCAGGGAGGTGGAAAGAAAGAAATCAAGCTGTGGAAGTTGATTTCACAAATGGCAAATACTGAATGCCTGATAATTCTGGATAGATCTTTGATGCTATTGGAATATAGATGTTTGAGTAAATACTTGTTGTATGAGTAACTACTTTTGTGATGACAGTGATGAGGGTAAAATAGAATACTTCATAAGAACATTGAAGCCTGTTTGGGCTTAACTGTATGCCTTTTTTCTGATTGGAAAAGAGGAGAGATGTTGAAGATTATTCTCATTAATTCTTTCACCTGCAGAGAGATGTCTGATTTCATCACCTACATAGCAGACCTACATTTCAACAAACAGAAATTGGAAGAGGAAAATCACAGGTTTAAGTTGGCATTAGAAACTTTGGAAGAAGCTAACAACCAGTTAGCAGATGATTGCACTGAATTGCGCCTTCAGATAAAAAGGTGGGCCACCGCGGGGGGTTGCACACTGGTGGCTTTTAGTTTTATTTTTCAAACTTTTATTGATATAAAAGTCACAGGTCATAAAATTCATCTATTAAAAGTGTAAAATTCTGTGTTTTCAGCATATTCAGAAGGTTGTGCAGTCATTACTATTATCTAATTCAAGACTATTTTCAACATTCAGAAAAGAAACCAAATGTTCATTAACAGTCACTCCTATTTACTTGCCCTTGGCCATTACTAATCTACTTTGTGTTTTTGTCCTATTCTGGACATTTCACATAAATGGAACCTTCATGTTTGGCTTCCTTGACTTGGCACGTGCTTTCCAGATTCATTCTTCTGGTGGTAGTATCACTGTTTCATGGTTTTTCGTGGCAGAGTATTGTTCTGTACAGATATACCACATTTTTATCCATTCTTCAGATGATGGACTTATTTACCCTTTTTGGTTATTATGACTAAGATAGCCTTGAACATCTGTGTACAGATTTTTGTGTATACTTATGTTTTTCGTTCTCTTTGGTATATGTGTAGGAGTAGAACTGCTGTGGCATGTAGTCGCCTATGTTTAGCATTTTGAGAAATCACCAAACTATTTTGCATAAAAAGTATTCCATTTTACATTCGCACCAGAGATATTTGTCAGTTCATTTCTAGCAATGATGTTCTATTATTGATATCATCAGGTACAGTAGACTTATGGACCAAGGATGCAGTTGTCCAAACCATTCTATGGGTCAGTTATCATCTTATTCTATGCAAAATCCCATGCTAAACACCATCAGAGATTCCTGGGTGATCCAGGTTTAAAATGTGCCCTTGAGGTTCCTATGGCCTATAAGGATGATAAGACATAAAAACTTGTGGGTTAACTTAAGATAAAAAGGGACAAAGTACATAAGAGACATACCAGGAAAAAGTGTTCAACACTGTGACATGGGTTGGGGGTGATGCTTGATGGTCAGGAGAAAAACAACAGATCTTATAAAGACTATGTTTACAGTTGTAGGTGTTAAAGTCTTGAACTGCGAAATTCTAGGAATTAACTTGGAATGACAATAAAGTACTGTAGCCATAATTATTCTCACCCTTAAAAATTTTGGCCAGACTAGACTAGATCAGGTCAAAACTTTTGAGGACGAGAATACTAATGTATGTGTGTATGCATGTATACATGTGTATATACTCTGTGTATGTATGGACATACTTACAGATTCTCTCCACAACTGGCTTACTTATTTTATTAACATATAATTCAAATTTGGTTTTTTAAAAGGAAAAATCTATGCCTTGAAGGAGTGTGCCAGTCAGAGTTTTGGTTGCAAGCGCTAGAAACTGACTGCATTTAACTTGCATAGTCAAGAAACATGTTAGGAAAAGATTTGAATAACTCAGAATGAACAGAAAGACCAGAGAATCTGGTGGCACTCAGTCATTGTTAAATTGAGCCAGGAATCACCCCTTTTCTCCTACCTCTAAGCCTTTACAAATAGCTTGGTTCCTTTGGGCTTTCACTGCTTATTTTTGACATTGTTCATTGCTTATAACCAGAAATCATTCTTTAATTTTTTTCCTCCCTCAGTCTTCCTTTTTACATCAATAACAAACTCAATTAATTTTATCAGCTTTGTATCTAAATGATCAATGCAATTCCTTTTTTAAATTTTATTTTTATTCTAATTAGTTATATATGACAGTAGAATGTATCTCTTCAGTAGATTGACTTCTGCCTACTTTTGCATCTGCCATGTAATTCAAGCCAGCATTGTCTTTCACTTGGGTCACCACAACAGTCTTCTGGCTAGGCTTCCTGTTTTCTCAAAGACATGTGCCATGCTGGCAGGAATTCTTCTTTGCAGATGCCAGTTTAACCACATCATGCTTCTACTTTAAACACTTGGATGGATCCCTATTGCAATTAGGATAAAAATCTAAATTCCTGTGCCAGTTTACAAAGCCTTTCATGATGGAGCTCTGCTACCTAGCCTCTGCTTCCCATTTTCTACCTTATACTGTAACAATATCTAACTGCCTGTAGACCCTTGATGAACTTTTGCTTGTGCAAAACATACACTCTTTCACTGTCTAAGTTATCTGCCTTTTATGCAGTGCTCACAGAAATTGGATCCACCCCAGACTTGGTTTTCATTGCATTGTATGGTAACTATAACTGTTTACCATAGTAGCCTATAAACTCAGTGAAGAGTGCATTCACACGACGGAGTATACTTTCTCCTTCTTTAGTGTTCAGCACAACATCTGGCACAGATTTAGAGCTCAAAAATTTGCCAAATGATCAATGCAATTCTTTTTTTTAATTTTAATTTTTATTTGTTCTAATTAGTTATACATGACAGTAGAATGCATTTTGACACATCATAAGTAAATGCAGTGTAACTTCTCATTCGTCTAGTTGTATATGATGTAGAGTTACACGGGTCATGTAATCATATATGCACATACAGTAATAATGTCTGACTCATTCTACTATCATTCCTACCCCCATACTCCCTCCCCTCCCTTCATCCCCCTCTGTCTAATCCAAAGTACTTCTATTCTCCCCCACCCTGCTCTTATGAATTAGCATCCACATATCAGAGAAAACATTTGGCCTTTGGTTCTTTGGGAATGGCTTATTTCACTTAGCATGATATTCTCCAGTTCCATCCATTTACCGGCAAATTTAATAATTTTACTCTTCTTTAAATCTGAGTAATATTCCATTGAGTATATATACCACATTTTCTTTATCCATTCATCTGTTGAAGGTCATCTAGGTTGGTTCCATAGTTTAGCTATCAATGCAATTCCTTGGTAAGAAAAATATACCTTCTTGAGGCCCTCAGAGACAGTTTATAATCAAATGAGAGATGCAAATTGGTGATTCCATGGCATGGATTACCAACATTCATTTAAATCTGTTTCCTGGTGGTGGTCATCTAAGTTGTTTCCAATTTTTGCTATTATGACAAATACTGCAATAGATTTCTCTGTGGAATGTAGTGTGTAGAGACTTGTGGCGATTATTTGTTTGGCTGTTCACCTCCACCACAGTATGTAAGGTCTCTAAGGGCAAAGACCACATATCTCTTGTCTTCCATTGTAGCCCTCATGCAGGGTACAGCACCTGGAATGTAGTAGTATTCAGTAAATACTGGTAAAATTTGCATTAACTAATATTACATCTATTTAGGAGGAGGAAAGAACCATGTTGTTTAGCCAATGATGGATTTCAAAGGAATTTTCTAAATCTTTAGTTTTAGGAATATATTTGTATTTCTTTTTTTCCCCCTCTCCCATTATACTGTTGTCAATTTTGTTGCTTTTCGAAGGACTGAACAATCAGAAGGTGTATTTTTATTATTATTGGCATCTGATTTAAGTCTTTAGTGGTTTTTAGCTTGGGTCCAAAATTAGTTCTTGACTTTCCTTTGTGTCTTTGACAGTTATATTTGAGGTTTTGCTCTTGTCTTTCCCCCACCCCCACAGTGCCCACCAAGCTATTATGAGAACAAGTCGGTTAAAAGAAGAACTGGAGGAACTGAAAATTAGTATGAATGCTTCAGAAGAGGAGAAGGCCTTAATTTTAGTCCAGAAAAAACAATTAGTAAGTCATCAAGTACTGTGAGATTGGTACATAGTTTACATAACTGAAGTTTAAGAGGGTTTGTTTTGGGGCAAAAAAAAAAAAAGACAATAATTTGATAAATGGATTGGTGAAAACTTAGAAAAGTTATAGGCAAGTAGGATTAAAAATTACTTTTCTTTTCAATCAAGATTAAATTTTATAAGTGTTTATTATATTCCTAATGGGTTATAAAGATCTAGATAATCTCTAGATTATTTAGAATGTCTCCCGAGTCTGATGGGCAGTTCATAAATATCTGATGCAAAAACAAAACAAAACAAAACAAAAAACGGTTGAATTAAAAAAAAAATTCTGCCAAACTTTCAGCTTTTTCTTAGTTCTCTCAGGACTTCCAGGTTAATGAGAAACTTCATAGGTCCTTCCTTCCACTAAATAAGCACAGTCCTGAAATTTCAGAGCAAGAAATCATTCAGACCAAGCTTTAGCTCAGATACCAGAGAAATGATCATTTTTACTGAGAATTTTAGCATTGGTAATAATCTTCAAAATCCTGATAAATTCTAGCATTACTGATGATGGTGAAGGCAGCTGAAAGTCACTCAGACTAATTGGTTCTTTAGATATTTGTCAAAAAGCAGTTTTTAGAGTCTGTAAGTCATTGGGAGGCTTGGTTTCCAGGCTGGGTCAACACTTTGACCTCTCACAACATGCACTGCTTCATTTAGCTTAGCTCTTGTTCTAGTAGGAAGATGTGAGGACCAGACTCACTGGGTATTATTTCCTTTGTGACTGAGAGTCTGAGAGCCTTATAGGGAAGACTCAGTATGGGACCACAGGGGATCTCCAAACTAGAGGCAACATGGGGAAATGGTCAAGAGCCCCCTGGGGAGTGAGACTGCCTGTGTTCAAGCCCCAACTCCGTGTGACTCTAGGCAAGCCATTGAACTACTCTAAGCCTCAGGGTCCCCCTAGATACACAGAGATGACTATCCTACCTACACTAGGACTAGGAGAGATAAATAAGCTTAACACATGTGTCATAATATCCTTTTCTTCTTAGGTTTCATTAACGTTAACTACTGTTGGTAAAAGTGCAGAGTCCTAGATATACAATCCTAATTCTTTGCATTCTGTAGTGTTTTGTAATTTTGAAAGGATTTTTACTATTTTACCTCATTGGTAATCACAGAAATTCTGTGAGATAGAAAAAGAAGTTGCTATATCTTCATATCTTTTAAAAATGAACTAAATTGATAAAGTCCAGGTACGTCTCGATTCCTCAGTTAATTGTGTAATAAATGGTATAAAATTGAACTCCAGTCTTCTGATGCCAACAACATGGTATGTGTTCCTATAGTCTTTTGTCAGTGAAATTCTAGCCTGAGATGTTTTTATCTTGTTATAAAAGCAATACTCGTTCATTTTATTCTTATAAATAAAGAAATGCATATTAACAAGAAATAAAATTCCACAAAGTCCTTACCTTAACCCACCCACAAGATTTACTGTTAACATTTTATAAATATCCTGTCCTGGAATAGTTTTTCTTCTGATGCTTCTGATTTTGAGACTGTTAATTATAGAAGTTTCTGATGTTCACATGTTGTGGTAACATTGAGTCTGGGAATATCTATAGCTTCAGAGAGAAAGCTGAAACTCGTTGTGGTTTCAAGGTGCAGTTTAACTAGTTGTGTTGGCAGCTATCTATCATAAAAGAATGGTGCTAATGTAGAAAGGAAAGAAGCCAGGTTGTTCCTTTTTTAGTTTTTTATCTTTTTCTCCTTAACTACTATTCCTGTGAATTAGGGAGAAGAGTAACTACTTTCAGTTCCTCAAGAAACTGCAAGCCAAGGCTTGACCCCCATATTGAAAATATTTTTAGACTGTACTCAATTGTGACATGAATACCACATTTAAATTTAAAGTTGATAAAGGAAAAGAATGTTAATGCCCTTAGAGGTAAGTATGTGGAACTTTCATAAAATTCTTAAATATTCTAATTTTTCTTTTCAGGAGACAGAAAACCAGGCTCTGATTCTTAAGATTAAGATTCTACAGGAAGAGGTGTGTTGAAATCATTAAACACAGGCTTAGGTAAACATATGGAAATCATATGATCATGGGTTAACACCACGAGTTAAATAAAGAATCATGTGGCTTCAGGTCCCTCTGGGCCCAAAAGTAGGGTGATGTGTCGTATTATAAGTAGAGAAAAGTAGAAGGATTTTCATGTCAGGGCAGAGGTGTCTTATTGCATTTGCAAATGTCCATGGAAAAGTGGGATTTAAGAAATTCAGATTAAAGGTAGAATTAAATGAGCTGATCTTAAAAACCCAAATCAAGAAGGAAAGCATGTAGTTTTCTAAAAATATTCTATTACCTTGAATGAGGTAGAAAGATTCTTGAGTCTTACATCTAGATCTTAAATTCATTGAAAACACCACCTTGGGAAAACTGTTTTTTTCTGGACTAAAAATATTTATTCCACAGAGTTGTTTTGGAGATTAAGATAATTGATATGAAGCCATTTTTTAATAATGCATATTATATAATCTCTGGAAAAAGTATAATTCTTTGCAATGTATTTTTAAGCAAAGAGTTAAAGCATTGAAATAATAAAACACTAGTGAATTTCTATTTTAGAGGGAAAAGTTCCCTGTAGATATCTTTTGAATATCAAGTATTGTGTAAAATTTTGTTTGTTTCAGTTTTATATGAGGCTATCAAGCACTTATTAAGCCATGATGACTGGTCTAGAGAGTAAAAATACAAGTCATGCGGATATTAAACAAATTCATAATAGATTATAAAAGAATAATTAAACTGTAAAGAATCCTATATCACATTTAGAATTGTTACACCTGTGAGACCAGACATTTCTGAAACTAGTCCTTTCCAGTTAACTCCTAATGTAAGAGTTTTATCTTCTTGTACCTAAATGAGTGACAACATTGAAGAATTGTACGAAACTAGTTTAAAATTGAAGTGGAAAATTTAAACCTCTTCATCATGAGGTAGTTTTGCAACTGTTGATGTATAGTAGCATAGTCATACAAATAACCCTGCCAATCAAGATTCCTTTAGGAGACAAAAATTTGTGACAATGTGAAGAATAATGGCAAAAATGGTTTGAATAGTGGCCCAGATTCTTTCACCATATAGTTATTGGGAGTCTTCTGTGTGTAGGTTTCATTCAAAATGCTGAGTATGCAGACTTAGCAAAAAAGCTCATGTAGAACTTGTGTCTTTAATGGCAATTATTGCTATGGAGAAAAGAAAGGCAAACAGAATTGAGAGAAAGGGGAGTACAATTTAAATTACGTGTTCCGGAAAAGCAGCATTGCAAAATTAAGGCTTTGGTTAAAAACTGGAAAGGAGGCTTACCTGTGAAAGCATTCCAGGCAGAGGAAGCAGCACACTTTCCAGGTTTTGCAGCTGCAGCCTGCCTGCTGTTTTAGAGGGCATCAAGGCCAGTGTGTTTGGAGCAGAGTGAAGAGTGGCAAGAGACGTGGGCTGAGAGCTGCAGGTAGCCAGATGCACAGGGCCTTACGCAGGTACTGTAAGGACTCTTTTTTTATTATTTTATTATATTTTTTAAAACACAGAGATGGCAGATATTGGAGGGTTTTGAGTAAATGAATAATATAATCTAGTTTGTTTTAAGAAGATAATTCTCATTGCTGGGTCTATAACCTACTGTAGTGGAGCCAATAAAAAAGCCAGCAAACTAATTAGGAAGCTTGAAGTGATCCAGTCAAGACTAGTGGGGGCTTTGATTGAAGCAGTAATAGTGGTGTGGGACACAATTGTTCAAATCAGGAAATGCTGTGTAATGCAGCCAAAGATATTTATTGTATGTGCAGGAAATATGGAAACTGTCTCCTGATTATTTATAATGTCTCAGTGAAATACAAAAGAAAATCATTCCCTGAAAGGGAGGTTGCTGGAGGAGGTATTGGAAGTTTTAGGAAAGGGAAGGGATAAAATAGCCTGGGGGTTGGATTTTTTTTTTTTTTAGAGGACCATATAGTAATATCTTTAGGTTTTGCCATCTGCGGGCCTTTGTGCATTACTTACCTCTGCCTGTGTACTGTGAAAGCAGCTATAGTGAATGTGTGAACAAATGGGCATAGCTGTGCTCTAATTTACAGAGAAGTGATCATCCAGGTTTGGCCTTTGGAGCATGAGAGGTGGCCATCATTTGCCAACTCTTGATTTTGGCAATGGTGGTGTGAATATACCAGGGTTATATGATTTTATCATCAGAAGACATGGATACTAAAGGTCATGAACTTGTGACCAGCCTATTGACTCATTCTTTCACCATACTTACTGGAAAGTAGTTGACCTGGGGTGAATGGCAAGCTCTTTTAATACTGAGACCCAAGAGGTGAGCAAGGGAACTGAGCATGTGGAAAGTAGGGATTATAATTATTGACTGTAGAAGAATTTAAGTTGGGTAAAGAGGTTCTAAATTCATGGAAAGTTTGAAGGATAATGAAAAGGCGGTAAGATCCATGGATAGCAGGTTCCAGTGGGGAAGGTTTGTTAGCGCTGGAAGAGGTAATCTGGAAAGCCAAGAGGTGGTGATTGAAAAGTGAGATGCTTGCAGTCAAACATCACAAGGTCATGGTTAACTGGCAATAACAAATTTGAAGCTATGACTGTGAGAGCAAGTGGCTGAGGTAGAGTGGGGGATAGAAATGCATATATCCACGATGGTTGTGTTCAAAGGATCATGCTGTCTCTAGAGCATATCAACTTTTGTGTCTCAGTTTAAGATGGATTACAATGCTAATGGTGAAAATACCACTTGCTAAAAGTCACTGACTGTGAGACTTTTATTTTCCTTGGTGCCAAATCTAAGAATACCCTCTTCTTTTATATTAGAATATTAAGAACATTATAGATATGGATAAACTGGAAAAGAAGATTGAGGAATTATCTAAAATTGAGACAGAGCATCAAGTAAGCACTTCTCAAATACTGGTAAAAATTTTCTTCTGTCAAATCAATATTATTCTATGCCAGTGTATTTGACTCAATGACACAATAACCTGTGGTTATAATTCTGAAATTTGCACTCCTTGGAATGTCTGAATTATTTATATAAAAGGCAGTTTCTTTTTCTCATTTTTTGGTAACAGCTGTTACATAATTCATCTGCCACAAAAGTCATCCACTTGAAGTATACATATCAGTGGTTTTTAGTATATTCAGAATTGTATAACCATAAGCAAAATTAAGCTTAAAGCATTTCATCACCCCAAAATAAACCTTTTTTTTATAGTTATTTCGGTCCTAGGCAACCACTAAATCTATTTTCTGTCTCTCTAGATTTGTCTGTTCTGGACATTTCATATATAAATGGAATCATACAATGTATGTTCTTTTATGATTGGCTTCTTTCACTTAGTATAATGTTTTCAGAGTTCATCCATATTATCAGTATTCCATATGTCAAGTACTCTATTTTTATTGTTGAATAATATTTTATTGTATGGATATACCATATTTTGTTTGTATGTTCATCAGTTAATGGACATTTGACCCATTTCTATTTTGGTACTATTATGAGAATTTGTGTATATGTTTATTGACCTATATTTTCACTTCTCCTTATTATTTACCTGGGAGTTGAATTACTGGATCATGTGGTGATTCTTTAAGTTTTTTTTTCTTTTTTTGTACTGGGGATTGAACTTGGGGGCATTCAACCCCTGAGCAACTTCCCCAGCCTTATTTTGTATTTTATTTAGAGCCAGAGTCTCACTGAGTTGCTTTAACATCTCACTTTTGCTAAGGCTGGCTTTGAATTCAACATCCTCCTGCCTCAGCCTCCTGAGCTGCTGAGATTAAGGTGTGCACCGCCACAACCAGCTATGTTTAGCCTTTGTAGTAGCTGCCAGACCATTTTCCAAAGTGTCTTCACCATTATACATTTCACCAGCAGTGTATGAGGATGCACACTTCTCTGCCTTCTTGCCAACACTTGCTATTTATCTTTTTAAGTATAGTGCAATTTCTAATTTAATAGCTTCCGATTTTTAAAATCCTTAAGTCAGGGAAAATTTCAGATATTATATATTCTTAATGCGGAAAATGAGAAATAGGAAAAATTGCTCCCTGATTAAGAAACTGTACCTTACAAAAATATCTTATATCTGTAAAGTCTGTTTAGTACATACTTTTGTTATCTACCATATATTCTTATCAGGAAATGGAAGGAACCTATCAACAAATTCATTAATATATGTCATCATCATCTCAGTGGTTTATTTGAACAGTATTTTTCATTGTTTGAAATGATATTTCTTATATATGTGTCATTTTCAAGTTTTCTCTTCTCTGTGTGTGTACATGCAGAGGCATATATTATAGCTGTTATAATTTAGACATTAAAATTAATTCTACACTAGGAACGGCTACTTTGAAATTGCAACTGTGATAAACAGTAGAAAGAGCCAAAGACATGGGTTCAGATCCTGTCTTTTCTACTTAAAAGCTTTATAATGTTAAGCAAATCGTTGACCTCCTTGTCTCAAGTTGCTCACCTGTTAAATGGATATGAAATCTCTACCTACTTTACAAGTTTTGTTTTTGTTTTAATTTGGAGGATTTTGTGAAAATACTGTTAGAACTATAACGAGAAATCCAACGTGTATAATTAGGATGGTGATTCTGCTTCTGGCTTTGCCAGTTATTTTTCTAGGCTCTTAATTTAGTTTATATGTATTTGTCAATTCCATTATATTTAGAAGTGTATGCTAACAAGTTTGCTTTTGGTTTTAAGAAATTGATGTATTCTTGATATTCACTTTGCTAAAAGGAATCTTGGAACATTTTAAAATTGTTTTTAAAAGAAGACTTTTCTATATGTTCTCATGAAATCTGTTTATGTCCTATCTAGATTTTCATTTTCACAAAAAAGTAAATACTTTTTACATCCTCTCGTGTGGAACAGAGGGAAGGGCACGTCTCTGAAGCTTGGACTCACATTCTGGGCTCAGCTTTGCCACTGATGGTGGCCTTGGTCTGAATAATGCTGAGCTTTGGCTTCCTCACTGTTGAAGTGAGGACAGTGACCTCTGCCTTTAGGGTTATAAGGCTGGATATGAAATTTTGTTATAAAGTGAAAAATACATGCTTCAGAAACATGTCTGCCTTACTGGAATGATTTTATGGCACTGTCCTTTTACAAAACAATGTCCCAATGGCCTTCCCTAAATTTGTTTCTTTTCAGATGCAATTGCACACGTACGAATATATGTTGCTTAATAAAGATGCAACTATGCAGAAGGTTGGTATTATCCCTTCCTTTTGAGAATCCTGTGGGATTGACTAGCTTTCTCCAAATTGTGAGGAAAATGGTCATTTTTATAACTTCACCCCTAGGAAAAATCTGATTTTGTTATTATGGTCCTAAGATTTTTCTGAAAATACTTCACAAAAATGTGTTTGGGAAGAATGGTGGCTTTTTATCTTGCAATATCAGTAATGTTAATTGAGGTATTACTTGAACTGGAGAAAGTTGGATGACTTAGTAATTTATTGGTCACTTTCATGTAAAGATTTTCTTTAATGGCATCATAATCATTACAATTAAGAATTGCCTTTTGGGATTTGATTTCACTGAACCACAAACAGAACATAATGACACTTATTAGATAAAGTTGCCTTATTGTCCCTCCACTTATATGTTTTTTAATCCCAAACATTGATTGGTTCTGTTTTCAAATAGCAAGATTGATAGAAGATATCATGATGATTGGGTCTTTACTATTTTTTGGCTTGCATTGATGATCTAATAAATATGATTTGGTGGACTCACCCCCGCCCCCCGCTTTTTTTGTTTTGCTATTAATTCACTTTCTATTTCTCAGAAGAATTTAAGCATAGAAGAGCTGAAGTTGACCATCACAGAGTATAGAAGTGTGATAGAGGTATGCCATAATTTCACAACTTGCAAAGCAGAGCTGTTAAATATAAGTTCCCACTAGAGCAACATAAACAGCCTAACATTTCTGCTTCCAGAATTTACAAGGTGATAAAAATAAACTGGCTCAAGAGTTAGAGCACTTGCAGCAGGAACTTGTCCTGTAAGTAGGATCCACCCTCACCAGCCTTCTGTCTTGTGCCATGGTCCCCTGACCTGCATGCAGTGCTTTGTCACGCCCCACTTTGTTCTTCAGCACCTCTGTATGCTCTCTTTACCTTTCTCCATGGGAGCTCCTTCATCAGTTTTCTGTGACCCTTCCTGACTTCAGTCAATTTGGATTGCTATAAGAAAACACCACGGACTGGGTGTCTTTAGTAGCAAATGCTCATTTCTCATGGTTCTGAAGGCTGGAAGTCTAAGATTAGGGTGCCATCAGGGTTGGTTCTAGTGAGGGCTTTTCCTTCTTGTATCTTCACGTGGAGTAAAGAGAGCTAAATAATTCTCTGGCATCTTACAAGGGCACTGATCCCATTCATAAATACTTTACCCCCATGATACTAGTACCTCCCAAAGGCTCCACCTCCAAATACCAGGGGGCAAGCACGGCAAATTGTTCTTACCTCTTTCCTGACACACATTATTCCCTGTTATAACCATTGTTTCTGAAGTGTGCAATATGCTGCTCCAGGATGCACAGGCACTCAGATTATAAACAAACACCAGTAAAGCTAGTGAGTGAGTGCACACACCTATGGTATGTGAATGGCAGTGAGAAAGGGGCATTGCCCACACAAAAGGCAAAGGCGTCAACTCTGCCTAGCTCTAGCTAATTTGTTTTATCAAGGCTATATGAACCCTGTGTGCCCACATCTTGTGATTGTGGAAGGAAAGCCAGAAATCTAGATGTTTTAGTGACATTTTATGTTTTAAGTGCTGGTTTCAGTACTTAACTGTGGCCCACTTGTTTGGGACCTCTTGGAGTCACTAGCCTTCAGTTCCTGGAGTATAGATCTCTCTTCTCTCTCCACCTTGAGCCCCTTGTACAGTCCTTGACCACCATGGGCACTTATTGGTGATAAATGAGCCCTGTTTTGGTGACTGCAAACATAATGTTGGAGGCAACTGACTGGACCACTTTTGTTTTTTCTAAGAAATGGGATCCAGCTGAATGTCAGTGGAGAGCACAATGGGGTGGTCTCTGAAAGAGAAAAATCTTTACATTGTGAGCTCATTCTAGCTCAGTCTGCAGAGGTAAGTCATTCTAATCAGAGGGAGATTAGGTAAGCTATGTAGCTTACTATTAAGTGACTGTCCAAGAATATTTGGAACATATCTGTTGAGAGTTATAGAATTCAAGTCTAAAACCTTTTAGCCTGGGGGAAAGAACCATTTCTAAGTAATGGCCTAAGTTCAGGAGGCTAGCCCAGGTTTTTGGATGTGTGTGTTCAGTGAATCAGGACTTTAGAAATCTTTATATTCTCAGTCTTTTCAAGATCATCTACCTGCCCTGATCTCTAGCCTAGGATCATAAATGTAACAGTAGAATCCATGAAGTATTTTTTTTTTCACATTTTCTAAAGCCCTTAAAGTATGTGTATATACCAAACACTAAGATGTCCAGAAGTGATACCAATTTCTTTGCTCTAATTGAACCAACCACTTTTTAAAATTTTTTTTTAAGCTTTATAGTTATACATGGTAGTTAGGTTTGTTTTGACAAAATCCTACAGTCATAGAATTTGATTTTAATCACTGTCCCTACTACTCCCTCCCCCATTCTCCTCCTTGTACTCCTGATCTTCCTTTAGCTCATTTATTTATATTGGATAGGTACTTTCTACATAATACCACAGGGAATTTTGCCTTTATGTATATTTATAAATGCACATAGCATGATTTTGTTAATTTTATTCCATATATTCTCCCCTTTCCTGTCTCCCCTTCTCCCCCTCAGTCTCCTATTCCACTGGTCTTCCCTCTATCCTTAATGATAACTTATCCACCCCCAACACCACCCCATACATTTTTTCCCTTACTTTGCTCTAGCTTCCACACATGAGAGAAAACGTTTAACCCTTGATTTTTCTGAGTCTATGGCTTATTTCATTTAGTTGGATATTCTCCATTTCCATCCATTTACTGGCAAATGCCATACATACACCACATTTTCTTAATCCATTCATCTATTGACAGGCATCTGGTATGATTGTATAACTTGGTTATGGAGAATGGAGCTGCTATAAACATTGATGTAGCTGTATCACTGTAGTGCTGATCATAGTTCTTTTGGATAAATACCAAGGATTGGGATAGATGGGTCATATGGTGGTTCCAATCCTAGGTTTTTGAGGAAGCTCTATGATGCTTTCCAGAGTATACCAGCTCCATTTTATGGTATCAATTATTACATTATGAACAGGAACTAGAATTTTTATGTGTTCTAGTTAATTTAAAATGGTAAAATTAATTATTTAAATTTTTTTCTTTGTTAGACCCAGTTCTTTACAACATGGGAAGAAACACTCAAAAGCCTTCTTGGATCTGAAAGTGTTGCTGCTCTCCTAGATGTTTAGTCCTTTTATTTTCCAGTTCTGTGCTTGTTATGTTAGGAAATGCTTTATTTAGCCAATTGCTTTCTTTTCTCTGCTTTAGTCTCTCCCTGTTTGGACAATGGCTGTGTCAGAATGTCCCTCTGTTGACAGCTGTGATATGACCTTGAAAGCAGAGGGAGAATGTCTTTGGGGCAAATGCTGTTTGAATTGTTCCTGCCAAGGATGCAAGGGCAACATATGCTGCCTTCATCCAAAGCCGTCTCAACAGCCCTGCAGGTTCTGCTGAGAGCTGTGTTTTTGTGACATTCTGTTTCAAATACTCATCATTTCACTGTACTTTTGAAACCAAGCCAAACTGCCAGACTGAATGAAACTGTGGCAAATCTGCCATGGCTGTGTGTTTCTTATCCCTTGTCCTCTGAGATAATAATGATGTCAAGATGCCAGCCCATAAAGTTCTATACTTCCCAACAGGAGGTTGTCAGCTGGCAAAATCCTGGCTGAGGTTTACTCCCTGATGAGTTAGGAAGCTTGCCTTCTTACTGGAATCTGGAAATTAGAGTCCTTGACACTTTCCAACAGACAGCAAAAAGAAGGCTAAATATGTTGTTGTCATATATCTTAAATGTGGCTGAGATGGGCTTTGGGAGCATGGGGAACATGCGTGCTTTGTGAAACACCATCTGAGCATGCCTGCTATGAATGCGGGGGTGGGGTGGGGGGGGGAGACAAAAGAAACCAACCTAATTTCAAAGGGGTTAATTTCATATTCTTCCCACTTTGACTCTATGAATTATTTACCTTTCTCTATTTCTGTATTAAAATTGATGCCATAAGTTTCAACCACCAACACATAAATGTTACAAGAACACAGCTCTCAGCAGAACATCTAGGCTGTTCATGAATGAGCTTTCCTTTCAAAAAAATAAATATTCAGGTACAGGTATTTTAGAAAGAAAATGTCCACATTCTTTTTAGGATGCAGGAGGATTTCACAAGACTGTTTAGAACTATTTTATGACAATTACATTGACCTTTAAGTATCATTCTCATAAAATAAAAATAATATTTTTTATTAGGATAACAGTTGTGGGTATTTTGCTAATTGTTTCAGAATAATGAAACTGAGTGGCAGTGCAGTGTACCCAGCCTGTCGGCTCTGGACACAGTGATAGACCAAGGAATGCTGCTGGTCCTAACAGAGGCTGAACAAAAGGGTGTGGAGTTCGAGGCTGCACTTCAGAAGCTGGTATTTGTGGCATAGTGTGTCATGACATTTCACTCTAGCTAGGAATATCTGCAGATTAGTTACCTACAGTGCATTTGCTGGATCTACATGTACAGTTGTTTCAGAACAATTGTGTGCTGTTGAGATCCAGCTTAACCCTATGATGAGAAGATACTCAAACTTTCCTGAAGTTGATCTTTTAATTCTGGGTCAGTCAAGACTAACAAAGTGATCTTGGGTATGATGTCATGAGCTTGTTTATCCTGCGGGTTCATTTTTAACACTGAAGGGCTGAAGACAAGGCACCTGTTAGACAGTTTCCTTCTCTTCATTTCCTTTTCATTAATGGCCCATATATCTCCAATTTGATCCCCCCTCTCCCCACTGGGAATTCTAAATGGTTGGAAAAGTCAAGTAACATCTTCATCTTTGTATTTCTAGTCCTTTTCAACAGAGCCTGCCTATTAGAGGTAGTGTATAGTTTGATGGAGGATAAAAATCAACAAAAATGATTGACTCTGTTTGAAAGGAGAAAGAAAATGAACAGGATTTGTTCTGGAAAATGATCTGCTCGTACTTACTCAGTATATACAGTGCACCAAAAGAGTTAGTATGTACCCATAGCCACCTCTTCAGATAAAGGGAACTCACTGGGGAACGTTCCCTAAGAAGGTTACTCTAACTAGTGTCTTCCTAAATTACCTATATGGTAGAACTTTGGTCTAAAATAATTCTTTTTGTTAGAATTTTTTTAGTAATTTTAGATGGACACAATACCTTTATTTTATTTATTTATCTATTTATTTTGATGTGGTGCTGAGGAATAAACCCAGTGCCTCATACTTACGAGGCAAGGGCTCTGCCACTGAGCCACGATCGCAGTCCTAAATTAATTCTTACTGTGTGATAGACGTATGTGCCTTTGACCTTAATTCCTAGTTGAAGATGTGGAATTCTTTTTCTGCCCCCAAGCAAGAAGAAGTCTCTGACATTGGAACCTTCCTTCACAGCTCCCTGCTGTGGGTAACTAATCCAGAAATTACTGCAAAAGAAAAGTGGGCAAAGCAGCTTGCTGTAAGTGTTCTGTAATTTTTTTCCTGGTTTTTCTTCTGCTATGGAAATTCAGGTAATACTTATGTACAGTAACAACAGTACCATTTTCTAAGACTCTATTGTGGACTTCTGCCATCTTAGTTTAATGAGTGTGAATATGTGGGTGAGTGGGAGGGTTAAGATGAATGTGTGAGCAGGAGTGTAAGGATATGTGAAGTATGGTGGAAAGAGAAGGAATAAATAAGACAACTTAATGAAAAAATGTTTTGTTTTTTTTTTGTTTCTTCCAGAGAACTGGTTAGTCTAAGCCTGGCTTTTACCTTGGCCTATGAAAATTCTCTTTCTTTTGTAGAATGATTATTGTATAAAAGAATCTTCTTCCTGATTCTCCAACTACTTTACTTTCTCAGGAAGTAGCAGAATAGTTGAAAAATGGGAACATCTTAGTTAGCTATTCCCAGCTTTATTAGAAAGGAAGCACATAAGAAGAAATCTCTGTATCTCCACTTCTTTATTTATTTATTTAGTTGTAGATGGACACAGTACCTTTGTTTATTTAATTTGTTTATGTGTGCTGGGGATCGAACCCAGTGCCTCACACATGCTCTTTCACTGAGTTACAACCCCAGCCCCTGTAGCTCTACTTCTTGATACCAGACTACTTCCTAGCATTCATCAACCCCCTACTAAGTTAAGTTTAAAAAAGTAAACTCTGGAATATTATTTTCAAATCCTTTTCCAAATTAACCTTTTTAAAAAGTTGCTTCTGAATACAATAATCAGCAAATACTGATTTTTTTATTGCATTACTTTATCCCACTATGTTCTAGAACAATCATGATGATTGGTGGAATGGTCAAAAAAATCTACTTAACAAAAAGAAAGTAAAACTTAGGTTTTAACCACCGGACAGGCACTTTATACATATTGTTAAATCAAGATAATCAACTAATAAATCACCTCTGAGCAATTGAGAATTTCGTTGTACTTTTGGGGTCCAATAGTTGTGAATGGCATAGAGATGGGAATGTCCATAGAATTTTATATTTCATTTGTTTAATAGTAGAATATTGGAGTTTGTTTTGTGACTTTTCTTATAGGAATTCAAACACATTATGGAAGAGAAGCTAAATCTTTGCATATTTATGCTGAAAAGCTTGAGAAATCACAAAGAATCTCTTGATAAAGTATTTGTCAAATTAATAGAGACTTTGAAGAAATTCAGGCTGGACTATTTTTATTTCAGAAAAGAATTTCTTTCCAGGTGATGATCATTTTTATATAAGAAACCCATGCTTTATGTACATGACATGATGATGATTTGGATTTAGCCCTTTGCAAGTTGTATTCCTTGATTTCAAACAACACTTTTTCAGACATTCTGTTTGATCTTGAGTTGGGAAGTAGTATGAAATTGACCAGTATTTTTCAATTGCAAATGATAAACTTGAAATCTGTAGAAAACCAGTATGATAGATTATTTTTCTGTAGAGAAAGAATTTGGAATTATGGAGTATAGAAATTTGTTAACCAGAAGGAGTCATGGACAGCTTTTAATAATCTTATTTTTACAGAAGACTGGGGCATAAAGAGGTAAGGTGAACTGATCAAATCCTGGGTTACTAACAGAAAGTTAGAACTTGAAGGCAGCCTGTGGACTCCTTCCTTATTGGGCTGTGTTCCACTCTGGTTTACAATGCGTTGCATTGGGTACTACTCAACAAAATTTCAGTTACATGAAGTCATAGGGAATAGAGAATAATAAATGAAAATAACTTGCTTTCTTATCCTTCCTCTAATCTCAACAGTTATGATTATGGGGAAATTCTTGACATTTTACACCCTGTAAACCACATACGAAACAAAGACAGTGATTATATCTTTTGTTGACCACGATACAGTTGCTAAGACCTAGCACACTTAGCATTCACTTGATAAATGTTTTCTGAAAGTATAAAAGGACATGGGTTTATGTTGCACTTGAGCAAAGTAAAAAGCGTAGGTAGAGGTTAAAATAAGCTTAAAGAAAATAATGTCAGAGAGTGGCAAACAGAGGAAAGTAGATACCAGAGAGGTTACTAGCAGAAGGAACTCTTGTGAAAAAGATCTGCTTTTCCCCGAAGAGCAGGGAGCCCAGACTTCCCCATGGTGGTAAGAGATGTGGGTTAAGTGGACATGTAGCTTCCTTCCCAGATGCCATCTCCATTAAAAAAGGAGCATTAAAATTCCACTTGGAAACAAAGAGCTATTTGGAAAGAGGCCTGTACTATGGTCTTCTCTGAGTGAGTGCATCTCTATGCCATCCTCTATACACATAACAGTCTGGTTTAATCATGGTAGATTCATCTGTCCAGACATGACTGGACTGGACATAGTGCTAAAATTTGACAGCTATTTATCTCTAGATATTATTAACTTGCCCCAAGTCACTCAGCTGGGATTAAGCAAGGGCTGGCATTCAGACCTGAGTATCTGACTTCAAAACCTATGTTCTTTCAACTGTTAATCTTCCACTGTTGCCTTTTTAAAATCTGCTACAATATTCATTAAACATATTCTGGGAATTTAGCAGTTCGGAGAATACTCCCTACCTGCACAAAGGTAGTTGTAGCCCATGCCATGCCTTCTGGACACAGTTGTAAACAGAACTGCATAGAGCTCAACTTGAAATAATTTGGCTGAATTTTAATTATGGATAAGAAACATAAAGTACTTTGTGGGGATGAGAGAGAAGTCTTTTTAAATGAGCGAGGGAATATTGATTTTAAAGGTTGATTTCCACCCCCCACCCCCCAAGGGCTATTGAGGAAGAGAAAGCTTCCATTTTGCAGTGAGACACATAGGTTCCAGTGTTGAGAGATGAAGGGAATTGAGTGAATCTGGAGAGGCAGTGGGAGGAAAACCTGCTCTCAGAGGGCTTGGTGAGGAAAGCAAGTTGTAATCCGTACAGCAGCCATCTGAATGTGTGCTGGAAGCCTGCCCTTTGCTAGGCTGCTGCTGCCCCCACTCTCCTCCCCTAGGTGCCAGAAAATTGTAGGAAATAAGACAGAAATTTCTGCCTCCATGAAACTGACATGTAGTAAGGGAACACAAATAATAAACATATAATTATAATAATGCCAGAAATCGGCAAATGATGTGAAGACAATTAAAGCAAGATAAGACAGAATGTTGGGGCAGGAAGACCTATATTTAGAAGGAATGGCTGGTCATGTTCCCTCAGAGAGCTGAGTGATATGCGTATGAGAGCTGTGGGACGCTCCAGTAGTGTCCTCAGCCTGGAGACAGCTGGTGCAGAGACCCTAAGGTTGGAAGAGCTTGGTGTGCTTGAGCAGCAGCCAGAAGTCTGCCCTGCAAAGTAGTGGCAGGAGATGGGCTCAGAGGTTTAATCAGGGGTCAGGGCACAGGCAGAATCGTAGCTCATATTTATGAATCGGGAGTTTATTCTGAATGTGGTAGGAAGCCATTCATGAGTGGACAAGACAACTGTTTTCTGAAAGATCTGCCAGGTGGAGAATTGTCTTTAGAGTACAGAGGGAGAGCAGGAAGAAGTTGTTTTGTTTTTCAACAAAACATCACCATTTAGAGATCCTGAAAAATCAGTATGCTTGATTGTGACCCAATTTTTTCTCTTTGTGGTTAAAAAAAAAAAAAGTTTCAGAATGCATTGCATCCAGTAAGAGAAAGTAGAGTTGAATAAAATTCTTATTTCAGCAATGTATGTATATGTGTTGAAAGGTAAGATACTTACTGAGTCATGATCAAAAACAGCCACAGAGTTAGAGAAGAAAAAAGCCACAGAATGAGCCGTAGAGGCATTGTAATAGCCCAGGTGAGGTGTGTAGTGTGAGCCAGCTCAATACTGTGAAGGTAGTAAGAGATCACTGGATGAAAACTATATCTGAGGGCAGGTCAGATCTAATGTACTGGTAGAATAGATGTGGGGGGATACAAGAAATAGCAGAGTCATCCTGGACATAGAAGTTTGGGGTCTGAAAACTGCATAAATGGTATGCTATTTAGATGGCAAAGTCTGGGATGAACAGAATTGGTAGAGGTTGGTATAGAAATCAAGATTTAGCTTAGTACATGTTATTAAGGAGAGATGTTAGATTTAAAAACATGCTCAAAGCTAATATATATATACACCTCTTAACACGATAATGAAAATTTCTTTGGGAGAAAAAAATTTCAAAGATTCGACATCTGTTGAATATCTTTAACAGATGGTACCATCTAATTTTTTTTGAAAAGCTATTTCAAATACTGTTATGGTTCATAAAACCCATTATGTCATTGTCTTATAGGCTGAAATATTAGTGATTGAAAATATTAATATTATTAAATATGCATTTCTGATGGTTCATAAAGTCCTTCTGCTTTGTCTTGCAACATGAAGGACTTTAGGCTATTCCTGGAAAAGAAAAAAGTACCTAAAACTGACATCTTAAACAAATCAACCCAGAGAGGTGATATCAGAAAGATGATGAATAGGAAGCCATGGACCCTCCTCTTCCTCAAGGACATACTGATTCATAACCATAATACATGGACAAATTCCCTTTCTAAGAAACCCAGAAATGAATGAGAGTCTCCAGCACCCTGGGCTAGAATGAAACCAGCCACATCAAAACCGGTAGGAAAATTCTAGACAGCCTCACCTTAATACCATTGCCACACAGAATCATGATTGGAAGGAAACCTCCAAGCTCTCGGCTCTCTCTGGGGAAGGAGAGAGTAAGACCACATATTCAACACTCCACTATCCAGGGCTTCTGTCTCACCTGTCTCAGAGTACTGATGGGACCTGGAATACTTGAGATGCCTGGGTAATGGTGCACTGAAATTAAATAGGCTGTTAAAACTAGCCTTGTGGGCACTTTCCAGAGTCCCTTATCCCCAGCTCAGTGCAAAGCAATCAGGCATAAAGTCCCCAGATCCCAACTACTCCCTGAAAGTAGAAGGATAAGAGAGTCGGACCACCCATCCAGTGTTTTGGGGTTTGGGGAAGCTAGAACAGAAGACTGTCTTTTGACTTGTCTGCCTCAGAGTACTGAAGGAATCCATTATATTCTAAATGTCTGGGGGCTGCCAATAACTGAAACAGTGGTCTGGACTAGTTATGAATGTTTGAGATGCCCCAGGACCTTTACCTGTACCGACTAAGAGTTTTCTCTTGTAGAGAGCTGGTTATTCTAAGGTATAGATAGATAAAAACATGATTTATCAGACAGAAAATAATGAAGATGCTAAATGAGGACAGGAGAATAAGGCATGAACAAAGTGAGAATTTTAATGAAGGATAGAAAATATAAAAAAGTACAGATCTTAGCATTAAAAAATACAATAAGTGAACTGAAAAAAAAATTGCTAGAGGTTTTCAATAGCATACTAGATCAAGTCAAAGAAAAGATTGGTAAACTAGAATACAGGTTATTGAAAATTATCCAGTCAGAGGAGTAAAAAGTAAAAAGAATGGCAGAGTGAACAAAGCTTATGGAATGCCAGCAAGCAGAATGATACGTGCATTTTGGAATCCCAGAGGAAATGAGAGAAACACTCCCTTGGTTTTTATCTATACCTTAGAGTGTAGGCCTCATATAAGAGAAAGCAAAGATTATTCAAAGAAATAATATCCAGAATACTTCCTAGACATGAGGAAGGAAGTGGACATCCAGATCTAAGGGGCCTTATGGACAGCCAATAAGATAAGCTCAAATCCATATCCATACACATGATCAGATTGCTAAAAGTCAAAGATAGAACGTTAAAAACATCAAGATAAAAAGGGACTCATTACATAAGCCTATTAGATTTCTCAGCAGAAATCTTGCCAGAAAGGTCTAGGATGATATATTCAGAGTGTTAAAAGTACAAGAAAACTATACCCAGCAAATCTGTCCTTAAAAATGAGGAAGAGACAGACTTTCCCAGGCAGACAAAAGCTGAGGCTGAGGCAGGAGTGTCACAAGTTTGAGATCAGCCTTGGCAACTTAGTGAGACCCTGTCTCAAAAGGTAGGGGAGTGACGGGATATGGCTCAGTGGTTAAGCAATCCTCAGTATCAAAAAAAAAAAAAAAAGTACAAGTAACTTAACTATAAAAATGTTAATGAGTACATAATATAAAAAGATATAAATTGTGATCAGTTATGAAAATGTGTAGAGAGAAGGAAAAGTCTAGTGTATGTGATTGAAAATACTATGTAGCTGTAAGATTTTATGTAAGTCTCATACAACAAAAAATACTTATAGAAGATATACACAAAAAAGGAGAAAGCAATCTAATTAACAGAATTCAAAGGAAGACAATAAGAGGAAGAGAGGGTCAAAAGAATTATAAGACATGTTGAAAATAAATAACAAAGTGGTGACATGGTAATAAGTCCTTTCCTATCAATAATTAAATGCAAGCGAATATCCACAAAAAAATGTGACAGAATTTTTTAAAAATGTGACTTAGATGTTATCAGACTCAATTTAGATTTAAGGGCACCCATAGGCTGAGAGTGCAAGGGTGAAAAATATTGCATGCAAATGGTAAAAGAACAGGGATGATTCTACTTACATTAGGCAAAATAGATTAAGTAAAATCTGTCACTGGAGACAAGGATGTTATATAATGATAAAAGGTCAATTCATCAGGAAGGTATAATCATAAATGTCTATGCACCCAACATCAGAGCACCTGGCAGAACTGACAGGAGAAATAGAATAGACAGCAATACAATAACAGTAGGAGACTTCAGTCCTCCACTTTCAATAATAAGTAGAACACTCACAGAAACAATCAGGAAATGTCACACTTGAACAATGTTAGAGATCAAATGGACCTAACAGACAGACAGAAAATTCCACCCAATTGCCACAGAATATCCTTTCTTCTCATGTGCACATTGAATGTTCTCCAGGATGGATCATGCAGTAGGCCACTAAACAAGTATTAACAAATTTAAGAAGTTTTGAAATTGTACTATTTCTTTTTCAAAAATAGAATGAGATTAGAAATCTAAAGCAGAAGGAGACCTAGAATATTCACAAATGTGGAAATTTAACAACGTAGTCCTGAACAACCAATGGGTTAATGAAGAAATCAAAAGGGAAGTTAGAAAATATCTTCAGACAAATGAAAACAAAGAGTATGCAAAAACCTTGGGGTTGCAGCTAAAGCAATGTTAAGGGAAATTTATAGAAATAAGCACATGAAAAAAGGTCTCAAGTAACCTAAATTTTATACCTCAGCAAATTAGAAAAAGATCAACTTAAGTGCAAAGTTAGAATTAAGGGAATAATAAAGATTATAGCAGAAATAAGAAAGCAACAAAACCAAGAATTGGATTTTTGAAAAGAGAAAAAA
Source organism: Marmota marmota marmota (assembly GCF_001458135.2). Taxonomy (NCBI): domain Eukaryota; kingdom Metazoa; phylum Chordata; class Mammalia; order Rodentia; family Sciuridae; genus Marmota; species Marmota marmota. The sequence goes on from NW_026000169.1 coordinate 11,977,274, forward strand.
GCCTGTCAAATCTTTAGCTATAGTAAGAAAAAAAGATTCAGATGCAGAAATAGGAGGTGATATAACTTAAGCCATGGGAATACAAAGAATCATAAAAAAAATTCTATGCCAACACACTGGATAAGTTAAAAGAAAACTAATAAATTCATAAAACATGCCATCTACTGAGACAGAATTAGATAAGTCTGAATAGACCTACAACTAGTAAGAAGAATGAACTGGAGATGTAGCTCAGTGGCAGAGCACTGCCTTTAGCCATCACGCCCTGTGCTCAATCTCCAGTACCATTAAAAAAAAACAGTAATCATACACCTCAAGAGATAAAAGCCCAGGTAGAGATTTTACCAAACATTAATGATTGAATGCCAGTGTTTCTGAAACTCTTAACTAATGTTGCCTTAAAAAAAAAAAAAGCATTTTATGAGGCCAGCGTTACCCTGATACCAAAGCCAAACAAACACATGTTAAGATCACCCCAGACCAATTCCTTTTTTTTTTTAAGTTGTTGATGGATCTTTATTTTATTATATGTGGTGCTGAGAATTGAACCCAGTGCCTCACACATGCTAGGCAAGCACTCTACCACTGAGCCACAACCAGCTCTCAGGCCAATATTCTTGATGAATTATAAGCAAACCAAATTCAACACTACCAAGCGGGCTTTATCCCTGGGGTGTGAGGATGGTTCAACACATACAAATCAATCCATGTGGCATACTGTGTTGATCAAATGAAGCATGTCACACAATCATCTCTATAGGTGCAGAAAAAGCATTTGACAAAACTGTCTTTCATGCAAACACAGAAAATTAGGAATTGAAGGAAACTAACCCAACATAAAAGTCAGGTATACAAAACCCTCAGCTAAGATTTAACAGTGAAAAACATTTTCTCTAATATCAGAAACAAGGCAATGATGCCCACTTTCATCACTTCTATTCAGCATTGTACTAGAAGTTTTAGAACATTTAAAACAAAAGGCATGAAAATCCAAAAAGGAAGACTGTGAGATTATCTGTAGTTGACCTGATCTTATATGTAGAAAATTCTAATGATTCCACAAAAAATCCTGCTAGAGTAAATTCAATAAAATTTCAGGATATAAAATCAACATACAAAAATCAAATTCTCTATGTTAATAGTGAGCTATCTGAAAGAAAACTTACCATTACATCAGAAAGAATAAAATATTTAGGAATAAATTTAAATAAGGAGGTGGAAGACTTACGTATGGAAAACCATAAACATTGATGAAAGAAATTAAAGACAAATCAATGGAAATATGTTTATGGATTGGAAGACTTCACATTTCTAAAATTCCGAATAGCCAAAGAAATTTATAGATTTAGTGCAATTACCAGCAAAAAAATCCCAATGATACTTTTTATAGAAATAGAAAAAACAATTCTAAAATTCATATGGAACTGCAAAGGACCCTAAAATGTGTAAAAAATCTTGAGAAGAGGAACAAAGATAGGAGCATGATCCTTCCCCATTTCAAAATCTATTACAAAGTTACAGTGGTTAGACTAGTATGGCACTGGCATGAAGATGCAGAGACCAGAGAATAAAACAGCCTAGAAATAAATCCAGATATATTTGAGTGCAAAGAATACACAACAGGGAAAGGATATTTTCTTCAACAAATAACATTGGGAATATTGTATATCTGCAGGAAGAATGAAATCAGTCAATTTAGACCTGTGGTCTGGAGCTGAAAGGTTCTATAAGAAAGTGTGTGGGGGGGGAGCTTCATGACATTGATCATGGCAAAATTTCTTGGATAGGACACCAGAAGCCTAGGCAACAACAGACAAAATGAACATGTGGGATTTCAGCAGATGGAAACTTTTCTGTAAAGAGACAGTCTACAGTTAACAAGCTGTATATCTCATGAGGGCTTAACATCCAAAATATATAAGAAACTCAACTATGTAGCAAAAATAATTTTTAAAACATTGATTTTTTAAAAAATGAGCTTGAGTAGACATTTCTCCAAAGAAGACATGCAAACAGCCAACAGGTATGTGAAGAGATAGTCAATGTTACTAATCATTCAGGAAATGCAAATAAAATCCACAATTGGATATCATCTCACACCCATAGATGGCTATTATAAACAAAAAAGTTGCCTTTTGAAGATATGGAGAAACCCTTGTACACTCTTGGGAATTTAAAATGGCATAGGCACTATGAAAAAAGTGCCTCAAAATACTAAAAACAGAACCAGCATATGATCAGCAACCCCACTCCTTGATATTTACCCAAAAGAACTAAAGTAAGGATGTTGGAGAGAGATTTGCATTTGCATGCTCATTGCAGCCCTACTCATGACAACCTAGGCGTCTGTTAGTAGATGAATGAATGAAGAATGTACCAAGGAATATTATCCAACCTTGCCAAAGAAGAGAATTCTGCCTCATCTGGCAATAACTGTGAACCTGGAAAACTTTTGCTAAGTGAAATAAATTAGTCACAGGACAAACATTGCATTATTCCACTTATACAAGCTATCTGAAATAGTTGAACCTGTAGAAACAGAAGAATGGTAGTTGCCAGAGCTTGGAGGGAGGGAATAGGGGAGTTGCTATTCAACAGGTATAAAATTTCAGCTACACAAAATGAATATGGTTTAGAGACCTGTACAACATTAGGCCTACTTAATGATATTGTGTATTTGCTGTGTATTTATTGAGTATTCTTACTACAGTTAGAAAAACAAAACCACCACTGCCTATAAGCTATTGGAGAATGCTTAGTAGAAAGTGTGTGGCAATTTAAATCATTTTAGTTGTTGATGTTTAGGTGTTTGTGAGCCATAATGGCAAATTATTTTGTGAGACCTTTCTTGTCTTTGGTGTGGTCCTTCTTGTAACCACGGCTGGGTTCTTACCAATGTAGAATGGGACTAAGGTCCTTATTCAAGACACTTTGTTTCCAGATAAGCATCGATGTGTTGCCATGTGGCACAGATTAAACAATCACATTGACTAATAGAGAACAGACGCATTAGTATATATTTTGGGGATTAGTATTGGATCCAAATGAGGGGTGAGAATAATTCCAAGATTTGTAGTAGGGTAGAAGTGGCGAAGGGCTACAGAAGGGATAACTGCAGCAGAAATGTTCACAGCCAGCTTCATCCACATTTGGGGTGGACTTCCTGTGCCAGTGGCACCTGTGTATACCATGATTGACAGCCCTTAAGGAGAAAGCATAGGGTCATGAAACAAAGCTCTCTTTGGTTTCCTTTCCCTCCCTCACTTCTTTCTTCCCTTTTCTGTAAAGGCTAAAGTCTGACTGTGAAGTATAAGTATTGCACCTGTCACCCTGACCTCATTGTAGAGCCATCTTCTCAGCAGGCCACAAAGGCTAAGTGCTCTGAACATAGTTTGTGGGGAACTCAATGTCCTCAACTGTAAAGGCAAGGCTAGGTGATCAATACACTAGGCTTAAACATCTGTATTTGTGAAGGACTGCTATGTATGTAAAAACCGTCATTTTTGCCTCTGATCTCTGAGGAGTTATGAGTTTGAATTTGTTGGTTTCCCAGAGTGACTCTCAGTTGAAATGTCACTGACAGCTTGTGGTTTGGACTTTTTTTCTTTTTCTTTTTTTTTTTAAACTCCAGTCAGAAACAACTAGGAGCCATCAAACAGCTGCAAGAAGATGCTGTCAACCAGGAAGTCATCCTCAGGCAGAAGCTCCAGGAAGCTAGCCAACGTCTGGAGGATGCAGAGGAGCAGGTAGGGTGGACCTGAGTACATTAGATTCAGGGGGTGAGTCTCCTCAGATGTCCTTAAGACCATGAAGTAAAAATGAAGGAGGAACAAAGAAAAAAAAAAAAAAGAGGAACTGTGAAGATAAGTCCCTAGTGACTGGCAGCAAGCGGAGGAAGTAAGGGGGGAGTTGTAAAAGAGGAGGTGTCAACAGTCTGATGATGAAAGAGGGGACTTTGCAGAAGGAGGCAACTTGACATATCAGGACTTCTACCACTGTAGAAATAGCTTGAGCACACCAAGCCCAGGCAAACAGCAACGGCAGAAGTGGAGAGGACGCTTATCACTTCCCTGAGAAGAAAAGCACATTTTCAGTTTCATGCGTGTGAGTGAGCGCTCAATTGCTGTCTTCCCTGGCTACCCTGCTAAAACCCAGTGTTCACTGTGCATATCCAGGTTAAGGCTCGCGATCAGGCCGCCTCTTCTGCCAGTGAAAAAACTAAGTCTTTACTGCATAAATTAGAGGAAGCAATTTCAGAACAACGGAACCTCCAAACTATAAATAGTGAGTTATCGAACACTTGCCAGAAGCTTCAGGAGAAGACAAGAAAACTGAAAAGTAAGTAGCAAATATTCATTTATGTCCCCAGTGTATTTCACCCTAAGGCAGGGGCAAAGGGACTACAGCCATTGGTCTAGATTACAGTTGCTGTGTTATTGCTGACTCTATGACTGGGGAAGGGTTGGTGGGGGGCAGGATTGTGGGGCTCTTAGTGGTTAGGTACAGGGATTTAACATTAGCTTTCCGTTTGGGTTATTTGTTGTGAGTTAGATTTGTTCATGACGGTTTTTTTTTTTCTTTTAAAATTAAACTTTCAAATCTCTGAAAGTAAAAAAAAAGTCTTGTGTGTATTGGGATATTTGAACTTGAAAATTGTTTGCATATTCTACCATGGATTTGTTAATCAGGTTTTGCCCATCATATGGTAGAAATGGCTCTACTCCTTCATTTTATTCTAAGTAGGAGATTGGGCAAAGTAATTATGAATTCATTATGTACCCAAATATTAAGTATGTGTGAAAATATTTTAAAATGTTAATGGTAGTTTACATACATACTTTACATTTTAAAATTAGGAATATTTGTCATTTTTTTCTGTGTTATCTACTAGTGCATAAGCATTTACTAAGAATATATGTGAGAAGACAATCGTCAAATTACAAATGTCAAGTTATTTATAAACCTGTTTTATTCTAGAAACAAGTACAGTAAACATAAATCTTATTTAGCCATTTATAAGCCAACTGCTTCTTGTTCTAGCAGTGTGAGTGTTCTTTTTATAGAAAGTTATTTGGTTTGAGTAATAAACAACTAAATATAAGCTTAAGGTTAGCTAGAAATGAAAAATTTCAGGCTTGTGTTTGTTTTGGATTTATTGGACCCTTTCTACTGTTATCTAAGAGAACTGCCTAAGAATTGAAGGAATTATCTAGTTTTGAAATATAAGTGGCTATTCAGCATTTTATTATTATTTTTAAACCTTTATGAACTTGCTAGCTTTCAATAATTTTAGGTGTGGGTTTATTTTGATTCACTTGTCAGCAATATGAGGCATGCTTTCAGTCAGTATATATATTATTTTATTATTGCTCAGAGGGCACTGGAGAAGGTTCCCTGGTGATTAGAACTATTCATGTTGCATTAAAAATAAGGCATTTCAAATTTGGTTTAAGGCATGTCTGCTTTAGATACTAGGAGGACTAGTCTTGTGGCCCAGTTATATTTATCTTTTGATTAAATATTATACCCCATAATTTTATAGGTTGCTAAGAATGTGTCCCCTCACTCTATGATTTCCTTGTAGCACTTTCTTGGGAGAGTCAACTTTTGTAACTTATCCCAAAGTGAATCCTCTTAATATTACTGAACTTGGTGTTGTTTTTCCAGTTTGTTCTCAGGGGGATAATTAGATCAAATATTAAAAGCAACATATGAAGGTTGTCCTGGGTTGAATGCATGATTTTTTTTCAGCCTGGATTAAGAAGGGTGGACACTTCCTTTCTAGCTCAAGTTGATCATAAACTGCCTGGATTTTTGAAATTTTTTCCTGTCCAAAGAAGGCATACACATCAGGAGTTTGCTCCTAAGATCATTTCCTTACATGAAGTTTTTTATAATCCCTTAAAAGTCATCCTTTGGGAGAAGAGGGAAATTTAGATAGCACATGCTTTCAAACTGCTCTGTATGGCACATATTCTCGATAGACTTGGGACAGCAGAGGTGGGACAGTTATCACAAATGCATCCAAGTGCATTTCACCACAACCACTGCCACCCCATGCTACTTCAGTTCTGAATCAGACATTTGAATTCTGAGTCAGAAAAGAAAAATATTTCAACCTACTTAGCTTTTCTGAAACTCTCTGGCTAGTTTTAAAAAACGAAGTGTTTATAACCATTGCTTTCTGATCCATGAATCTTCTTCAGCAAATTGTGGATCAAGTTCATTTGTCCAAATGTTCAGGCCAATCACAAGGTGTACAAACTAGAAGTGAGATGGTGTTTATGACATTGGATTAAAAATTCTGAACTGAAGGTTGACTAAATAGTACTGTATAAGTTTTTCACTGCCACGAGGACTGATCTGAGTTTTGAAGTGGTCAGCGTGCTTGCTCACCTCCATGAAGTGTGTGTGCGCCATTCGAATGATTAAATGTCTTGAGTGGTTACTTTCATGTTTTCTTTCTTCATATCTAAGTTATCTGGTTAATGTAGGCAATACTGGATTATAAAGGCAGGTTTCCTTTAAAAAGGAAATCTAAAAAGTTTCTTGTCTACGGCCATACCACCCTGAACGCGCCCGATCTCGTCTGATCTCGGAAGCTAAAAAGTTTCTTGATCTAGGGTATGCATACAACACATTGAGGCACTTCTTATCTACAGGAAACAGACTAGTTGATCTAATCCAAGCCATCATCCCTTTACTATTTGCCATCTCTTGTTGTGTCTAACATGAAGTCTTCATTGAGTCACTCATTTAATAGAAGATGAGGGAATTACCTTTAGGAACCATAAATATTTCCTTGTGGAGAGATCCCAAGATGCTTATATGTTTCATAATTTTTCATTTGAACATATGATTTGCACATGAACTTTACTGTTTAGAGGATAGATGCAAGATGACAGTCCTGTGTCCTGAGCAAACGAAGAAGAGGGAATTGAGACAAAGGGGGACCTGGGTGACTGACACAGTTAAAGACAGCAGGTGTCAGGATAAGTCTGAGGAGGACACCAGAGCCAATTATAGCTGTTTCAACTGCTTTGATGAGATAGGGGCCCAAATTTTCCCAATGAAAAAGATAGGTATGCATGAAATAATCTAGGAAGTGTGGTGTAATAGTTTAAGAGCCTGGGATTTGAAGTTAAACCAACCTTTGTCCTGACTCAAACTCTACATAAAGCATTGCCAGGTTAAGTTGGGCTAGTCACTTTACCTCTCTGTGCCTCAGCGTTCTTTTCCACCAATGTAGTTGAGAACTGCAAGTTCAGTATGGTGGCTAGCACTTGCCCAGAGTTGGTATACACTATGCAGAGCATGTTCCTATGACGGGAATTACCTCTTCTGTGATCATTGGTTAATGCTGAATATCATGTTAGTGTATGAGGGGATTTCTATTGTTTCATTCACTATCTTCTTGGAAATAGGATCTGGGTTGGAAGGCACAGAATGATCAATAACTTTCTGCAAGAAAGGAAAATACCCCTTAGTTTGGCTGCCAAATGGGCACCAGGAGCCCTCTCAGCTTTATTTTGTGAAAATTCAAAACAAGTGTTTGCACCTGGGCCTCCCCCACCCCCTAGAGAGGCTCAACCCCAGCCTTGCAGAGCTCTGTGCATGGCAGATGGCTTGTTCTCCTTGGCAGCCCTGCTGTGTAAGAGTTCCACTTCCACCTGCGTTTTCTTAGTACACAACCAGCGTTGTCCCATTTAAAGGTTCCTGCTCTGTTGTATTTGTGCATTTCTAATCTCTGTGAGGCCTTCTGAGATGCATGTCTGGGTGATCCATGTATTCTTCCTGGGTACTAATAATTTAATGATTGTATTTACTAGACTCTGGTGACAATGTTACATACGTTTTTTAGTGGTTTCTTCCTAACCCTGTTTATCTCATAAACCCTGTTATTTTTTGTTGTAATTTTCAAGTGTTTTCAGACCTTAAGTTCACTGTCCCACCAGCCCCAGGAAAGCACATCAAAACACAGAACTTCTGTCAGAAATCTCCCTTGAGCTACTTCCCAGTTGAATGCTCCTCCCCCACCTCCACCACAAGGAGCAGCCACTGATCTGGTTAGGGTAGTTGGCATGTTCTAGAATTGAGTTATACCATATGTACTCTTTGGTGTCTCTCCCTCTGCATAATATTTTTGAGATTCACTTGTCTTATTTCCCAGTAAATTTTTTTGAGATAATTTTTTATTGAGATAAAAGGTAATTTGATTCTTTTCTCCTATTACTAGACCTCTGAAGTATCCCCCATTTTAAGTTATAATGGATAAAGCTGCCTTGAACATCTGTGCACAGATCTGTGTGTGGACATAAGTTACTATTTCATCTAGAATAAATACTGAGGAACAGAATTGTTACGTCATAGCATGGTTGTGGCTCTAAATTTCAAAGACACTACCACTTTTCCATGGTGTTGGGCATTCTACTCTCCCCCAGCACTGTATGGAAGTTCTACATCTTCAGTATTTTCTCATGTAGTTTCTCATAGTCTGTGGTTAATGAATCCTGACATTTTTAATGCACAATTTTACAGAACATGAGGTTTTTTTTCAGTAAGCTATATACTGTGTTATAGAAGTCCATATTCCATAAATGTGAACCATCATTGATAACTAACATTATTATAGCTCTAACAATGTTACAGCTTTAATTTTCAACAGTCAATTAATTGTAGGGCCTTTGCATAAAAGCTCCATTGCATAGTCATTTAGAAAGTTGCTTTATCTCAGCTTCCTTCAGAAGCAACTCACCAAGACACCTGGTCCCATCTTTATAATCACAGGTGGCAGCTGCAGGGGATGCAGTGGTCATTGCTTTATTTGTTCTTAGGTGCAGCCTAAATGTCCTAGAGACATGGCAAGTCCCACTTCAAACAGAAGAATGCAAAGGTGAATGCAAATTGGGGTCATAAACCAGCTTGTTTTGCCATATGGAAAATATGGAAATAGTTGCTACTTATTGCACAAAACATCTGTTGAAAAAAGGTTTTTAATTTGAATGCTTTGAGATAGACTCTTTCTAAAACCCAAGATTGCCTGGTGGGAAAGCAGATGGGTAATTTAGACAGTGCTGTACTAACTCATTATTTCTTCTGAAGCACAAACTTAGTTTGATAATTCTAAGACAGAATTCTGAATTTGTGTTTTGGTGATACACAACCCTCAAAAACATGATGGCCACTTCTGCAAGCTTTGGTGCTGTTTTGAATATAGGTCAGGAGGAACACAGGGTCTTATTTCTTAGACATTGATTTTTTAAAAAAAAATAACTCATGAGTTCTAAGTATTAAAGAGAAAAAATTTTAATCCTTTTATAAGTTTGAAATAGTTTTAATTTTATTCTTTTGGGTACTGGTAATCAAACTCAGGGACACTCAACCACTGAGTCACATCTCCAGCTATATTTTTGTATTTTATTTAGAGACAGGTTCTCACTGAGTTGCTTAGTGCCTCATCATTGCTGAGGCTGGCTTTGAACTTATGATCTTCCTCTGGGATTATAGGTATGTGCCACTATGCTTGGCTTGAAATTTAAAAAAAATGGTATTGTGGGCTGGGGTTGTGGCTCAGTGGTAGAGTGCTATCCTAGCACATGTGAGGCCCTGGTTTCAATCCTCAGCAACATATAAAAATAAATAAAATAAAGGTATTGTGTCCAACTACAATTAAAAAAATAAATATTAAAAATCTTACTGGCCTAGGAAATACTTGGTACTATCTGGTTTAGTTGAAAAATAAACTATTTTTACAAAAAAGTTTGCATAAAATATAATTTTTACATAGGTAATATTCTATATAATTGAAGATTTTATATAGAATTTTTATACATATTACTAATATTTTCATTGCTCAGAATTTTTTCAGGCTTTTGAGATATAAAACTGTGGGTCTATAAAACAAGCAGTACCAGATTGCTGTGTGTTTTGGACACCAGAAGATCTGCTGTTAATAATTTTCCTGACTCTTAGGGATTTAAAAAAAATAGTGGTAGCTATTAATATGCTTCCATCTAGCAGAGCTCCATCCCCTTATTTAATTTTTGCTTTGAATCTTCTGTGGGCTGAGAAAGCAGCCAAGCTTGTGAGAATAATGTATAAATTCAGAGCCCAGTGTTGGTGATGTGTGAGATTTTCCACGTGAGTAAAGGGCATGAATATCAGTGTCTATTTTGGTTGTTGAAAGATGTGGGCTATTTTCTCATTCTTAGCTATATTTTAGAGTATGGATTGTCAAATAAGTATGTTGCTATTAACTTAAATAGCTATATCCACCACCACCCACCCCAATTTCCATTATTTGAGAGATAAGACTTTGAAAACTTACTGGGAAGCAGATTTTAGTTAAAGCACAGGTTTCTAACGTCATGGGATAGCACACTGAATCCACTGTTGTCCTGTGGATCTGAACTTGGGTCCATTGCTTGTCACTCATCTCAATCCTCTGGATGTCAGTGTTCTCGTGCTCTCAGTTTAATTTATAAAATTCTGAGGTTGTAGGGCCCTAATTCTAGGGTTCAAACAGAGGCTTAATGGACACCAGATTCCTGTATGGTGGGAGGTTGGCCTGAATGACTCACTAAGGTGTTTTTCTTATTTTGTGGTGTTGGGGACTGAATCCAGGGCCTGGCACCTGCTAGTCAAGAGCTCTACCACTGACCTGACCTACATCCCCAGCCCTTGTATTCTTGTTTTAAGATTGAATAAATTCTGTGACTCACTTCAAGGAGGCAGATCACTTGTGTCTATCAAGGTTAGTTTTACATACCTAAGGGGGAGAATGGTTGAGCTGCCACAGCCTGTTTCTCTGTCCCTAAGTCTTAAGGGGCCAATGCCATTCTCAGAAGTCAGTTGTCGTCTTCTTTCCTTCAGATTCAAAATGCAAAACCATTACAATTTTATAAAGCGATGAAATAAATGATGGGAAGGGGATTTAAAATGGTCATATTGAACTGGTTGTAAATTCTCTTCATAGCAACTATTGAGGTACTTCGAAAGCAGTTAACTGAAGGACAACACCATGGCTTTCTGTTTCAGGTAAAAATCAAACAAACAAACAAACAAAAAAACCCTGGGTGATATGTGTTTATTTACTCTGGGGAAGATTTATAATTTGTATTAGGTTTTGAAATTAATGTAGAATATGGAGTGGTTTTAACCATTAAATTAAATAACCAACTTAGAAGAAAAGACTTTGGTAGACTTTGTTCTCTTGTTCACAGAAAGTATTTAGAAAAACGAGGGGAGAACTCACATCAGTGAGTGGCTCCTGATAGCATCTCCCAAAGTGGAAGCATTTCAGAATTTGCCCAGCCACTGCATCTGTTAGCAGAGAGCCAGTTTTGTAGGCACCTCCTATCTGATAGGAAGGGTATATTTTTCAATTTAAAACCATATGCTAAAATTTTTTAGTGCCACGAACAGTTTTAGTGCTTATGTCTTTTTTCTTTCTCCTATTTGTATTAAACTTTCAATACCTTTCTGTCTGGATATCTCAAGAAATCCATGGTAGAGTTGAATATATTTATTTCCCTTATGATGCTTGGTGAATCTCCTTTTTGGTTCATAAATGAAGAACATAAGGGAACAGAGAGATTGGCACTGGAGCAAGGAGATGAAAGAGGGAAGAAGAGTGATATTTGCTGGTATCTCTTTCCAGGGCATAATGTAGACAACATCTGTTTAAGCAGAAAAAAAAAAATTCACATAGAAAGTCTAGGCAGAGTGCCTGAAAAGCCCCTGTTTAGCAGGAAAAAAAAATCTCTATAGCTAAAGAATTCTTAATCATCTCAAGAACACCAATAAAATTTTCTATTGTAATGTCACTCCCATAAATATGCATCTGCCTCTTGGATTAAGACCACAATTTTATTACTATAAAATTTTCCTAACACCATTTTACTACTCCAAGTTATGTCTAACAAGCTTCCTTGGCTTCTGCCTAATTTCAATGACAAAGCCATTCAATTCCTGGTTCCTGATCTTTGAGTTTTACTCCTAGATCAATGAATGGGTAAAATACCCATTTGCAGTGACAAATAGGTTCCCTGAAGTAGAGGGCACCCACCTCTGCTGGGCTTTGCATCTTGGACCCTTTCTACATTTCATCTTTCAATACACTTTGCCATTTTCTGATTACAGAGGTTTTTAGATGAGGAATTTTCTCACGATGATCCCCCGTCCTGCCCAGAGAAAATTCAACCATCTCTTCAAGAAAAATTGGTAAGTGTAAGCTTTCTGAAATTATTTTGGTAGCAAGCATGGATCTGCTGCTATGGTAAAATAAAAAGTTGAGTTCAGTATATATTCATAGCCCAAGGATTCCAAACACAATACTTTTCTTTAAAAGATTCTTTTTTTTTTCCTCTCATACACATACTATCTTTTGGTTGGTCCAAGAAGTACTAATATTTTAAATTTTTTAATTGTGGTATTACAATATCACAATTGATTGAGTTATATCACTTGACTTGTCCCTCATGCTTAACTCTTCCCTCAAGGCTTTATTTATATCAAAGTGTAAACTATTTATTTGGAGTTGGTGATGCGAGTATTATGTTAGATTACTGAACAGTGATTTTTGAATGAGTGTTCTAATTTACTCATAATGTATATCTTTTGATCAAAAAGCATGAAAGCTTTTTCACTTGACATCATTTATTTTCTTTCTGACTTCTCTCACAGGTCCATTTGAGACCAGTGATATTCTTTCTGCTTTGAAAGATAAAGTATATTAGAAAATGTTTTATGTTATATTCCGTTAGACAGCTAATAATACTTGGTTTTCCATTCAGAAGCAGTGTTACCACAAACCACACAGTAGTCAAGAGGCAAGAATTCATCACATACCCCTGACCTTGAAAAACACATGCTGGTATACGCCTCTTCTGGGTGAGCTTGGGTCGCCCCTCCTCCAGCACCATCTGATACATGCTTGGGTCGGGGGAGGGATTGTATTGAGAGAGGAATTCTCTTTGAAAGGGCAAATAATTCATTACAATTTTATTTGTATAGGAATAATTGTTGAACATTTGGGTATTTATTTCTGGGTTCAGTCAGTCAATCAGAATATATTTCAGTACCTATTCTGTGCAAGGCAACATATTATGTATAATAAAGAATAAGTGCTGGGTTTGGTGTCTCATGCCTATAAACCCAGTAGCTTGGGAGGCTGAGGCAGGAGGATCACAAATTCAAACTCAAATTCAGCAACTTAGCAAGGCCTAAGCAACTCCATGAGACCCTGTCTCTAATAAAATACAAAAAGAGAATGGGGATATGGCTCAGTAGTTAAGTGCCCCTGAGTTCCATTCCCAGTCCTCAAATAGCCTACAGATTAGTGGGAGACAAGACCTAGACTCAGAGATGAGAAGTAAGAGAGTACCCCACAAAAGAGGGAAGTGTTGAACCAGGCTTTGAGGGATGGGTTGGGATGGAAAAGTGAAAAGTGTGCAAAAAGTATTTTGATGGATGAGAATGACATGGACAGATGAAACAGAATAAAAAGAGAAGAACACAAAAGTCTTGTGTTTGAAAAAGAGGCAAAGCTCATTGTGGAAAAAAAGAGGGTTTTGGTTGAGATGCAGAAGGAAGTTTGAAGCAAAAGCAAGTTGAGGATCCAATTGTGAACTGTTACTGAATGCCAGGCTGAGGAGAAAGAGCCCTAACCTCGGAGATGCTCCACAAAACCCAGATGCAGTCAAAAGCAGAAGTTCATGCTGGTTCTGGAATGATAATAAAAATGGGATGCTCATCAAATAAATTTAAGAAAGATGGTGGTTTGTGGATCATTGAACTACAAAAGGAGAAACTGCTACCACCATGGATGGAATTTTCATTTTGTGTCAGGCACTAGATTAGAATTTTATAGAGATTATTTCATTCATGATAACTCAGAGATAACCACACCCAACAATGTCAGCACTTAAAGAATACTTGCTGTGGGTAACATATCTGTTAACTCATTTAGTCCTTACCACAGCCTAAGAGTGCAGATGCTAATGTGATTCCCATTTTGTTTTATTTATTTTTGCTGTGCTGGGGAGGAATCCAGGTCCTGGTGTATACTAGGCCAGCACTCTACTACTGTACCCACCCCTCTGTAATTCCCAATTTTAAAGACCAGGAAACAGATACCCAAGGCCAAGTATCATTCTATAGATACATAAACTAAGCCTCAGAGTGACATAGATATTTACCCAAGGTGACACAACTGGCATTTAGCAGATCCAGGATCAGAACTAAAAAATTGTGCTTGACTCCATAGCCTTTGTGTTTTCCTTTAAACTGCTACATCCTATACCCACCTAAAAAGATGGTTTCCCAAAAAGACTGATGTGTCATTCTTACCTATTTCTTGTACCATGTTTTGATGAAATCTAATCACAATGTCTGATATTTTTCAGGAGTCTGCAAAGTTGTTCAGGAAAGGGTCAGATAGTAAATATTTTAGGGCTTTCAGGCCGAACAATTTCTGTTACAACTATTCAACTTTACTCTTGTAGCACACAAGCAGTCATGGATATGTATGTGGATAGGTGTGGCTATGTTCTAGTAAAACTTTATTTACAAAAACAGGCAGCAGGGGCTAGGGTGGTGGCTCAGTGGTAGAGTACCTGCCTAGCATGTGGAGGCACTGGGTTCATTTCTCAGCACCACATATAAATAAATAAAATAAAGGTCCATTAACAACTAAAAAATATATATATATATTTAAAAAAAAAAAACAGGCAGCTGGCTGGATTTTGCCTGCTGGCTGAAGAATATTGGCCCTCTAGATGTTCAGAGACCAAGATTATCTGTCTTCCACGCCTCACCTTTTTTTTTTTTTTCTCTTTTTTAAATAAACATTTGGCATTTCCACCCCCATGTAACCCAGCATCCTGGGCATTTGGTAAAGTGCTAATAGAATTGGGTTGGCTTTTGCTTTCACATAAATAGTTCTGCCAATCAAGTCTTTAGAGAGGATAGTTTATTCTTTAATGTGGTATGAACCAGAAGTTAATCTCTATTTTTATTCCTTTCTGTTCTACTACAGATGCCTTGTCTCTGGATAGTCTTACAGTGATTCCAAGGCCACAATTGACATCTTCCTTATGTGTAGCCAACCCAACTGAGGCTTCAAGTGAAAGATCCAAATATGGAGAAATAAAGGATGGTGCTTTGGATGTGACGAGACAACACAAGTAAGTTAAAAGAGGACAGTTTACTTTGTTATGGAAAAATAAGGAAAATTATGGCAATGGAAAGAGACAAGCAGCTCTTTCAGAAGAGCAAGGTTTATTCAGCACTGATGTGGGCTCAGCAGAGTCTTCTCCAAAGGCTGAGCACAGCCCTTTGTTCTCAGTATCTTTTATACAACACAGACCTCTAGGTTTCAAGACTTCTCATACAAGTAGCCTGGATCCCTTTTTCTCTCTCCAGGCAGATTTGATTCCTGCCACAGCTGCTGAGCAAGCATGACTGCAGAAGCAGAAACTAGCAGGTTGCAGCTACTAACAGATAAAAAGGAAAAAGAAACATCTCAGGAAGGACTTGCTGCTTCACTTAGCCTACTCTTTATGGGTAGCCTATTCCCACTGCCTAACATTTTAATTGGTTAGATTTTCATACCCTGAGACTATAACATCTTTATTGTGGAACTCTCTTTCTGAAAATTTACAGTTGTAAAATAAAGACACTGCTTTTGAATTTTATGATAGTCAATCTAAACCAATTCAGTTACCCTAGTTTGGGGGGCATATACTAAGTACATATTACTAGGTTAATTTAGATGAGTTTGGATTTTAATTCTATTCCTTTCACACTTAAGGTTAACAAGCCTTTGGAAACCTGTCTCTGCTCGCCCCTCCCCCCATTCTCTTTTGATGCTTATTTATGCTCATCTATCTTTTTAAGTATGCAAACTGATCTTCCTTAGGAAAAATGCAGACGTGTTAGTGGAGTTTGTGAGGACTCTCTACCCTGGTGAAATTTCCTTTCTGTATTGAGGGTGAGGAAGCCAGACTTTGAATTCCAAATTCTTTATTTTCATTTTCGGCTGGCTTTTCTGTTGTCTGTCACTTCTCTCTGATGAAGGTGGAAGCTATCTTTCATTATGTCTTAATGAAGCCAGGAATTTAATTAGAAATTTGATAGACTGGGTGTGGGTCGTGGGAACTGTGTCATAATTTGGTATCTGCTAAAATTTTCAGTTTTTCTACTTGTAGTAAATGGCTCTACTTTCTACTGCCAGGTGTCCTGTAGGTGGTCCAGACCCAGGAGCAGATCTTTCGGGTTGCATCGGGATGAATGACAACCTAAGTATGGAAGTGAGTGCTGTGGCAATTTATAATTTCATCTTCAGTATTGTCACATGCTGGTCCTGTTTTTTGAGTATTCTTTTTTCTTTCCTTTGCTTCTTTTCTTTTAAAAATGTCATGGCTCCTAGTACAGCAAGTATGAATCTGATAGTACAGACCTCAGATGAATGAGAAATATCAACTTCTGAAGTGATAAAATTAAAGCTGGGGCCATAGCTCAAGGGTAGAGTGCCTGCCTTGCATGTGTGAGGGCTGGGTTTGATCCTCAGAACCACATGAAAATAAATAAATAAAGATATCATGTCCATCAATAATTAAAAAATATATATAAAAAAATTAAAGCTCAGTATTTGGGGACTTTCTACTCCTTGTGTAGTGTGAACTTTGGGTTATATAACCAGAGGGAGATTTTGACAAAGTACAATGAAATTTGTGTTTAGGAGGCAGGCTGGTTTGGGACTTAAACTCACTATTGACTGTAAGTAGTGTCGGATCACATTGATTTTCTAAGAACTGAAATCAAAGCTAGGCAATCTTTGAGGAATTGGCCCTTTATTAAAGACCACAGAGTAAGGCCATGATCTTAGCATATTCACAACCAGTGTCAGGCAGTAATGCTGCTTTTTTACCCCAAAAAAGGATAATGTGAAACAACTTGAGAAGGACTATGGAGGTGGTCAGAGTGCCTTCCTAGTCTGCAGCCTGAGCGTGGGCCCAGTGAGTTCAGTCAAATGGAGCATACAGTTCTGCTTAAGGATCTGGCCATTTATCATCATCATCCATATATATATATATCTTCATTGAAATAAAATTCACACATCAAATAATTCATTAATTTAAGCTTTTCAATTAACTGGTTTTAAATGTATTTACATAGTTGTACAACTATCACCATCATCTATTTTAGAACATTAGAGTCACCCCCAAGAGGAACCCCAAGACCCTTTTGTAGTTTATCCTTTTTGCAATTTCCCCTTTCTCTAAACACCCAGCTCTAGGCATTAATCTACATTCTCCATAGATTTGCCTATCCTGGATATCTTATATAAAACCATATATATTTATACGCACACACACACACACACACACCCTCCTGTGCCTGTCTTCTTTCAATTATTGTTAAGGTTTTCAAGGTTCATCCATATTGTAGTATGTATGTTATTATTAGTACTTCCATTTATGGTGGAATAATATTGTGTTGGATACCACATTTTGTTTATCTAGCAGTTTATGGGCATTTGAGTTTTTTGACTGGCTACTACAAACAATGTCATGAGGAACATTAGTGTATAAGTTTTAGTGTAAATGTAGGTTTTTAATTCTTTTGGTATATTCCTATCAGTAGAATTACTGCCTCAGATGGTAACTGTTTAATATTTTGAGGGACTAAAAGATGGGTTTCCACAGTGGTGGCACCATTTTATATTCCCACAAAAGATACTGGCAGATTCTAATTTCTCCACACTTCACCAATACTGCCTTTTTGTTTACAGCCATCACTGAATGCAAAGAGGTATCTCATTGTGGATTTGGTTTGTATTTTTCTAGTGATTAATGATGTGGAGCTTGTTTGCATGTGTTTGTTGGTCATTTGTATATATATTTTGGAGATACTTCCATTCAGATCCTGTGCCTATTTAAAAGATGGGGTTGTATTTCTTTTTACCACTAAGTTGTGCAAGTCATTCTTACTCCTTTGAAGTGTATGCATCTGACATTTTTCCCCTGTTCATTAGTACCTGCCTTATTGAGCATCTAAGAAGAAAACAAATCAATTTTGCTATTACTTGGTAGTTCTTGTGAAGCTTTAATAACGGAAGTTGAGTTTAAGAGCTTACAGGATGTTCAGTTATTAGTAATTTCCCTTTTATCTGGCACCGATTTCACTAAGAAGGGAGAAGAAACAAACATCAGTTGTGTACCAGGCACTTTGTAGGAAAGCATTTCTGTGTGCATATTAATGCTCCTCACAACCTTGAGTGGCAGGTATTCTCTGTTTTTTTTACAAAGGAGACACCTGACTTTGAGGGAGTTAGATAACTTGCCCAACATCACTTGACTAATAAGCAACAAACCTGGATTTCAAGTTTAGGTTTGTCTAGCTTCAAAAGGACTTATCCTTTTCACAACCCCTCTGAATTTAGACATTTGAGTCATAATACATAATCACTGTAGTTACCTTGAAAGTAGGTTTTGTTTGTTTGTTTTGGTTTTTTGGCTAAGAAATGTGCGGCCTTATGAATCTAAAAGGACCTCCTAATCCACTCATTGGGAGAGGTGATGAAGTTGTTTTGTGTATGGTCTTGACACCCATTAAGAATTGGGAACGATCTGGATCACAAAGAAACTCCTGTCAAATGCCTTTAGAGTAATAAATAGATTCCCTGAAAGTTCTTGCTTTCCTGTGTTCTTTCTACAGTCTCAAGAATGAGTCTGTTGGCTTTACTTTGTGGCTGAAACTACTGATTCTCCATAGTCCCATTCCAGGTTTCTCCCCCCTGCAGGATCTGTGCAGCCTCATCACCGTGCTCTCCAACCTTCACCTGTCTCCTTCGGCCCCCACCCCATCTCTAAACAAATAATAAGCTCTGTTTCTAAGCGTTTTTAATAGAATTTAGAGGGAATTAGAATAATATAAAACATCAAAATACCATAAACCATGCTCATTCCAGCATATACAAACTGATGGGTTGTTTTTTGCTTATTTGTTTGTTGTTGTTTTTGTTTTAAATACCTTGGCTTTAAATGATGGATCTTTGCCAGTCTCTACATCCTCATGAAAGAAGCTTGACCTTGTGTTCAAATCCTTCTTTGGCCTGGTCACAGCCTAGCTTTCTGCCTTCATTTCCCTGGCACTGTCCTGCTATTGTCCCTATATCAGCCAAAGCAGGTAGTATCTACTGTCAGAGTAAATCACTCAAACCTGGCTGGGGTGTTTTCTTTGCTCAGAACATTGTACACTTCTCCATTTGTCAAAATTTTATTTAACATTCAAGGCCTATTTCAAAAATCTACTGTTTCATAAATCCTTTTGTGGTAGTATAAAATGTTGGCAGTCAAGTATCTCCAGTTCTTTTTTTTTTTAATATTTTTTTAGCTGTCAATGGACTTTTATTTTATTTATATGTGGTGCTCAGAATCAAACCCAGTGCCTTCCAGTTCTTTGTGAGGTGAAAATCATAATAGATTGGAGTTTGAGAAATCAGGTTTTCCCTCCAATCAGCTTGTATGTGGTTCTGGAAATATCATGTTTTGATGCTTCAGCTTGCTCATTTCTTAACTATTTAACTTCCTTCTTTGAGACCCCAGGAACTCTCTGCCTTCCCTTTTTGCTACCTGTCTCCTGGTTGCATTGTGGGTATTCATTTTTTACATCCTACCCTGTATTAGCTGATAAGCCTGGTGGAGAGCACCCTTACCTGATCACTAGCCAAAATGTTTCTAGTACTCTGCATGGATGGGTGCACAGTAGCCGCCCATTAATATTTGTTGAATTCTTATTTGTTTTGTAATCACTTTAGGTTCTACTTAGAACACTGAAGATGATACTCAGAAGCTTCTTTCTTTGGACTGGTGTTCCTAAGGACGTGAGATCTATTTTCTGCCCCCCCCCCCAATTCATTTTCTCCATGAATGGAGGGGCATAAAATAAATCTAGTGTCTTTCTCACAGGGAATGTAAGAAAAAGTGAACATTGATGGGTATTTATGAGAGGGTCTTTGAGCAAAGGACTCTATCAATTAATGTCTCGAAAAATATCTCATAGGAAAATAATTTGGAGACCTGTTTGGAATGTTCTTAAGGAGAATAAATCTTCTTTATTGACCCAGTAAATTATTTTATTGGTGGCATGTTGGTGTACCTAGGAGAGAAGGAAATAAATTACTTACTGTCTTCATCTTTTAGGATTCATACTGAAATACTTTCAGATGACATGTGATGATATCTAGGATTGCTTCTAAAAACACAGGGGTAGGTTTAGAGGGTAAAAGAATGGATGAAACAACATCCATTCCAGGTGATAATTGTTGAAGCCACATCCCAAGCACATAAAAGTTAGTTCTACTGTCTACTTTTATATTTATTTGAAATTTATTTTAGTAATGCCTTGAAAATTTTATCCCCATAGTATAGGCTTTGGAATCAGGCGGGCCATATTTAAGATGGGCTACAATACTTAATATGTGAACTTAGATAAGTGGCCTAACCTGTCTAAAATTGCTGTGTCCCCTGTGGAACAGAGAGATTACTTTGCTTTTGAGTAGTTCAGTACACATGGATACAACACACATACATGCATAAACACATGCTATATATACATCAACACATATACATCTTCACAGCCAAGTTTTAGCCTAATCAGTTGGAAACAAACCAAGTAGGTCATGTTTACAGGAAGACAGTGCCTTTTAATGACCTATTTTCCCACTTGCTGATATATAGGAAAGCCTTTCCTTTTCACTGGGTGCCTTCCCAGCATTCAAACATTTCTAAGAATCACCAGAGGTGTATTCCAGTATATATTCATGTTCTTTAGGCCTCATCCACTAGTGAGTTCCAGGTGGATGTTTAGCCTCTTGAGAAGTTGTGGGACAGTGAGGTTGGTCACATCATCCTGGTATCTGCTGTCCTTTTTGTTCTCTGCCCAGAGCCCTGCCTGCAACACTGTAGACCTCCATGGAGCTCTGCATCTGGACCTCTGGTGATCCCACCTTCTTTCCCTGGTCAGTGCAGAGGCAATTCTGCCTTCTTGTTCCAGTGCTTTCAGAGAGGGCTCCCAGGGTGGAGTGGTGTTGGTAGGATCCTATTGGGGTAGTTGTGAAAACTATCCTCTACATTTCAAGACACAGTCTAGTAGGGCTGGGAGACAGGGTAGCCAGTACCACAGTTTCCTACTGAGTCTAGTGTTACTGCTTCTTTCAGTAGCTAGATACACTTCCTTGATTCCTCCCCACTCTGGGTCATTTCCCTCTAGGTCCTTAGCCTGTCTACCTCCTCTTAGTGGTTGCTCTTAAGTCTGAAGAGCGACCAAAGGCTTTCTGGCCCTTTGCAAAACAGGTGGTTACCTACTTGTATGTTTCCCTAAATACACTAAGAATTAAGTTCTACAAAAATTCTGTGGCATCCAAACTGATTCTTCTGTCTGATCTGCCTCCACCAAAATATTTTGTGAAATCCTGCTTCATAGTACATACTCAAAATAGTAACGGTAGTATTACCTAGAATGAGAATTATCAGCAGTATGGAACTGCTGATAATCAGAAAATGCCTTATAACAGGTCAGGGATCTCGAGATGAATTTCTCTATGTTTCCTTGTGGCTGTTCAAACTTTTAAAAAAAAAAAAGATCACATATTAAGTGTCTTCCCTCCTTTAAGGTTCTTCTTCATGTCATTGCATGTTTTTGTGTAAGGTACACTATCACTGGGAGAAGATGATTTATTGAGTCAAACCACAGGATCAATTTAAAAATAACCTCTGAAGACTTTCTGGCCGTTGTCCTGTTCTTTCAAGCTATGTGTAGGTGCTGCATTAATAACCTTGGAGAATAAATAACATTGCCAGTTGCAAAATTGGGACAGGTAGATATTGACTGATAACTGATTATAAATGAGCCTCACCATGGTAGGTGTGTCTTGTAGATCTTAGGGTGTGGTGTTCTTTTACTTAGAAATTGAGAGGAAAAAAAAAAAGAAAGAAAAACTATGAGGAAATTTAGTTTGTTCATGTTCCAGGGTTTCTAATAATTTATTTTTATTTTTATTATTTTTTTAAATTTGTAGTTGTTGATGGACCTTTATTTATTTATTAATTTGTATGTGGTGCTGAGAATTGAACCCAGTGCCTCACACATGCTGGGCAAGTACTCTACCACTGAGCCACAACCTCAGCCTCAGGGGTTCTAATCTTTTAAAAGTTCTATTTAACATTCTTCCTCTTTTCAGAACATTTAAATGTACATAAGTACAGCTTGGAGTAAGTCTAAATAGATTCTTGTTTCATTTTTTTTTGTTGTTCCCATGTTAATCTATTTGACCAGCATCAACTGTCCAAAGAGACCCAATAGTAAAAATTATATGGGTAACATAAATTTTTATAAGCACAAAGATTTTTGATCATAAAATCTATAAAGCAGCATTTAATGTAGAAGAACAAAGTAGTCCTGGAAGATTATCTAGGCTTATTAATTGTTATTACAAATCTCTTATTTTTTAGTATTTCTTCGTATTTTTCTATTAAAGTAATCGTGTGTGTGTGTGTGTGTGTGTGTGTATGTATGTATGTATGTATGCAAATGTGTGTGTATGAATGAAAGAGGCTTGTGTTTGCTGACCCAGCCCATGGGAGAATCTATCTCACTTTGTTCCATGAGTGCTTGGCTACCCCACCCTATATTAAGCTCTTGTTGTCAAGAGCAGATGGGCTGGACCATGGGTTTCCATGTAAATGTTATTCAGGTTAATATTTGAATGGCTTGGATGGGAAGGGCATTCTTCCTGCTGTGCTGTCAGCATGTGTTAGATTCATTGACTTGAGCCAACCTTCCACATGTAAGTCTCTCATCGGAGCTGTCTTCATCAATTTATTGGATTTCTGTGGTTTTACAGACTATCTCTTACAATCTCTTCAGGTCTCAAAGTTGGTGTGTGTGAGTAGATTCTTCAGCAGGCTTGATTGGGATGCTGGTTTGAAGAGGGTAACTTTTGATGCTAGAAGAAGAGATCCCACTGTGGAAAGTTTTTGCTGATTAGCCTACCCCCAACCCCATGCAAGAAACTTTGAGTGTTATATCTACAACTTTCACTAACTAGATCCTAAGTTTGAAACAAAATTTGAAACTTCCTTTTCTCTGGTTATTCTTGTGAGAAGAAAATAGTGTTGTTAGAACAAATTTATGAAGTTAGAATTAAGATATGTTGTCTGTGGGGTTGTTTTCTGATCACTAAGACTTACAGAGTTTCATGATTTGGGAGTAATATCCACCTGCTTACCTTGTAACTACTCCAGGCAATGAAGAGATATATGTATGAGTGTCTTCAGAATCAGATTATTATTTGTTTAGTCAGTAAATATTTCACATTTATCAAACCTCTTCTCCATAAAATGCTTCATTGTAAGATATAGAAAAAAGAGGCCTTAAGCAGGGCATAATGGCAAATGAGACTCATTTGTAACATAATGGAGGCCCACTAGGTTTTTGCTATAGTTATTGTTTTCACCTTAAATAGGATAATATTAAGCACTTTTTATGAAAGTTTTACAAAAAATTATGTTTTATTTTCCTGTATTTTGGAAACCAGCTTAGTGAAATGACAATGATAACTGAATTCTCTTTCCCACTTCTTAAGTTCAAATATGACTATCCATGAACCTGATAGGTACAAGATGAAGTCTTCTCTGATAGCTTTTAGTTATAGTGCAATAATATTATTTCAATCCATACATAGTAACCATGTTTTATATTTTGTGAAATGTTCAATGGACTTGATTTTTTATAAAGAAATGCAATTGATTTTTCTGAAGTTCAATACCCAATGAAACTGAAAGATATTTAATTTTATCCAGTTTTTATAGCTTCATTTTATATATATTGAAGTTTAGGTAAATAAGCATATAATAATTACTACTATAATGTATTTTTAAAATATAAAGACAAGGCCGTTTCCTACCTACAGGTAATAAGATACAATTTCTCTTCAAAATTTAATTCCAATATCACTCTACTTTGTGAATTCTGTTCTTTGCATATGGCCTTCCTCTGTGAAGTACTGCTTATCAGTTATAAGGTATTTGTTTTATAGATTCATCTCCTTGACTGACCTATGAGCCCCTTCAGGAAAAGGCCTATATTTCCATGTGTCTCCGGGCCTCGTCTCTGCTCCTGGTACACACTGGATCTTTTTTTTAAAAAAATTATTTATTTATTAATTATTTCTTACATATATCACAACATACTGGATCTTTGATGAAAGATCATGAAATTAAATTAAACTGATGTCATAAGGGGCTTTGGTAATATATGATCTGAACCAAAGAGTTGACAAATATGCTAATCAGCCTGATATAATTATTCCACAATGTATACCTGTATCAAAACATCACATCGTGCATCTTAAACATATTTATCAATAAAATTTTTAAAGTTAAAAAAATAGTAATGGAACTAAATAAAACAAAAGATTGAATGTCATTAAGATGTAAATTCTTGTTTTAAGTTTGTAAATTTTTCTAAGCATTTAAGGTGAACACTTTAAAAGTTTATATTTAAATCATTTACAAGTCTAAGACAAAGTTGGAAATTGTTAGGTTAGTATGTATTTGGAGTGGTTTATTTACAATGGAGAGAACACTGCATTTAGTTTTATTTGAGTTTGATGATTGGCTCTACCATTCTGATATTCTTGGGAAATTGCTTTAATCACTGGTATTAATTTCCTTACATGCAAAAACTTGTTGCATATAGTTTTTGAGAGAATTAGATAAGATGATATACAAAGGGGGCTTTTGTAAACTTTAATGTGCTCAACAGGTATAGGCTGCTATTTATCATACTGGGAAACTACAAATTCAGCAAGCCCTTTCTAAATCTTTGCCTTTTGTGGTTATGGTAAATATGTTCATGAATAGATTCTAAATACCGTGTATGATATGCAGCATATCTCTCTAGAAATCT
>NW_026000169.1:12005467-12014160 GCF_001458135.2 Marmota marmota marmota
GTTACCCTCCGTGCGACAAACCTCTCGCGTTTGAGTCCCCGTAGCCGATCCTCGTGCGATGGAAATCCTTCCTCCAGGTTCCGGAGCACCCCACTATTGCTGGAAATTCCTAACAAGATATCCTTTAGCCGTCCTGACTTGTCATACTCCCACACAGTGAAGCAGCACACGGGGGTAATGCACTCCCCTCGCCGCCATCTTCCAAATCCATGTAATGGAATTTTAATATGCATACATAAAACATGTATGATGAGAATTTTTCATGTAATACTATGAAAGGACTACTGTTCCTTGGGAACAGTATAGAAAATATGTATTATATGTAAAATTTGAAAAAAAAACAGTTTTTATGTCTGCAGAAAGTGTTTCTGGAAGGCTAGACAAAAATTAATATCATGTTCTAAAAGCAAGAACATCAGGTTTCTGGCAGGTATTGATGAAATTTTTTACTGTAAAACATTGTTTTTTATTTATGGGTCATAAGAACTTACTATCTGTCTTAAAATTTAAGGAAAACTAAAACAAAACATATCTGGGGAGAAATGTGCATCTCGAAGGAATCTGGTGATCATTTTGTTTTCATTTGCATATAAAATTTTAAAATACAACACCTGCTTTAAATATATTTTTCTTAAAAAGAAAGAAAGGAAACTCACTGCTCACTTCTGTGTCTGCAGTAAACTAAATGCAGGGCAAAGGATCCTGTGAAGAGGAGAATAATCACCTACAGTAATGACAGTACAGACGTCCACAAAAAATGTGGAAGTTACAAAAAGGCATGATACAAATTTAAAGTGTACCTTTTCTTTTGATGTCATATTCAGAAAGGTTCATGTTAGTAGGATATCACATGCTTATCAGCTTTGCATATGTAAATTTTAAAAAACTGTTTGCCACACTATTAAAAAGCTTAGTTATGGGCTGGGGCTGAGGCTCGGGCTCAGTGGTAGAACACTTGCCTAATGTGTGAAGCACTGGGTTCTATTCTCGGGCACTACATGTAAATAAATGAATAAGATAAAGGTCCATCAACAACTCCCCCCCCCCAAAAAAAAAGATTAAAGAAAAACCAGCCTACTTTGAAAGGGCATTCATGGAGATGTTCCTTTGATTGGGCAGTTTTATGTGGTTCAACTTCCCCATGGGCCTCCTCCATCCCTGACTCTGAGTCATGCGCCTTCGTGCATTTTGCAGTGCCTACGTTTGTCTCACATGCTAAGGCTTTTGTCTTCCCTGGTCTGTCCACATTGCTACCCTCATGATTTCTTCCTCTTTTACTTGTTACTGCACCCCCAACTGTTGACTGTATTTCCTTTTTCTCATAGGCACCAGTCCAGATCCTGAGAACATTGTATGCCAAGACACTATGAGTAAGGATAAAACCATATCAAATCTGGTAAGGAAGTACGCACATGTGAACAATAAAATGGATGTTACTGTGGTAGAGCTGCCTCTTTAATTTGCAAAGGACTCTTAGAAGTATTCCCCATTTATTCTTTGAAAATTATGAGGTTAATCGAATTAGCCATCTTGAATATAGTTGCCTAGCAAAGCTCTCTAAGACATAAGGATAGCTATAAATGTTTATAGAAAAAATGTTAATTCCTTTTGTGAAGGATGTCTTATTTCTACTTGTATGAATTAATAATTGAAGGGTAACTTGTAGGCTATGGATCCAATTTCATGATTCTCCAGGGGTCTTATGTATTAGTCCCGCTGTTGTATGTGTGGAGTGTGTGTGTGTGTGTGTGTGTGTGTGTGTGTGTGTGTGTTTTGTTGCTGTCTTCCTCTCAGTATATAAGCATTGTTGCATTTAGGTCCATTTGTTTGCAAGAAATAGATTCATGCAAACTAATCAAGTGAAGAGGAGTCTCTGATATGGGTGCATATGGGTGATAAATAAGGTAGAATAAAATGTTATGGCCTCTTATGGTCTACAGGAAGTGGGACAGTGAGGTATGTGATCCGAAACTATCCTTAGAGTGGTGTGAAGTATACATAGGGTGTAGCGCTGGCTGGCACACATGCTGAAAATCATTCCCCCTGTAACTTCTTTAGTTATCCATTGTAGAGTGTTCTGAGGAAAAAAAAAATCCTTCCCATCTCAAAAAAAAATTACACTTTAAGAAATAATCTATTAGGAAAATGTAGTAATTGTGGTAGTAGGACTGATTATAATGCAGTTGTAATAAATCAGATAAGAGTTGGAGGTAGTTTAAACTTGGTGAAGATGGAGAAAAGGAGATGAATTTGAGATTTATTTAGAGGTGGAAATTCTCAGCAGTAGTGACTTCCATCAGGGATGTGGGAAAAGAGGTACCCAGGTGTTATGGATTAACCTACAAGAATGAATAGAATAACGTAAGAGGAGGGGAAAAGGAAGAACTGAATTTGTGAGGTTAAATAAGATCATTTTGAAGTAAGTTTCGGATTGATATGAGACATCTGTAGTCTCTAAGGAGATTTTACACATAACTATGAACCTATGTTCATAATCTCACTCATGTGACTCTTTTAGAAACAGAAACATGTTCATGAGTTATCAGCAAAGAACTCTGCAAATATGTGGATGAGATTTTCCAGTGACTCGGGCCGACAGGAAGGGAGCACTCAGGGTGATGATAGTATTTAGCAGAGAAGGCAACAGCCAAGAGACTGGGAAGGGAGACCCTCAGGAGAGGGAAAAACATCTTCAAGAAGATTTTTTTTGTTTGTTTTATATGCTAAATGAGTTCAAGTAAGATTAAGAGTGAGGATGGTCATTGGATTTAGCACTAAGGAGGTCATTGATGAGAGCAGTTTCCCTGGAGTGTTGGGCATAAGCTAGAGAAGTGCTGTATGTATATACGTGGCCATATAACCAATGTGATTCTGCAACCTGTATACTTGGAAAAATGAGAAATTATACACCATTTGATTCAAATGTATGATATATCAAAATCATTGTATTGTCATGAACAACTAATAATAATAATAATAAAAAAGAAGTGCATTTGATCGTGAGTGGAAGATAGACTGGATTCAGCCATGGTCAGGCTCTCCTGGAGCAAGGCTGAGGAGGGCCGCAGGAGGGCTGTTGACTGGGAGAGGTCATGGGATTGAAAAAGACTCAAAAAACTCAAAAGTGTTCACCTGTTGATGACAGCGAGCCAGCACTTTACCTATATTATTACATTTGTTGTAGTCTATTGAAACCTTCATTTCAGTTGTCTAAAAATTATATGGCATGGTATTAATGGCTCTACCAAGGAAATTTGTCTTCTTAGACTTATTTTTTTGATGGGGAACTTTGGTTTTCTAAATTTCTCCATTCTTTTGAAAATGTCTAATAATACCATAAAAATAATTGCATACTTAAATTCTCCCATGAGATTTTCCCAGACAGTACAGTACAATCCTGTTGTTATGGTAACCCTTGTATAAAAGTGCATTTATTATGTATAGAACAGTTGGTCAGTGACCTAAAAATATATTATGTGAAATTAAGACCTCACACAACACAATCTTTTTTTTTTTTTTTTTTTGGTACTGAGGATTGAACTCAGGGGCACTCAACCACTGAGCCACATCCCCAGCCCTATTTTGTGTTTCATTTAGAGACAGGGTCTCACTGAGTTGCTTAGCATCTCGCTTTTGCTGAGGCTGGCTTTGGACTTGTGATCCTCCTGTTTCAGCCTCCCAAGCTGCTGGGATTACAGGTGTGCACCACCACACCTGGCACAATCTTAACAGCTATCTCTGCCACAATTTCTCTCAAAAACCAACATAGGAAGCCACTTTATATGGCTCTAGATCACCTCTACTTTACCTCTCATCCATCCATCCATCCATACATACATACATCCCAGTTCTACCTCTCCTCTTGCTGCTGTCACACTCCTGGCCTGCAGATGTCCCATGCGGTTCTGCCTCCTTCCCATTCAGAACACTGACTTACCTAAGCCTCATTTACTTGGCAATTAATCCAAATTTGCTTTGCGATAACTTGTGTCATGTTCACAGCTTTTCATGTTTGTGTTCTATTTGCCTCAACTAGATTGAGAACGCCCTCAGAAGTAGATTTGTTTTTGTTTTTCCTTAACCCTTATTACAATTCCCTGCGCACTGTAGAGTTGGGTTAGTAGAGGACAGGAAGTGAAGAAACGCTTGGTTATGAAGAACTTCCACTCTATGTACAACAATAAAATTTCCTTATGTTTTTAGGAAGCCAAAGAGGAACCCAAAACAATAGAAGAGCATAGAAAAGAATGTGCTTCAGGAGGTAAGAAATGTGTTCTTTCAACCCCATATGTACTTTTGTCCCTGTGGCTATTTTTGTAGTTGTAGTCTGAGTAGATTTGCCACCTACAAATTCTGCATCCCTGGATAAGGTCAGCCAATAGAACCCAGTCCTGATTCCATTTGTATCATTGTCAAAAAGCCACGTTGACATTTCATTGACTGTTCAATGCCAGAGGACTTGTAATAATTAGTGCTCTATTGTTAACTAAGAAGCAAGCCTGTGCATGTTGGTAGTAATTCTCTGCTCTACTTGATTTTTTTCAGCATCACATCTAAAAGTAAATAAACCAATGTTTTAAAAATGAGACCTAATATGCTTCCTTCCCTTCACTAGGGTGGAACAGTGGCTAGAGTTCAGGCTGTCAGGTCACTCAGACTCTAGTTTGGGTCCAGCTCTGACCATTATGTGGTATTAGATAGTTATTCAATTTTGAGTCTCAGTTTCTCATCTGCAAAATGGTAATTATATATTTAAAAAGTAAGTATAGTTTATAGAAAATTGACAATATACTAAGTCCTAGGCTAAATTCCTTATGTGCATAGTTTTAGTCAATCCTGCAAATATGAGGTAAGGTACCCCATGGTTCATTTTCCTAGCCTGTGAAAAGCAGACAACAGTGTCTGCCACAGAAGACTTGCTGTGAGGATTGATTGAATAATTTAATATGTATGAAGCACATAGAAAAGGGCCTGGCACAGCAGTTCTCATAAAAGTTACCTATTATATCAAAATAATATTCTTATCTTGTAGATGGTTTAATAAGGTTGTTTTATTCATGATCACATATCTGTAAGAGCCAAAGCTTAGCTTTAAATCAAGTGTTATCAGTTTCAAATCTAATGCTCTTTATTAAATATATTGTCCTTTGCAAAGTTGTCATAAAGAAAATCCTAATAAACGTAAAGAGCTTTGTTCTGGGACTGGCATATTGTAAACCTGAGTTTGATGCTATGTTTATTGTTACTGTTACTACCAGGATTATTATTATTTATTGTTACTGCTACTACTATTAGTATAACTATTATTCCTGCTGGTGCTGCTGTTAAAGTTTTAATCCAAGGAAGAACCAGAATACCAGAGGAAGGTATGCATGTAGCATGGGATCTAGTACAACAAATATTCAAATGCAAAGAGGACAGATGGGCCCATCTCTTGACTCTTGTTACATCTTCCGGTTTCAAAGACTGCTTGAGATGTGAATTGGTGATCTTAATGCTCTGATCCCAATGGCTCCGAAAATATTATCTTATAATTTAAGCACACACATTATCTGGCTATCATCTCAGATGTATTTAAATGAAATGCCTTCATTTAGTAAATATGGGACATAACAGTATTTAATGAAAATGCACTTTTAGGTGTTGAGCCATCTTAACCAAATATTTATTCTCTTTTGATAGAATCTGGGATTTCCCCTGTTCCAGTAACTACCCCGAAATCCATTAACTTCAGACAAAGTGAAAAGTAAGCTCTTCTTTATGTTTTAATTTCACTTTTTATTTTTCTGTTGGATTATATTCTGAGCAAGTCCTTTGTCTTATCCTACAGCACGTCTGCTAATGAAAAAGAAGTGGAGGTGAGTTTAAACCTATTTTTTTCCCTTTAAAAAAAAAATTTCAGACTCACTTGCTACATTGGCTTTATGCTTAGCATAACACACACACTCAGGTATGTCTGGTGTCTGGCCTAAAAGTGACAAAGCGCAGGTCCAGCCCATGCATGACTGTTCTATTGCTGGGATGAGAAAAAAAAATGTCTCAGGATAATACTGTGTGAAATTGAAATGTTTGACCACATTAAACTTTCTCTCTTCACCCTCATGTTATTTTGACAACAGGCAGAATTTCTCAGATTATCTTTGGGATTTAAATGTGACTGGTTTACATTAGAGAAAAGAGTGAAGCTTGAAGAGCGATCTCGGGACTTGGCAGAAGACAATTTGAAGAAAGAAATCACTAACTGTTTAAAGCTCTTGGAGGTACGAACCAGATTATTTGGAAGCTCTACATTTGGTTGTATTTTAATGATGTTCATAATTACATTTGAGTTTACTTGGATGACTAAAACCAACACTATATGATAAACTCTGCCAAACAAAATGTGGATAAATAGAATTCAAGATCAGGCCAAAATAAAAGGTTCACTAATGGGAGAATATCAGTAACAATACTAAAAAAAAATACCTCTTAAAGTAGATTGTACAAGTCATCTGCCTTCTCTGGATTTTCAAATAGGCTTCAGACAGAAAACAAAATGAGAGATAATATCATTTTAAGCTTCATAATGTAAAAATCTATTTCCATTTATGATTAACTGAAGAAAAAGTGTCACTTGAGTCTTGTCAAGTTGCTGTAAAGTACTGAGAGAAGAACAAGGGTATGAGGAAGGATACAACTGTTATCCTTCCATCTCATGAAGTTTCCACTAATTTAGAGACAGTTCAGAAATTAAGGAGTTTCATTTTGGGTGAAAAACTAAAAATTGGGAAATCATAGTAAAAAATTTTTTGTGATTAAAAAGTATAAAACATGAAATTTATCACCTTAATTTTAACAGTATATATGTTCGGTAGTGTTGAGTATATTTAAATTATTGCAAAATGGATTTCCAGAAGTTTTTCAGCTTTCAAAGCTGAAACCCTACATCCACTGACTCCCATTTTTCTCCTTAACCCACCTCCTTGAAACCACATTTCTACTGTGTCTATGAACTTGACTGTTAGATACCTCATGTAAGTGGACTCATATGATATATGTATTTGTTAAACTGGTTTATTTCACTTAGCATGATGTCTTGAAGGTTTATCTGTGTTATAACATATGACAGTGTTTCCTTCCTTTAGAAGGCTGAATAATATTCCATTTTATGTATATACCACATTTTGTTTATCCATCCATTTGTGGACATTTGGGTTGCTTCTACCTCTTGCCTATTGCAAATAGTGCTGTTAGAAACATGGGTGTTCAAATATCTCTTCAATTCTTTTGAGTATACATCCAGAAGTGGAATTTGCTGGATCATATAGTAATTCTATTTTAACCTTTTGAAAACCCTCCCCACCCATACTGTTTGCATAATGGCTGCTGCTTTTTATATTGTCACCAACTGTATTTTGTCCAAGTCTTCACGGACACTTGTCATTTTCTGATTTTATAATAGGCATCCTCATGGGTGCAAGGTGGTATATTGTGGGTTTGATTTGCATTTCACTGATGACTAATTATATTGGGCATCTTTTCATATAGCTTGTTGGACATTTGAAAATCCTCTGTCCATTTTTAAATCAAGTTAAAGTTATATGAATTCATTTACAATTATATCCCTTTAAGTTGCATTCTTAAAATGCCTTTTTACTCTATTGATCTGGTCCTTTGATGCACAAAAGCTTTTAACATAGTTCCATTTGTCTGTCTGTCTCTCTCTTTTTTTAATACCTTTATTGTCTGTTCTTTTGGTATCCTATCCAAGAAATTGTAGCTAAATTCAATGCTATGAAGCTTTTCCTCTGTGTTTTCTTCCAGGAGTTTTCTAACTTGGATTCTTACTTTTAAGTCTTTTATCAGTTTTGAGCTAATTTTTCTATATGGTACAGAGAATGGGTCCAATTTCATACTTTTGCATATGAACAGCCACTTTTCTCAACACTGTTTCTTGAACAGATTTTTCCCCTTGTGCATTCTTGGTACCTTCTCAAAGACCAATTAACCATATACACAAGAGTTTATTTTCCAGGCTGTCCTGTTTCATTAGTCTTGTATCTGCTCTTTTGGTAATGTACTGTCAAGGGTCTCATGAATGTTAGGCACAAGCTCCACCACTGAGATATAAGATATAAGATACTATAAGGCCCACATGTTCCTATTTCTGGGGGGGAAAATGGGATTTTTACTAGAGAATGCCTTGAATCTGTAGATTGCTCTGGGTAGTATGGATACTTCAAATTAGATCTACTTATCTATGAACACAGGATATCTTTTCATTTATTTGTGTCTTTAACCTTTTTTTAGCAATGTTCTATAGTTTTCAATATACAAGACAAGACTTCTCTCTCCTTGGTTAGGTTTATTCCCAAGTATTATTCCTTTATTATGCTATTGTAAATGGAATTCTTTTCTTTCTTTCTTTTTTTAGTTGTAGATGGGCACCATACCTTTATTTTGTCTGGTGCTGAGGATTGAGTCCTATAATTTTGCTAAATTTGTTTATTCTAACAGGTTTTTTTTGTGTGTGTGTGTGGAATCATTAGTGTTTTCTACACAAAAGTTCATGCCATCTTTGAACAGATATTTTTGTTTTTTCCTTCCTGATTTGGATTCTCTTTCTTTCTTTCCTTCCTTCTTTCTTTCTTTTCTTTTCTTCTCTTTTCTCTCTCTCTCTCTCTCTCTCTCTCTTTTTTTTTTTTTTTTTTTTT
>NW_026000169.1:12014506-12120459 GCF_001458135.2 Marmota marmota marmota
CTTTTTTTTTTTTTTTTTTGCCTAGTTTTTCTGGTTATAGCACTAGTGTTCTAATATGTTGAATAGAAGTGGTAAGGGTGGGAATCCTTGCCTTATTCCTGATCTGAGAAGAATAGTTTTGTCTTTCTCCACTGAGTGTGATGTTCATTTTGGGTTTTTCATGTATGACTTATATTATGTTGAGGTAATTTCCTGTTCCTAGTTTTTTTGATGTGTTTTCTTTAAATCATGAAAGTGTTGAATCTTATCAAATGCCTTTTCTACATCAATTGAACAAAGCATGATTTTTGTGTTCCTTTCTGTTAATGTGGTATGCTATGATTGATGTTCATATATCGTTCATGTTTGCATTCCAAAACTAAATCCCACTGGAGCATGCTATATAATATCTTCTATATGCTCTTGAATTCAGATTGCTGGCATTTTTAAATGATTTTTTTTTGCATCAATATTTGTCAGGTTTATTTATCTAGTTTCCTTTCTTGTCCAGCTTTGGTATCAAGGTAATGGGGTCCTCATAGAGTAAGTGTGGTAGTATTCCCCATTGTTGGAATTTTAAAAGTGTTTTTAAGTAATCGGCATTATTTCTTCTTTTAATGTTTGTTAGAATTCTCCAGTAAAGCTATTTGGTCCTGGACCTTTATTTGTTGGGATGTTTTTGATTATTGACTCATTCTCCTAACTAATTGTTGGTTTGTTTAGATTCTTTATTTCTTCGTGATTCAATCTAGGTTAACCATATCTGTTCTGTTTACAACTAATATCTGTTCTTCCCTTCCCAACTGGAGGTAGTTAATCATTTATTTTTATAATTCTTTTTTTGTGATACTAGGGATTGAACTGAGAGCCTCACATGTGATAGCCAAGTGCTCTATCACTAAGCCACATTCCCAGCTCCTGGATGTTGTCATTTTAACAACTATAGGGAATTACACGTCTGATAGAGTCATTCTAGATGTTTAACAACTCTCTGGTTACAACTTAGACCTAACCATCTGTTTCAGAAGTGGCTGCAATTCAGTGAGCACCTACTGTGTGAAAAGCATTTGGCATCCATTACCTTTCATATTGCTGTATTCTTGGAAAGGAGATGTCTGATTTCATCGGACTGATAGGGAAATAGGAAATAAAAACAATTGACATCTTAACATCTTCAGAGTTATGTAATTTATAATTAATGGTGCCTCAGTTTTATTGGCAACACTTTTACTTAATGATATACAAAATAATGGCACCTGTTATAATTCATAGTGTTTTTGATTTGGTCATGTTTTAGAAATTTGATGATAATTGTAGGCTAATGAGTGGTGGATTCTTTGCTTCTAAATATGCCCTTCTCTAAAGTTTGTCTTTACCCTAGTGAAAAGGATGGTCCTTCATCAAGAAGGACATCATCTTAGATAAAGTTCACAGGTTTTTCAGGGAAATATATTCATGAGGCAATAAAGACATACCCATCTAGCTAGCCCAATACCATGTGATCATCAACAGAAGAGCAGGCATAATAGTCAGAGCCAGTTCTAATTCCACTGTTATGCTGCTTTTCTCAAAATTCTATCCTTTGCTGTTCATATGATACATTCAACTCATTTCTAAGCAAAATCTCTTCACTATTGCCAATTAATGATATCCCATCCTATTAACCATAGAAGAAAATATGAATGTTCAGGAAGAAGTGGCACATTTGGGAATTATAAAAAGAATAGCTTACGAAGACATCTAAAAGATTTTGTGAACATTTGCATATGCCTACCTGTTAGCCAGCAAAGATAAAATATTTTGATATCATTCATTATTGGTTATTGCTGTTTCTTTTCAACTTTCCACCAAGATAATTGAGATTAGACTTAGTGTAAGACTCTCTTGTTTAATGCTTATGTTCTGTATCTTTTAATTAAACGTTACTTTCTATGCAGTCTTTAACACCTCTGTGTGAAGAGGACAACCAGGCCCAGGAAGTCATTAAGAAGCTGGAGAAGAGTATAACGTTCCTCAGCCAATGTGCAACTCGAGTAGCCAGTAGGGCCGAGATGTTGGGAGCCATTAATCAGGTAACTTTTGTCTATTCCTTTAGTTCAGCAAAAAATTAAAGGACTTATTTTCTCTGAGGCTATGGATTATACTTTCTTGGAAAAAGCTTTTAAAATACTTTGTTATATTAAGATAAGCATTTTTAATATATAAGAAATAGAAATACACAAATAAAAATGTAAAGAAAAATATTTACGCTAATATTAGGGGCAGTGACCATCATTATAAAAATTTTGTGATATATTCTTCTAGACACTCCCTTCATACTAGCTTATAATCTACCTCCATACAGTGTTATAATCTGTTTCCTTTTCATTCAACATATAGCACAGATAACTTTCCATGTGATATAAATATATACACACCTCTCCCCATTTTATGGTATTCTGTTGGTTAAATAGTTATGACTCATTTAACCAATTCCTTATATTTAATCATTTCTGGGTGTTCTCAATATTTTGTTGTTACAAACAATGCTATAACAAATGTCCTTATACATGCATTTTTGTATACTTGCACATAGAGAAGTAGAATTTCAAAATTTTTTTGTGGGAAAATCTGAGAAGACTTTAAAATATATATACTAAACAGACTTGTTAAATATATTTTCTTAAGGCACTATTTAATTTTGGTGGTAGTTTTAGTTTGATCATTTTGCTTTCCATTTATATGTGTTAATTCCTTTTAACCTCTCACTGAGGATAGTATTTTGTCTTATTTTTATTGAGGTTATGCATGCACATAGTTTTTAAAAAAATGAAGTAGCTCTCTAAATCTTATCCAATTTTCCATACCTTAGTGCAACAACTTTAAACTCCTTGGGTCTATTTTATATTTCTAAATAACATGTTTATGCTGCAATTTCAGGATTTCTTTCTTTCTTTTTTCTTTTCTTTTTTTTGTCTGTTTGTTTGTTTTTGTATTTGGTTTGGATTTTTTGTTTTTGGTATTGGGGATTGAATCCAGGGTTCTCCACCACTGAGCTACAACCCTGCCCTTTGTATTTCTTATTTTGAGACAAGGCTTTACTAAATTGCAGAGGCTGGCCTGTAATTTGTAATCCTCCTGCCTCAGCCTCCCAACTCACTGGGATTATAGGAGTGCACCACCACATCTGGCTAGTGATCTAGTTTCAGTTTTAGGTATTATCTGTTGTTTTCCCACTATGAAGATGAATATGTAGTTCCTTTGTGAATCTCTGCCTCCTCACATACATCTTTTGCTGTGCCTCAGTCTATCGTCAACCCCTCTTCTTTTGTGACCAACTTAAAACTCCATGGTCAAACACAGTTTTCACTACCTTACGTGAACCTTCAACACTTTCCCTTTCTTGTTTTGTTTTTTTTTTTTTTGTTTATAAACCCAACCTGTTTAAGTCCACTTCTTCATCTGCTCAGGGCGACATGGCTGGGAAATAGCACAAGCCCTGTGCTGACCAAGCCCTTGAATTTCATCATCACAAGTGTCAATTGGGTCCTAGGGCTTCTTATCCTCACCCTCCCTCTCTCTTAAGTACTACCAATTTTCCACTGTCTCCTCTAACCACCATTATGTCCTCCCCCATCATCTCTGTCAAATGATGATTTTGCATCCTACCTCATTGAGAAAACAGACAATAGAAAAAATTGCCACATACCCCAAACCACTAGTGTCTGAACCCATATATGCTGTTTCGAAGATACCAAGTTGTCTCCCATCTTATATACAGGATCCCATCTCCTCTAATTAGGGGTACATAGGTCTCAGGTACATAGGTCTCAGTTCTCCCAACTTGCTTCTGTTGTAGGAATCAGACTGGTAAAGAAGCAGCAAATGATGGGCCCAGAGGAGATCAGACTCCAAATTCTGAGCCCCGCCCCTCCAGTTTTTTACATCCATCAGCTATCTGGTGCCATAGCATTCCTAGTCTACAAGATAATGGTCCTGCATAGGGTTTCTAAAGGGAAGCAGAGTGTGATAAGGGGAAAAACTGGCCCCTCTCACAAGGCCTTTGATACATCTCTAGCCTTGCCCAGAAGCCTCCACAGGGAGGCTTACACTTCAAAGGGGAATAATTAGATTCTTAGAGGTAGTTATTCACAATCCAAAGGTAGGGGCCTATGGTGTTAATTAGGTTTCCTGAAGAAGGGCTGACTGAAAGGGGAGGGAACTCTCCCTTTCCCAGGCCCTAGCTTTCAAGACAGTGTTCTAATAGTTTATTTTACATCCAGGCCTGGTTTTGTCAGCCATCCTCCCTCCATCTGCAGTTTTTCCCTTTTTATGGAATCATTCTCCTCAGCACACATATGTGTTGTTTTTAAGATGGAGAGGTGCTAGGATTTATCTGTGGTAGAGTGCTTGCTTAGCATAGGTGAGGTTCTGGGTTCCACTCCCAGTACCCCCAAAATAAATAAGTAAATAAAATCGTTTTAAAAAATAGAGAAGATACAAACTAAATATAAACAGAAAGACCTTTGGTCCTTTCTCCTTTGACTACCACCCCGTTTCTCTGTTCCCATTTATAGCAAATCTCTTCCATGGAACAATACTCATTGTGCCAGGTCTCTTTCCTCCCATTCTCTTCTAAATCTCTAAACAACTTTATGCCTCCATCAAATGGTATTACCAAGGTCACCAAAGACCTGCATGTTAATAAATTCAGTTTCTTAGCCCTAAGCTTCCTGAACCTATCAATACTCTTCTTTCTGTGGACACGCTCTTCTCATTTAGCTTTCAGATACTACATTATTCTGGCTTTTCTCTTTGTATCATGGGCTGCTTTATTCTGGGCTGGTTTGTGGTTCCACACCTTCTCACAGGCATCTTGATGCTGAAGAACTGCAAGACTCCACTCTTGACGATGACCTCCACCTATACTGTATCCTCTTATGGTCCCAGGCAGCCAACTCAACTCAAACACAGATTCCTGTGTTTGCCTAAACTTTTTCCTGAGTTCCCAAATGTTCCTTTTAAATATCTTGTTCTTATTCTGTGGATGCAACAGTTATTCTTAACTCTTTGAAGATATTGATGGTTTCCTTGATGCTTTAGTTTCTTGCAGACCGATCCTCTGTTGTGTGTTTTGGCCCATATCTTGTGCTCCACCGTGGAGCTAATTGGAAGCTCTATGCTTCCTGATTTTGTTGAGAAAATCATGTGATTCTTGTCTTTAAGTCTACTGTTGTGATGAACTATGTTTATTGATTTCCACATGTTGAACCAAGCTTGCATCCCTGGGATGAACTACACTTCATCATGGTACACTGTCTTTTTAATATGTTTTGTATGCAATTTGCCAGAATCAAGAATTGAGAATGAGAATTTTTGCTTCTGTGTTCATCAGGGATATTGATCTGAAGTTTTCTTTCCTTGATGTATCTTTATGTGATTTTGGTATCAGGGTGATGCTAGCTTCTGAGAATGAGTTTGGAAGGGTTCCCTCCTTTTCTGTTTCATGGAATAATTTGAGGAGGATTGGTGATAGTTCTTCTTTGAAAGTTTAGTAGAACTTGGCTGACAATCTGTCTGGTCCTGAGCTTTTCTTTGTTGGTAGGCTTTTGATGGCATCTTCAATTTCATTGCTTAAATTGATGTGTTTGAATTTTTACTACATCCTCCTGATTCAATTTGTATAGGTCATATGTCTCTAGAAATTTTTCAATGTCATCAAGATTTTCTATTTTATTAGACTATAAATTTTCAAAATAGTTTCTGGTTATTTTGATTATTTTAGTAGTGTTCATTGTGGCACCTCATTTTTTATCACAAATTTTATTAATTTGAGTTTTCTCTATTTCTCTTCATTAGCTTGACTAAGGGTTTATCAATTTTATTGATTTTTTTTTCAAAGAACCAACTTTTTGTTTTGTCTTTTTTTGGATTTTTTGTTTGTTTCAATTTCATTGATTTTGGTTCTGATTTTAATTATTTCCTATCTTCTGCTTTTTGGTGTTGATTTGTTCTTCTTTTTCTAGGGCTTTGGGATGCAATGTTAGGTTATTTATTTGGTGACTTTCTAGTCTTCTAATTAATGAGCTCAATGCAGTGAACTTTCCTCTTAGCACTGGCTTCATAGCGTCCCAGAGATTTTGGTAAGCTATATCTCTATTTTCATTTACCTCTAAGTATCTTTTATTTCATCACTGATTTATTCTGTTATCAAGGTCATTCAATTGCATATTGTTTAGTCTTCATGTGATAGTGTAGCTTCTATTTTTTTATTTTATCATTGATTTCTAATTCCATTCCATTATGACATAATACAAAGCAAAGCATTCTCTTTTTCTTTGTATTTGCTAAGAGTTGCTTTGTGGCCTATGATATGATCTATTTTAAAGAAAGATCCATGTGCTTCTGAGAAGAAAGTGTATTCAGTCCTATATGGTTGAAACATTATATGTCTAAATAATTAATAATATTTTTTTAGTTCTATAATGTCTTTGTTAACTTTTGTTTGGAGGATCAATACAGGGTGAGAGAGGTTTGTTGAAGTCACCCATCATTATTGTGTTGCAGTCTATTTGATTCCTGAAATTGAGAAGGAATTGTTTTGGTGTACATCAATGCTCCATTTGGGGGGCATAAATATTTATGATTGCTATGTCTTGTTGATATATAATTCTCTTAAGCAGCATTAAATGTACTTCTTTGTCCATTCTGATTAACTTTAGCTTCAAGTCCACTTTATCTGATATGAAGATAGAGACTCCTACTGGTTTAGAGTTCCTTATGAATGATATGGTTTTTTTTCCTCATTCTTTTAACTTAAGTCTTTTAACCTTAAGTATATTTTTGCCTATGAAGTGAGTCTCTTAGAGACAGCATATTGTTGGGTCTTATTTTTTCAATCCAATCTGCTAGTCTATGTCTTTTGATGGATGAGTTTAGGCCATTTGTATTCAATGTTATTATTGAGAAATTTTTATTCCCTGTCATTTTGATTTCTTTCTGGTTTTTAATTTGAATTAGCTTCTGCTTTGATTGCCTGTTCTTCTAGTGTAGTTCTTCTCTCTGCTGGTTTTCACATTTATTTTTCATTTCTTCTTCATGACATATTTTATTGAGTATGCTTTGTAGTATAGGTTTTCTAGTTGTGGATTCTTTTAACTTTTGTTTATCATGGAAGATTTTTATTTCATAATCCATTCTGAAGCTAAATATTGCTGGACATAGTATTCTTGAGTGGCATCCATTTTCTTTCAGAGCTTGATATATATTATTCCAAGCACTCCTAGCTTTGAGGGTCTGGGTTGAGAAATCATCTGAGATCGAGATTGATTTACCTCAAAATGTTACTTGTCATTTTTCTCTGGCAGATTTTAAAATTCTATCCTTATTCTGTATGTTAGGCATTTTCCTAATAATGTGCTTTGGTGTGGGTCTGTTGCGATATATTTTTTTAAATATTTGGAGTCCTGCAAGCCTCTGTATTTGAATTTCCATTTCATTCTTTAGGTTTGGGAAATTTTGTGATATTATTTTTTTGAAAATATTGTGTATTCCTTTGGTTTGTATCTCTGAGACTTCATCTATCCCAGTAAATCTTAAATTTGGTCTTTTGAGGTTATCCCATATTTCTTTGAAGTTCTGTTCATGGTCTTTTAACATATTTTCTCCGCAATTAACATTATTTTCAAGAGTTTGTATTTTGCCTTCATTGCCTGAAAATCTGTCTTCCAAATGATCTAGTCTGTTAGTGATGCTTTCCATTGAATTTTTAATTTGGTTTATTAATTCCTTCATTTCAAGGATTTCTGTCTGGTTTCTTTTCAGAATCTCTATCTCTTTATTGACGTGATCTTTCACTTCCTGAATTTTCTCTGGGATTTTACTCCTTATATTGTCCTTCATCTCATAGATCAGTTTAACTATGTATGTTCTAAACTCCTCCTCTGACATTTTTTCCAGTGTGGTGCCCATGGATTCTATTATTGGAGTATCTTGGTTTGTTTGGGGTAATTTTTTCCCTTGCTTTTTCATAATGTTTGTGTGTCTACCCATCTAACAGTATGAATCCGAGGCAGTAGAGTTTCTGTCCTATAAAATTATTGTGTCTATGAAGGTTTCCAGTACCTTGTCATTTAGTGGGATACAAATAATATCAACAACCAATGCAAACAATATACAGCATTAAACTAAATATTTCCTGCTATAACATCTACAATGATAACTGTCACAATAAACAGAAATGATATGATCAGTTATTGTGTACAATAAAACAGTAAGTTTGCAAAAGTGTTTATAATTTTGAATGGTAGACAGGGAGAGAACAGAAGTGATATAGGATGTGATGATTATGAGGGAGTAGGAGAATATAGAAGTAAAAACTAATGAAAGTATAAAAGAAAAAAATAGAGATTGCCTATCAATGGTAGAAAAGAGAAAGAACTTCAAGGGAAACAGGTGAAAGGAAAAAATGTGAAAAATTAAAATAAAAAATATAAAACTGAAATATACTAACAAAACAATACAGTCCTCATAAAACTGATCCGTGAAAAATAACTGGCTTCAATAATGCTAGAAATGAGAAAGATACAACTATGAATGTGTATAAATGTCCATGAAC
Source organism: Marmota marmota marmota (assembly GCF_001458135.2). Taxonomy (NCBI): domain Eukaryota; kingdom Metazoa; phylum Chordata; class Mammalia; order Rodentia; family Sciuridae; genus Marmota; species Marmota marmota. Next base: position 12,023,082 of record NW_026000169.1, read on the forward strand.
CATTAAGGTTACACTTAAACAGATAAAAGAGAAAAAAAGATATTGATGAAAGTTAAAGAATTGCTTCCATTGGAGTTCTAAAGATTTTCAGCTTCCCTTCTCAGCAGTGTTAGGGGGGTTGTCTGGTGTATGATGCTTGCTCGGCCCTCAGGGTGGGGTTGCTAGGGAGTTAATCCTGTAGGTAGAACTCTTGGAAGTGGGGTTTAGGCTTAGGTAGGCTCTAGGCTCTGTACTAAATGCCAGTTGGTCTGGAGATTTTAAATTAGCACACTTCCAGGGCCCAGCAATTGCTGTTCCACGCTGGAAGACTGCACCCCATGGATCTCCTCTGGGTTCCACTAGTGTCATCGTGGAGCCAAATGTTAGGCCACTATGTCATCTGCAGACCCCACATTTCCTGGTCTCAACTCAGTCACTAAACCCAATCTCTCCTGTCGCCACCCCTTGAATTTCCAGCCAGGTCCTGCAGCAGCCAGATTGCAGTGGGAGGGGGAGAGTCAGGTGGGTTTCCATAACCAATATTCCTCTGTGTAAATCTCTTCACATTTGCTTTTCTCCTGGTAGGAACACTCTATGTCATGCAGAGTGGGTTTGCCAGGCCTGTATTTTGAGGCAAACTTGGGTTTGCCAGGCATCAGTTCCCCCAGTTTCCAGCCTCCACACTGTGGCTGCAAAATGGTTCCTTCCTCTATCCTCTGCACACAGCTGAGAGAGATGGGGATTCTTTCCTGCACAAGGATATTGTGCAGCACACCTTTCAATTTAGTTGGGTGTTCTCTTTGATCTCTAAACTCTCTATATTCAGAGACACCTCAGAACTCCTAAAAATGCAAGTTCCTTTAATTTCCTTATCCCTCCACTTTGCTCATGGAGGGTCCACTCTGGTTTATGCTTCCAGCCACGGCAGTGACTGTGGCCCTCGGATTTCTTCCTTGTTTTATTAAATTGAACCTCCAGAGTCCCCCATCCACTTTGAATGTTCAGTATTAAATTCCAGTAAAGTCCCTCCCTGAACTTTTTATTTATTTATTTTTGGCTCACCCACTTTGCTGAGAAGTTTCCTAAATGCTTTTTTAGTTTCATGCCACTGAGCAGCCAGGAAAACAACCTTCTTTATACTGCCATCTGGAAACCTCCCTCAGAAATTTTTTCTAATTGACTTTTCTACATTGTTGAATTTTCCCCCTATACTCTTAATTCTTCCCTGTTCTTTGTTGGATCTCCTGAACTGGTCCTCTCTAAGCTACCTCAGTCTTTTTTCTCTAGTTTTAGAGAGACTTCAACTTTATCTTGAAACATTTTTTTTTTTACATATTTTTAATTTCCAGAAACACTAATGTCCCAAATGTTCCTTTTAAATATCTTGTTCTTATTCTGTGGATGCAACAGTTATTCTTAACTCTTTGAAGATATTGATGGTTTCCTTGATGCTTTAGTTTCTTGCAGACCGATCCTCTGTTGTGTGTTTTGGCCCATATCTTGTGCTCCACCGTGGAGCTAATTGGAAGCTCTATGCTGAATGGGGCAAAATTCTTGATTTTGAGCTTTACACAAACTAGAATGCTTCATTAGGGTACCCCCAATGTCCGTACTTAAGAACTTTCATGTTGGGAAGTTGGGTTCTCCAGAAAAAAATCTTCCAGCTCCCTGCCTGACGGTAAAACCCTGGGTGCCAGTGTTAGGAACTAGAAAGAGGAATAAGGTCGAGAGAACTCAGAAACCTACATGTACCCAGACTTTTGTGTATATCCATGAGATAGTCTTCACCAACTCTCTGTATAATTCCAATTCACAGAACCTTTGTTTACCTCTCTCTAGATATTCAACCTGATTATCTTTCACCACAGTGGTTATAGGGAAGGTGCTCTGCTGGCCAGAGGGGATTGAATCTATGGCTCTGTCATGTTTTCAGATTCCAACTATCTTCATGCTCTCATGCCTATCTTCAGCTCTACTTCTAGAGGCACCAGTCTTAAGCCTTTGAGACTTTGTGGCACAACCTAGGTTGCTTCTAGCTCCTTTTTACATCCTGTTTCAGGGTCCAGCTTTCTCAGGTCTTAGTCATTTAGCATGAATCCTTTTACTTTCCTGCTTTCAAAATGTTGCTATTATAACCTCTTCTGTTTGCCCTTGTAGACTCATCTCTTCTTAAAAAATACCTTTGACATTTTAGTTGGATTTAGAGATGGAGTGAAGGTAAATGCATGTGTTTAATCCCCATCTTTTAATTGAGTGTTAAGAAAAGTATTTTCAATGTAAATTTGCTCTTTTCCTACTAGGAAAGCCGGGTTAGTAAAGCAGTTGAAGTGATGATTCAGCATGTAGAAAACTTGAAGAGAATGTATGCCAAAGAGCATGCTGAATTAGAAGAATTGAAACAGGTTCTCTTGCAGAATGAAAGGTCTTTTAACCCTCTTGAAGATGAAGGTAATAAAACTTGAAGATCACAGTATTAGTCACATTTTTCTCTCATTCTCTTCTTTCATACTCTTACTGTATTGTGTGTTTAGAATAAGACCCTTAGGTAAGACTATATTGGAAAAATAACTTACTCCTATTATTTATATAGACAAAAGTAAAGTGTCAGAAAATAGATTAGAAGCCACAAAAGATTTCATTGATAATGACACCAAAAATTTACTAAATCAATTTAGATTGCTGAGATGAGAGAATATATTTAATCTACTGTATTGACAGTAGTTGTCTTTTCAGGATATGTAAGAATTGGCTCTTTTCCCACACATAAGTAAGATACAATAGCTTAAATGAGCCACTCTCATCAATAATGATTTTGAATTCCTCAGAGGAGGAAAGATCTTGGCTTTCAAAAAGCCAACTGATTGGAAAATGGACAGATGGAGGCCATGGGAAATATTTTAACATATAGTTTTTATAAATCTTATAATGATTTTTTCATTAAACAGTGTGAACATTTCTAAGTAGAATTCTTATTTTACTGATGTTCCTTCTGGAAATGTAATCATATTTGATGCTCTTCTAATCTGCACTCATGGATTCCTTTATTCAGCAGACAGTCCTTTTGTGGCTGCCATATGCTTGTAGGCTTTGTGAACATCTACAGTGACATGGAAGACTGTTTTCCATTGGTGAAGATGGCAACTGTTATGAATCACCAAATAAATGATAAACGGTTTTTATATTGCTCAATAGTCTCTAGAGTCTTAAATATTTTCTGACCTTTGCTTTACTTATAAAAAATGAAAACAACTGTTTTAACATTAATCGCATGTGTGATTTCTAACATGTGCAAATATTTTTCCTTGTAGATGACTGCCAGATTAAAAAACGTTCAGCTTCTCTGAACTCCAAGGTAATCACTAATTCACTTGATAAATCATTTAATGAATATATTATAACCAAAGTGGCTTTAAAATATTCTTTGAAGTTATGTGCCTTTAAATGTAAACCACAAATCAGTGATTATACTTCATATGCATGTATATATGTGTGACATTATTTACATATAGTTTAGAAAGTATGTTTTTATACTTCCTGCTTTATTTGGATATCAATCAAGTTTGTCTGGCAATATGAGAAAAGCCAGTTTTGCAATATTTTCTATCATATGAACCAAATTTGGAAATAGGCAATGTGATAGTAGTAAGGCAGACTGACAAAATCCTCCTTTCTTGCTGCTTTGCTACTCTCAGCCCTTGGCTTCATCCTCATGTAAGGTTGCTACTTTAGATCCAGTCACCAACGCCTCACCATTATGTCGAGTCATTGCAAGGAAATAAAAGAATCAAAGACCAGCATTTCCTCTCCCTGAAAAGACCCTTTTTAAAGTCCACCATGGCACTTCTCTTTCCATCAATGGTGAAAAATTAAACTAGAAAATATGGTTTTTCCTCTGGAAGTTATATGCCTTGTTAAAAAATCAGTCATAATAAGGAGAGGAGAATAGGATATTGAAGATCAGTTAGTGGTTTTTACCACAGCTTCAATATTTTGAGCAAGTGACTTTAAATTTTTCCATCTAAATATTTTTCAGAGAAACACAGAAAGTTATCAGAAACCAGGTTGCTCAAACTGGAATTTGATAATCTTGGGGTGCTCAACTAACCAGTGAAATTCAATTACAGATGACAGTTTAAGGACTCACAAGAAACCTCTAGTTTATTTACTGCACTTAAAATATTTTTATATCTTTTAAGTTGCATTTAATTAAACCACATAATACTAAATATTATTTCCATCACAAGTCTCAAGGCAGATATATAAACACATCTATTCTTTAAAATATCATGAAAACTTACTCTTGTAGAATCAAAAAACTGTAATCTCACAAAAGTTGAAAGTGGAATGGTGGTTACCAGAGACTGTGGAGAATGGGTGAGGGGTGTTGATCAATAGGCACTAAGCTACAATTAGATAGGAGCAAGAAGTTCCAGTGTGTGGTTGCACAGTAGGGAGACTATAGCTAACAGAAAAGTACAGTGCATTTCAAAAACCTAAAGGATTTTTGAAAATTTTCACCAAGGAAGGATGTTTAAGGAGACAGTTTAACCTGATTTAAAAATTACATAATACGTACATGCATCAAAACATTGCTTTTTCTTGTGTATATATGTATAATCTTTATGTAACAGTTAAATTTAATTAAAAAATCATGAAATCCTAAGTATATTTTAAAAAATGAAATTAAAGAAACCATAACTGTAGGTGCCTATTTATCTCCTCTTGAATTAAGAAACTATTTTTAAGCATAAAAACAAAGATAACAAAACAGAAGAATGCATTTGGCTGGACTAACAATGAAAACATTTTCTTCCATAGAAATAAAACATGAGCAAAGGTCACAGGCATAAACAAGCCATTCTCAGAACAAATATGTACTTCCAACATAGGAAAACAACACTCCACGTTACTAGGAGCCAAATAAATGAAAACTCAAGAAGTTTTATATCCCTTGTCTTATTGGCAAGAATTATAATCAGTATTGGAGAAAGTAGAATATAAATTGGCAAAATATTTCTGAAATGCAATTTGCCCATAAAAAATCTTTTAGAATGTCTCCTGTTCAACTCAGTAGTAGTTAAGGGTATAGATGTGTATGTTACATGCATATGTATCAGTGTTGTATGTAGGGAACAAATATTAAGAATTTTCTAAATGTACACTTATCCCCTTTGGGTAGCCATCTTCTCTACGAAGAGTGACTATTGCTTCTTTACCCAGAAATATTGGAAATGCAGCAATGGTAAGTGTTCTTAATCAAAAGCACATTCATTTTTATGTAACAAAATATAACTTCACTAAATACATATTATTGTTTAACATCTGAAATTCTAAAGGTTGCTGGGATGGAAAATAATGACAGATTCAGCAGGAGGTCCAGCAGTTGGTGAGTGTGATTTTTGTGGTTTCACTTTTGGAACCTCACTGTTTTATAATGGGGTAAAGTAAATAAGCATTTGAAATAGTAGTGCAACTTCTAATTTGTCCAGAGCATAAATAAATATAAAAAACTGGCATATGTTGATTTTTATTAAGAAATAAGAGTTATGTGAATGTGCCAAGGAAAAAATTAGAAAATATAATTTTTGTTTTGATTTAAACTATAGGAAATAATTTACAATGGCTACAGATATGTTTATTTTGATATGTGGCTATTGTCTTCTTTGCTTAGGCGTATTTTGGGGTCAAAGCAGAGTGAACACCGTCCCTCATTACATCGATTTATTAGCACCTATTCCTGGGCAGATGCTGAAGATGAAAAATGTGAACTGAAGTAAGTGCATTTACTAACGTGACATAAGCTGGGGCATAACAATGGGGACCACAGTAGTTCCATGAAAATGAGATTGATGCTGCCTCAAAAATATAGTTAATTGTGGAAGATTTTTATCACCCCTAAAGCACTCTATGAAAATTATCTGTGAATACATCCACTCTTTTAGCATCATAATGGGAAGGTTTGTGGTTAGAAAAATCCTTAAATTTTGTCCAATTGGCAAAGATCATTTTTTTTTTCCTGTTTAGGTGTTTGTCCTTGGGGAAAAGTCATTAAAGAGCCACAGAAGTAAAATCTTCATCTAATTAGATTTTAAAAAAATTATACTGTATGCTGTTTAGATACATAAAATGAGTCCCACTATCCTGCATAATTACAATGTACCAATTAAATTTTTAGAACATGAAGTGTATGTGTGTGTGTGTGTGTGTGTGTGTGTGTGTTCATGAAAGATAGGAATATATGTGCCTCCATCCATTTATATAAATGAAGAGGAGGGAAAATAAACTATACTATTGTCTCTATATCCATCAAATTAAACAAAATATACTGTTTACTTCTATAGTGAAGGTAGAGGACAAGGAGGAGAAAAGTGAAGAAATGCTGCCTCTGTCCTTGCAAGACAGCAGACAAACTGCTTAAGATTACTTGGTCTTAGTTTTCTCATCTGTTAGTTGAGAGATCTTAATGAAATATTTTATGGTCATTTTGAAATACCTCCCATGGGATTATCCTCAATCCTAAGCAATATAAAGACAATCTGACATTGTTGCCTACCCTCAGATTCTTTTTATTTTTCTAACTCCTGGGAGGCCTGTTACAAACAGGGTGGGGAAAAAAGAAGTTCCTTCAAAAGATTGAAAACTAAGAAGTCTTTGAAAACAAAATATTGGTTCATGGAGAAAATTACAATTGATTTTGCCTTTGGGGCCTTGTTTCCTTTATATTTCCTGTAGATGTGTGACTGGAAAAAAATGTTTAAAAATTAAAACACAGTTTCCTTTGGCAATTGTGAGGGCATAACATATTTAGGATTTAAAAGTTCAAATCCAGCTAGGAACCTTTAGTGAACATTATAATCATAAAACAATTAGGTTTCATTCAGGTGCAGGAAATATAGTCAAGTCATATGCTATTCTCCAGTACATTGAATATTAGTTTAATTAGCTTAGCATTGAAAATATTTTCATGAACATTTTAAGATTTTCAGATAAAGAGAAGAAATGACACTTCATTTTACTCCAAGCAATGAGAAATTTTTTCACCATATTTCAAAAGAAAAAAATTATATGTAGGTCATTTATCCTCTTTGTAAAGTATGATTAAAGATAGTATCTATATCTATATATCTATCTATCTACATATATATATGATGTAAGTTGAGAAAGAAATTGCAGTGATAACATTAGTTAATTATGTTTTTGTCTATTTCTTTGTTTTGTGTGCCTTGGTTATTATCTCTGCTTTTTATATGAGCATTTACTATTTTTCTATATAGAAGAAGTTATTTTTATCACCAAATTTATAGAAATTTGATTTTTGGATATCAAATCTTCATTAAGCAAGACAAATATTCATGCACCCCTTGAGTTACACAGCAAATCAGCAATATTTTATAAGTTATAGCATATTATAATTAGTTTCAATATTTAAAAACAATATTTATTCACAGAACTAAAGATGACTCAGAACCTCCTGAAGAAGAAATAGTAGAAAGAACAAGGAAGACAAGCCTTTCTGAAAAGAAAACTAATCCATCAAAGTGGGACATCTCTTCCATGTAAGTTGCCTGCTTGCTAAATGATACCACATGAGGGGAAAGGGAAAGGCAGGATTAATAGTCCTAATCAAATTCCTTTACTAAAAGACATGCCAAATTGTTCAATATACGATGAATAACAAACTTAACTATTGTAGTAGATCATATAAAGTTTGTTATCCCTGAACATATTTTACAAGAGGCAGAAGAGTTGACAATGTTAGGAACTTAATTCTGAAACCAGATAGCCTAGGCTCAAATTTCAGCTCTCTCACTAGCTGTGTGACCTGGGCAAGTACATCCATTTGTAAGCACTGGTGTCTTCATTTGGGAAATTGAGATGACAGCAGTACCTATGTCATTGTGTTGTCCTAATTAAATGAACTGTCACCTCTAAGATGTTTAGTTTCTTGTATTTCTAAAAAATAATTTTAGTGAGAAATGACATGTATATATACACATGTATAAGACCATAAACATACAACCTGTTCTACCAAGTAAATATTTTGGTTCCACTGCAGGAGTAAAAGTTGCTTTACCTGATTGAAAGAATAAGTTGAATATGTGTATGTACTTTTTAGGAGTTAATGCCTAAACCACATAATTTCCAGGTTCTCAGCAGAGCATATGTAATTCTAAGGGGCAATGGGGGGGGCACATTGTGCCCCAAACCAAGAGGATACATCATAGGGCAGCATTGTAGTGTGTAGGTCAGATCAATGACTTGATTAGTGCTGTTAGCAAAACAAGTGTTTCTAATAACAAATAATTATGCTTACCCACGTCTTTTTGTGTTTTCCTCATAGTTATGACACAATAGCTTCCTGGGCAACAAATCTCAAGACTTCCGTCAGGAAGGCTAACAAGGCCTTCTGGATTTCTGTGGTGTTCATTGTACTGTTTGCAGCTCTGATGAGCTTCCTCACAGGCCGATTTTTCCAAAAATCTGTGGATGCTGCCCCCACACAGGAAGGGGACTCCTGGCTATCTCTAGAACATATCTTGTGGCCATTTACCAGCCTCTGCCACAATGGGCCACCACCGGTGTGACCAGTGATCCAGTGACCAGTGAATCACCAGTGTGATGTAGTGCATCCTGATATCTTGATTTTTAATGTTTCAGTATCTGAACTTAATAAATTAGTAACTTTTAGTAGGGAAAGTATAGTACAAAACCAGAGGTTCTTAGAACAACTGTAAAATGTTTTACATTCCCATTTTTTGCAATCACCTTCCCAACTAAACTAAAGGGAGAAGAATTTGCCTATATTTTAATGAGCTCTTTGAGAAAGAAATATATATTGTTTTGCTAAAACTTATCTAAATAAAGATCCATTTAAATATTCATACAGTGAAAGCTAAATTCTCAATAGCCCAAAGAAAAAAGCCTACTTTGTTTAGTATTTTGTATTCAAATTTTATTTTATTCAATAATTTTAATAGCCTGTTTTAAAATTATTCACTTTGAAAAATACCTGATTGTTTTCCCCAAACATGTTTGATTCTTCACATTGAATAGTTTGCAAGTAGAGATTTAAGAATAGCTGAGAAATCTAATAGAGAGTAGCATATGACAAACAGAGTCAATAAATAGGCAGTTGGAATTATTGATTTTCTCCATTGCTTCCCTGGAAGCAATATCCTTCAACATGTGATATAGAGTGGAATGAAACTCAGTTCCTTCTTTAAGTGCTTCTGAGTATGAATCACTGTTTTCATCCATCTTGAGTCTTTGTGCTCTGTCACCACTAAACATTAAAAGGACCCACTTAGGATTCTCAATAAGCTCTTCAGTTGGTTGTTCCCTTGCCTAAAGAAAATTAGCAAAATCTGTTAGCAGTTCTTCTCTTATTAAGGACTTTTGTAGTTGAGTATTATTTGAATTATTTTTAAACCATGAAACTTTATTTATGGAGCTTATTCACATTAATTGAGGCAAAAATATTGAGTGCCTATCATGTTCCAGGTACTGTTCTAGGTGGTGGGGATGTAACAGTGAAATGCAGGGGGGAGATAACCCACATATATTAATAACCGGAGCAACAAAACTCTGCCCTCAAGGAGCTTATATTTGAGTGAAGGAAATAAGAATAATAATTTGTGCTAAAATATTCATCAGTCAGGGACTGGGAGTGTAGCTCAATGGTAGAATTTACTTGCCTAGTATGCATGAGGCCCTGAATTTGATCCTCAGCACTTCAACTTTTAGGATTTGATAAACTGTATCTGTCAGACAATAGTAAATGTATCAGTAGAAAGTTAAATTGGAAGCTTAATCCTCTCAGGAGCCTGTGAAATAAATATATATAAATATATATATATAATTTATTTCCCCAGATTCATTTTTAGCTAAATTCTTCACTTTCAAGCTTTATTTATGCCTGACCTCCTGAGTCCTCCTTCCCAGCACCCTCCTGGATACTATACACTGCCCAACCCCAAGCCCCACTATTCCTGTTTTTTTTCTTTTTACATAACACTTTCACCTTTTTTTTTTTTTNTATATATATATATATATATATATTTAATGTTAAAGGCTTTCATTTGTTTTTAAATCAATGTAAAGAGCACTCGCTTAGCACACGCGAGGCCCTGGGTTCGATCCTCAGCACTGCATAAAAACAAATAAACAAAATAAACGTATTGTGTACAACTAAAAAATAAATATATATATATAAAAAAGAGGTATATGAAGTCATGAACATTTGATACCATAATGGACCACAAAGTCATTACCTTTAAATAGGTAGGTCTTATATTTTTGATTATTTTTGAAGGTTGATTTTATTAACCTTTGTAAGAGGAGAAGTCATGTCTACAGTTACCTAGTTTTTGAGTATCTATTTTGGAAAACAAAGTTTTATTGGCTTTGCATACTATACCTTAAATATAACTTTTGTAGTATTACATACTATATTCCACTTGCTCCAACCAAATGCAAAAGCAGAACTTAGCAGGGCCATTTGTCGATAAGCTCTCATTTCTACTGATGGATTCTGTAAATACAAACAGAACTGACCTTGGAGCCTCCCAACAAATCTCCCTTCCATCCTTAACACATAAGGATTCATTTAAAAATTTAAGTCAGATTATATGACTTCTCTATTAAAATTTAACAATGGATTTCTTCACTTTCTGAGTAGAATCCAAAGTTGTTGATGTCTACACAGGTCCTCTGTGATCTGCCTCTACCACTACATATTACCCCCCCCCACATCAGCCATCTGGCCTTATCTCCTCCTCTTCCTTTTCTCTCTCAGTTCCAGGCTTCTTGCCCCTGGTCCAGTCCTGGCTATTCCTTCAGAGTTATTGCTCCAGCTGTTCTCTCTGCCTGGAAGCTGTTTCCCCAGATCCATTTTTAGCTAAATTCCACACCGTCAAGCTTTACTCATGTCTGACCTCCTGAGTCTTCCTTCCTAGCACCTTCCTTGATACTGTACTGCCCAACCCTACTATTCCTGATCTGTTTATTTTTTTTCCTTTTTACATAACACTTTACACCTTTTTAATTTACATGACCATCCTATTTTTCTTTCCCTCTAAAGAATATAAGCTTTAAAGGGGCAGGGGGCTTTGGTTTACTCATTTTTCCTAATATTTAAATCAATGCCCCTACCATATAAGTGTTCAGGAAAAAAAATTGACTATTCTGAAAACAAATAGGATACCACATTTGTCATAGTAGTTACTACAGGTAATTTGAGTTAACATTTTTTTCTATGCCTACAGTTAGATACCTTTTGCTAGATGAGTATTGCCAAATGTTATATAAATGGCTACATATTTTGTTTACTATTTTCTAGGGTATTCATAAACACATTCTGAAGCATGTAACTCTTCTGCCTACAAAGACATTTATTACAAAGACAACTTATTAGAAGCACTTGTGTCTTCATATATCACAACTGTTTACTAAGCATTTTATTCTAGGAATATGCTAGGTGCTAGAGGAACCAAAATTATTAAAAAAAAAAAAAAAAAAAACAGCTGCTGTCCTCGTGGCTGTCCCAGGTTAGTGTGGAGGGATCTTATTTAAACCCTATGAGTAACAGAAAGGAGCACATAGAAATGGAGGCTCTTCCAAGAAACCAAGGAAAGTGGCTTAGTATATTAAAGGGCTTTTTATATGTTTAATTTTGTGTTTGAGACAGTGCAGAGTTACTCTCTTAAGAAATCTTAATAGTCATGGAAAAGGAAAGAAAATATGCGAAATGAGAAGTAGCCTGGACAATTTCTGCACTAAACTGACAGGCCATGATGTGCTATAATTGCCAATATGAAGATCATGCTATAGATTTAATTCTTGGGGGAGATTATTACATACTTGAAAAGACTCTGGACGTCTCATTTCTTCACTTATTCTTCCTTTCTAAATTTAATCTTGTGTAGCTGAATCTATAAAACTCACATTGCACCTTAGGACTTATATTAAATTAAATATTTGCCAACATTCTAAATGTATGCTACATTAAATTTGGAAAGATTCCTTCATACCTTATTGTTTGTAACAACATAAAAATGAGAGTGTCCCGATGGGAAGATATTCAATCCAGCTTCTTTCAGAGCAAAAATGAAAGATATAGGACTCATCCATTTTCCTTCCAAATTAGAAACATGTTCTTTGTCTTTTATTTTGATTGAAATTAACATGCAGAGGTTTTCCTGAGTTAAAATAAGAAAAAGAAAAACTTTGATAGAAAGTGAAAGAAATTACTCCAGTACCATTCCGGGTCCAGTCCTTATGTTCATTCTATAGATTTTTTAAAAACCTACCAGTATATTAAAAAGAGTGCAGGGCAGGTATGTTTTAGATCTAATCTGAAATGGTACCACAAAGTCCTCATGTTACCTTAAATCAATTTACTCTCTATAGGCTTCATTTGAATAATCAATTGGACTACAGATCCTCAAATCCTCTCCTATTTTATGTTATCATGTGAAAATATAAAGTATGTTCACATTGAAATTAAAACAGCTACAAAAGCCAGGTAGGTGCATGCCTATAATCCCAGCTGCTCAGGAAGCTGAGACAGGAGGATTGTGAGTTCAAAGCCAGCCTAAGGAACACCGAGGCACTAAGCAACTCAGTGAGAACATGTTTCTAAATGAAACACAAAATAGGGCTGGGGATGTGGCTCAGTGGTTGACAGCCCCCAAGCTCAGTCCCCAGTACCAAAAACAAACAAACAAAAAAGCAAAAAACTATGAAACCATGACTGTAATTTTAGAGATTAATCTTAATTATTTAACGTGAAAGTTAATGATATAAATCCACCAGTTTTAAGGTTTGGCAAACTGGCAATTTGAAGATGTATTGAGTTCACATCTCAAAAGTTTTTTCCTAAAGGTTAATATATCCTATTTAGCCCAATATGTCTAAAATTTTTCAATACATAATCAGTATAAAATTATTGAGACAATTTGCATTTTTATACTAAGTATTCAAAATCTGATATGTATTTTACAACTATAGCACATGTTAATTTGGACTAGTCACATTTCAAGAGCTCAGTAGAATAACTAGTACATTATATAGTACAGATGTACCTTTAAAATCTGACTTGAAAATGCACTCTACAACCCTTGGCATTTCAGTCTTCATATTCAAAAATGGACACTGAAAGTGTTCATAACTTTCCATCAGCCTAGAGTAAGAGTATGCTCAGGAATCTTCAGTGCTGCTGGGATGGCATAAGCACAATAGCACCAAATGGGTTGGAAGCCCTGACAGGAAGCCCCCATTATAACCCTCTATGCAATCTTAGGAAGGTCACTTAACCTCCTGATGCGTTGGGCCTCATTTTACCTCCATATAAAATGTGATGGTGTATCAGAAATATTTTAAGGGCCATTACAGCATTGACAGTCCAGAGTGCTCTCTCATCCCATCTTGTTTAAAAAGCAAAGCTTGATAATATTTTGATTTTTCTACAATACTCATAAGGAAGTCTAAAGAATCTTAAAAAAACTTCATTGAAATATATTTTACATATCATAAAATCCACTCATTTCACGTATAGAATCCAATGATTTTTAGTAGTAAAACTATCACATAAATCAGTTTTAGAACATTTTCATCCCACCTAATAAAATCCTTTACACTCATTTTTAATTAATCTTCATTCTCAGCCCCAGGCAGCCACTAATCCACTTGTGGCTTTATAAATTTCAGGCTGTGTAATTTCTGACTGATAAGCAATAAGTCTCATTCAGAGGGAGACCCAACTCCAAGGGGATTACATATGGTTGGATGATACCACAAGTCATACCACAACCAGACTTGTTGGTCCATTAATTGATCTAACCCTAGTAACTTTAGGGTACATATTTGAACCTCACTACTTACATGTCATTGCATGTTTATTCAATCAATATCTTATTTAGAAACAATGACTCAGAACAAAGTCTGGATGTAATCACAAAAGACAATATATAAACCAGTGGTGATTTTTTGACATACTTATATGCACAGACTTGCTATAATAGTAACTCACCTTAATTTGTATCTGAATCTCAGTAAATAGTGTAGTCACAATTAAAAGTACATTATTAATTTCAAGTGGTTTTAATTCCCATGACAGGAATGGCATGTTAACATGAGAGTCTTGAATCAAGGTAAGAGGACCAAAAGTTTCCAGGCTGAATGATATAAGTCTTGCTTCTGCATCGTAAGATACATTACTGATGCCATCAGTTCTCCAACGTTTACCTTTATAGTGAAGGAAGAAAGTGATAATTTCATGATAAGATGAATTATCATAATTTCCTATGATAAGATGAATGAAACTATATAAATAATCACAGTGTGTATAAATTGATCTTTACTTTAAGAACAGAAGCTCAAAATTAAGCTAAATTTTCTGGGAGTTTCTGTGCTGCTAGGATCAAGTCAAAACTCTGCAGTGTGGGCTGTTAAGACCTTCAGAGTAGACCTTTGACACTGACTTTGTCCCTTGATATTTCTCACACCTGTTTTCAGCCCCATTTTTCATTCTCTCCTGATGTTTAATTCTGTGTCTTTGCACATGTGGTTCGTTCTTCCTAGAATACTCCTCCTCAACATTTTAGAGAAACTCTCTTCACCTTTGTTTTAAAACAACTTTAAAATTCACCTGATTTTAGTAAATTGTTATTAAATTTAACCAGTTGTGTAACCATTATATAATCCAGTTATAGAACATTTTTATTTTTATCTCCCCCATATTAAGATCCCTATGTCTATTTATTTTTTTTTTTTTGGTACTGGGGATGAAATCCAGGGGCACTTAACCACTGAGACACATCCCCAGCCCTTTTTTATATTTTATTTAGAGACAGGGTCTTGCTGAGTTGCTTAGGGCCTTGCTAAATTGCTGAAGTTGGCTTTGAACTCACAATTCTCCTGCCTCAGCCTCCAGAGTTGCTGGGATTACAGGCATGTGCCACTGCACCTGGCCAAGATCCCTATGTCTATTTACAATTCATTCCCACCCTTCTGTCCCAGGCAGCTATTAATATACTTCTTGTCTCCAAAGATTTACCCTTTTGGGACTTTTCATATAAATGCAATCATACAATATGTGGTCTTCTGTTTCTCTTACAACTCAGTAAAAGCCAGTTTAAGATGGGAAAATGATGTGAATAAACATTTTGCCAAGGAAGATATATGTAAGACTAATAAGCATGTTTTACACTATTAGTCATTAGGGAAATACAAATTAAAACTGCAATGAGAGTTTACTTAATGTCTACCAGAAAGAAGACAGATAACAAATGTTGGCCAGGACATGGAGAAATGAAACCATACATTGCTAGTAGACATGGAAAATGGTACAGCACTTTGAAAAACAGTTTGGCAGTTTGTTAAAAAGCTACATGTAAAATTACTCCTCAATCCCACTCTTAGGTATACACCCAAGAGGACAGAAAATGCTTCCATGCACACATTTTCTTTGTGTCTAAAGCCCTGTTCCATGACCATCCCATGAGAAAGTCCCCCAAGGTCCCTGTTGTGTTCTGTGGCACTCCATGTCTATTCTAGCACCTACCACATGGCATGGAAATGTTTTCCCTGTGCACCTTTCCTACAAGTCTGAAAACCTCGAGAGGAAGGAACTACTCTCTTTTAGCTCCATATATCTTATGGTTTAGCATATTTATAGGATGGATGAATAAACCATTCTCTTCCCAGATGTTATCTTCATTTCCAGTTGGTTCTTTCATCTTCTCACATGGAAGCTTCTATTGACTAGTTTTTGTTCTTAAAATCAAATAATAAATACATTTACACTGACAAATACTGCTACACTAGCAAAAATAATTTGTAAAGATAAAAATTATTGCCTATAAGTCTCCAAATTTTGAAGCACAAAAAGCTTCCCCAGAGTTTAAAATTTTCAGGGGTTGGAAGTTGTTGCTAATTAGTGCCATTACATAAATTCTACGTAGTTCATATTTCCATAAATTGAGTTAGATAACTTGTCATTCTAATTTAGTGTGTATAATTTAAATGCAATTTTTAGGAGCATTTCTATGAATGTGACATCTCTAAAGCAACAAGAAAGAAGAAATTACATAATTGTTCAGTTTGATGTATTTTGTAGTTTAGTCTGTTAGAAATATACTTTTCCATGTAATAAACAACTTCTAGAACATAAATGTATGTGGTTGTGTCTACACAAGCAGAAATGTATGCACTGGAGTATTCATAAGAAAAGTTTAAACCACAAAATATTAATATTTACCTCTTTTGGTATGAGTTATTAAGTTCTCTGCCCCTGTAACAAAAATGGAATAAGAACTCTTTGCCTTAATGATCTTGTCTGTTCCCAAGTATGTAAATCCTTTCAAAATAAATGGATATAAAACAACCCTAAAAATAAAGCTCCACAGTTTTCATCTTGGTTCTTTATACTGTGCCCACAAATTTACCAGATGGAGATTTCCCAAAATTCAGCTAGCTTACCTCCAAAGAAGTATTTGGTAATGATTATCTAATCATTAGCTTCTATTTTTGTTGGTACATCTGATTTTATAGCTCTGTATTTTAATAGTGTGAGTAAGCAACAATTTGCTTTGGTTCAAGAATCAAAAATTGTAAAATGGTATACAGTAACCAGTTTTCCAATACTTGTTTGCAATTTATACATGATTAACATTAAAATAAAAGATTAATCACCTCAATCTGATTTTTTATGAGACAGTGGAAGTTATTTTATGAAGCATTTGAGATACTTTCATCCATTTTTAAACATAATGATATAACCATAAAGTAATTATTCATAGATTATGTCAAACTAACAATTTAGGAACTAACAAAATTCAATAAACTTTAAAATTCCAACTCTATCCATTTGTATCAAGACCAAACAACAAAGACCCTATACCTGACATTATGAAAAGAGAAAATCAGTTTATAGACTATGTTTTCTGTTCAATTTGAGGATTTATATTATTGTCCCTCTTTTTATTACATACTTACAAAGGCTAGCTAAGCAAAGCAATTTTAAGCCAAAAAGCATTGCTGGAGACATCACAATACCTGACTTTAAATTATACTACAGAGATATAGTAACAAAAACTGCATGGTACTTGCATAAAAACACACAGACCAATGGTACAGAATAGAAGACAGAGACAAACACACTCAGATACAGTCATCTGATCCTTAACAAAGATACCAAAAACATACATGGGAGAAAAGACAGCCTTTTTAACAAATGGTGAGGAGACAACTGGTTATCCATACGTAGAAGAATGAAATTAGACCCTTACCTCTCACTCTGTACAAAAATCAATTCAAAATAGATCAAAGACCTAGGAATTAGAAACTATGCAACTCCTAAATAAAACATAGAGGAGTTTTCAGCACAGGCAACAACTTTCTCAGTAGGACCCTGAGAGTTAAGGAAATAATACCGAAAATTAATAAATGGGACAGCATCAAATTAAAAAGCTTCTTCACAGCAAAAGAAACAATTAGGAATATGAAGAGAGAACCCACAGAATGGGAGAACATCTTTATTAGTTATTATTCTGTCAGAGGATTAATATCTTGAAAACATAGAGAGCTCAAAAAAACCTTTACACCAAAAAATTAAACAACCCAATTAATAAATAGGCAAAAGAATTAAATAGACACTTCTCAAAAGAATAAATATAAATGGCTAACAAATATATGAAAAAATGTTTGACATCATTAGCAATTAGGGAAATGCAAATCAACTCCACTGAGACTTCATCTCACATCAGTCAGAATGGCACTCATCAAGAATACAAACAAAAATAAAGGCTGGAGGGGATGTAGAGAAAAAGGAGCAATTTTACACTGTTGGTGGGATTATAAATTGGTACATTTTCTATGGAAATCAGTGTGGAGGTTCTTCAAAAGACTAGGTATGGAATCACCACATGACCCAGCTATACCACTCCTTGTAATTTATCCTAAAGAATTAAAGTCATCTTATTTACAGTGATACCTGCATACCCATGTTCCTAGCACCACAATTCACAACAGACAAACTATGGAACCAGCCTAGGTATCCATCAATGGGTGAATGGATAAAGAAAATGTGGTATATATGTACAATGAAGTCTTATTTCTTCAGAAAGAAAAATGAAATTATGTCATTTGCAGAAATGGATGGAACCAGAGACTATCACGTTAGGTGAAATAAGTCAGGCTCAGAGAGTTAAGGGTCATATGTTTTCTTGCATATATGGAAGTTAGAGAGAAAAAAGGAAAAGAAAGCTGGGGGTCAATCTCCTAAAATCAAAGGGAGATCAATAGAGGAAATGGGCCAAGGAGTGGGAAGTGGGGAGGGGGCGCGCAAGTGCTGGGGAATGATATTAGCCAAATTATATTGTTATGTCATGTGCATGTATGGATATGTAACAACAAATTCCATCAACATGTACAATTATAATGCACCAATAAAAATGTGGAAAAAAGAAGCTGGCTAAGGCATTGTTGTACCTTCAGCATCCCACCTTACAACCTTAGGATCCTCGAAAAAGATCACATTCTCATGAACCTTGAGCGTGACCTCTATAGGCGGAAAAGCATTTTCTGTATCAAAGTCTTCCATGGTTTCTGGAGGATATGTGAATTTCTGTAATCCTTCTTGGAGTATCTTTTAAAAATGACCAAAACACCACCATGTTAGAAAGTGACTAGTAACAGTTAAAGATGTAACTATTACTAAGTAAAATATATGGTTTAATAAGCACTGAAGTTTGGTCCCATTTAGCTGTAGCCTGACTAGTAAATGTCACAACAAAATTGAAAGATAAATGATTGAGGGAAAAAAATCACTATAATTAACA
Source organism: Marmota marmota marmota (assembly GCF_001458135.2). NCBI lineage: Eukaryota > Metazoa > Chordata > Mammalia > Rodentia > Sciuridae > Marmota > Marmota marmota. The sequence continues at coordinate 12,041,900 of NW_026000169.1, forward strand.
GAACTTCCTATGGGCCAGGTTCTAGAGCTTCTCCAACATTTTATTCCTCAGAGAAATCCTACAATGCCAATATTTAACAGAGAAGGTAATTAAGACTTAGAGAAATCAAGCCATTTGCCAAAGTTTATGAGATGACTGCAAGGAAGTACCAGATCTACAGGACTCCAAATTACACACTAAAACCTCAGGAAGGACACATAGGTAAAAAGAAGTGTAGATAACCTTTCAAGAAGTATAGAAACGAGAGGGTGAAAGTAAAGCCAACAGCAGATTTTTCTAGGATAAGGGAGATTTGTGTATTTTAAGAATGTATCAGAGAAGCATCTAGGAAACGGGAAAATTTAAAATATCATAAAACAGAGAAACAGTGGTCGAGGCATGATTCTAGAGAAAGTAAGAAGTTGTTGAAAAAAATCTTGGGAAAAAAGGAGGAAGTCCTCTTTGTTGCAAGAGAAAGAAAAATGAGTGTGAAGGAGGATATTTTGGGTTCCAACCAGAGCAGGAAGTGAAGGTGGATGAGGACATTCTCATAAAATTCAAGCACATAAAATTTTTGATGGATAAATAGCTTTGAAGGCCTCCCTTTAACTACCCTGCTTTTTGGGTGGTTCCTCAAGTATGGAAAGAAGATTCAAATACATCCTTTGAAGAAATTACATACCAGATGATCTCTCCCAGGCTTGCTCTATTAAATGTGGGGAGAAAGGGGAAAGAATGGCAATATCAAAATTGGTTTTAAAATTTTGTTGGGGGGTGACAAGGAAAAAAAAGTGTCTTCTACAAAGGCTCCAAACTACAAAAAAAAAAAAAAAAAAAAAAAACCGACCCACTGAGAAATACTTATTTAAACAATGCACCAAAGTCCTTAATGGATGGGATTGTGTGTGAGAAGTAACTGGTAGTCTGTGTATATACTGAGTTACTAGAAAGAGGGAGAAAGAGAAGGGAAAGGAGGGAGAGAAGAAAAATAGGAGTGGACTCTGACAGCATAACTTGGAATATATGGCAGTATGCTCTGGATGCAGTCACCATAAGGTTAAAAGAAACCAAGTCAATACCAGTGAAAATGTTATTACTTATAAAACAGGAGTATGAAACTCCTTGAAAGATGATATAACAACTTCTGTCATCAGTATTCTTATCACTCCAAGCATGTTCTGTGAATGGCAGCACCAGTGTCACCTGAATCAGTGCTTCTCAAATGTTTATGTGCATGTGAATCATCTCTCAAATCCCTCTTGTCAAAATGAAGATTCAATAGATCTGAGATCACTCAAAATATGCATTTCTTAGATATCCCCTTGTGATGCCACCACAGCTGGTTCAGTGCTACTGGATCACATTTTATATAATTAAGATTCATACCAGTGATTCTCAAACTTCAGGGTGTGTTTTGTTAAAACACAGATTGCTGAGCCTCACCATTGGGGTTTCTGATTCAGTAACTTTGAGGTTCATGAATTCACATTTCTAGCAAATTCCCAGATGATGTCAGTGGTTTCTCATGTTTCTGTTCAATCACAGATCTAGATGAGTCTACAAACTGTGGCCCCTGAGAAATCCCTCCCGCCACTGCTTTTTGTAAATAAAATTGAAGTAGAACACAAACATGTGCATTTGTTTACACACAGTCATTTTAGCACTATAAAAGCAGTGTTGAGTGCTTTCAACAGAGCTAGTGTGGCCCACAAAGCTGAATATATTTACCATCTGGTCTTTCACAGAAAAAGTCTCCCAACCTTTGGTCTTAATATCATTATTAAGGCCAATTCAGTACTTTCAAACATGAGTGATATAGGTTTTTACAATTAAGTTAACATGTGAATTCTAATTTAAAAAATCATATTGTTTTAGAATCTGTTAATGTCCTTTAGTATTTGTTCTTTGTGATTAATAGTGTTCACAGTTTATTAGATGTTCAGATCATTCAATATGAAGTAAAGGCATAAGCAACTATTTTACTTATATTTATATTAAAGAATTTACTTACTTGCACAATCATCCAGCCCTTCACTGGCTTATACTGTGGGGGAAGCTCCAAAATATCCAAGTGGTACACTCCACCTAGAGTTGTGAATTGGCATAAATCCACCTCATTGTCTTCATAGATAAATGGCTTTTCAGTAGTATTCTCTATCAAGTATAACTGTGCTAGAGGTAAACAGATTGATACCATTTCTAAATAGGTCACAATATTTTTGTATTTTCTTAGGAGTGAAAAGAAAAAATTCTAATATCGATGAAGGAAGTTTTTATGTAAGTAGTTACTAAGACTTTGCAAAAAGTGCATAACTCAGAACTATTCACAGAGCTAATCATGGAGATGGGAATACACATGTGTGATGCTCAGGTGCAGGTTCCATTTATATTTGTATTTATATTTTCATACCAACATTTTAGGAATATGCATATGATTACCATGTGTTATTATTTTTAAAAATCTTATATAAAAGATAAAAATGGTTTGACACAAAATTTGATAATTATCAAACTATTTTTTTAATGTTGAACAAGTACTTATTGAGTTACTTCTTGCTGCTAGCCACTGGCTGGGGTTACAGCACAAAACTAAATAAGCAAAAAACTATGATCTTCATATTAGCTTTCCTAGGGGAGAGATAAATGAGTAAAATATCTATTATTTGTAAAACTGCTATGGAGAAAAATGAAAAACAAAGCCCTTTCATGAAGTGTTTCACTTTTTTAATAGGGTCCAAACTAATTTCTTAAAATTAAAAATAATGGGGCTAACACTCCAAAAGAAAAAAAAAAGGTAAATGATAAAAAAGTAAATTTTGGTCCATGTATGAAATAAAAGTGAATTTTTTTCAATAAAAAGAGGCCCAGCTCATAGATAAATAGGGATGGAGGTTTGAAAAATGAAGAAACCAGATTGTATAATATCTATTTTTCCAAAATTCTATGGGAAATTCTATTATTTCCCTTATCCAGTACACAATCAGAGGCAATATTGGAAGTTACATATCACAGGGACTATTCCCACCCTTCACCAAAATGCTTCTAGAAGAAAAGTCAGACCACTTAAAGATTTCACATTTAATTAGCTATGTGACCTTATTCAAGACATGCTAAGTAACATCTTATGTGAGTTTTTTCAACTATAAAATGGATATAATAGTAGCAGCTAATAGAATTTGGCAGAAAAATGAGTTAATATACATAAAGAGTTGGTGCTAGACACATAGAGAAAGTGCAGGAACTGCTAGTATTATTTATTATCGCAGTTTTACTTTCCCATAAAAGAAAGCACACTAGGATGGCAGTAAATTTAATCTGTGGAAAGCATGTACTGAAAATTAATGGAAATAACCAAAGAAATTTTGAACTAAAATTTTTTTCCTGTGTACATTCATTGAATACATTGCAGTCTTCAATTTTTAAATGTATTCAATTAAAAATTTATTCACCTGAAAGGAAAGCAAGAAATATTCCTGTGGTTACATTTAGATCATTATGATATATATTATTTGGGAATCACTACATATAAAGCCATAGTATTATTGACAGAAGTTTAATAACTGACTGTAATATCCTATTTCTAGTAGAATTACCCAGTTAGGGTTATAGAAAATATAAATATATAAGCCCAGGTGATTGTTAAACCAAAGGTGTGTTAGAAAAAGTAAAAAAGTAGACAAGAGGCTCATCATGAAAAACATGCTTAGAAATATATAGAAAAGAGGTTCTTTAAAGGTTATCAGGGAAGAAGAATACTGATACAAGTCATGGAAAAGATAGCTATAAATATCAAACTGAGGGATTGGGGGTTGTAACTCAGTGGTAGAATGCTCACCTAGCATGTGTGAGGTGCTGGGTACGATCCTCAGCACCCACATAAAAAAATAAAATAAAATACAAGTATTGTGTCCAACTATAGCTAACAAAATATTTTAAAAATATCAAACTGAAATATTGACAAATTAGCTGGGTTCATGCCTGTAATCCCAGTGACTTGAGAGGCTGAGGCAGGAGGATTACAAATTCAAAGCCAGCCTCAGCAATTTAATGACCCCCTAAGCAACTTAGCAAGACTCTATCTCAAAAATAACAAATAAAAAGGGCTGGAGATGTGCTCTGTGATAGAATGTCTCTGGGTTCAAACCCCAGTAATAAAAAAATAACTATTTTTTTAAAAAAAGATCATTTTCACATATCCAATTGCTATTTGACAGGACAAGATTAAATACAAAAACTTATAGTCCCTCAAAAGTGTAGAGAAATTCCTGATGTGTATGTGTGCTTGTGAAAACTCACTGCATCATTGTGTATAAATAAAAAGTAGAAATAACTTTAATGCTATCAATAGGGATTTGAATAATGTTCTATTATTTGGTTGGAATTATACAGCTACTATAAAAAAGTGAAATTATCATATGTTCTTACTTAAAACAATGTTAATTATTTATTTACAATGTATATTGTGTTCTATGTATATCACATAATGTTAAGTGGAAAAAATAATTTTCAACTAAAATATTTGTATGATAGGATTCTATGATCTTATTAAAATCCAAAGAGACAGTAAATAAATCTATTAATACTGATTTTCTCAGGGAAGAAACTAAGAAAAATTTTTACTTTAATATATTTCTACAATGTCTGAAATGTCTGAAATGACCTTGTATTACTTTTGTAAGAAGAAAATCTCAATAAAGTCAAATTATGAAAATGTAATTTAGAATACCTGCTGAAATCGATTCACTTAATAATCTCATCTCCAGTTCACCTTTTTCAGCTTCAGAGTCTTTCTTGTCAGAAGTCTATTAAATAAATAAATAAATAAATAAATACACAAGGACAGAGGGACATGACTGTTAGTGTCCTCTTGAGTTCAGAGTCATTTTCTTTCTGTTCCAATCCCCACTTCAGATGTCTGCTACCTTAATGCTAAGGCCCAAACATACACACTCTAGCATAACACTGGAACAATTATAGTATTTTTAAAAGCAATTAAAATGAGAGCACAACTCCACTGAACTTCACAAGAGCTCTCAACTAGAGTTCTTCTGCTTAGATTGTACTCTAAAAACAAGCACAAAATATAGAAACTAGGAAGCAAAGCAAGCTCTAAAATACATTACTTAGGATTTCAAGATGGGTAGATGGAAGTGCTGAGCACTCACTTCCTCCTTCACAAAGAAGAATCAAAGTAGAAGGTGTACAGCCACATTCTGAAGTGAGTGATCGTGGTAGAACACAGGAAAACAGCGAAAGAGAGACTGCAATCCTATAAGATTCATAGACCTGGGACAACAGATAGTAAGAGAAACAAAATATCCTTGGCATCTGCCACACTGACTTCAAAGCTGGGGGAGGGCATATATCCCCTTTGCAGGGGTAAAGGTAAAAGAGAGTCTTAACAAACTTTCAGTGTGGATGCTGACAATCCTAGCTACTCCAAAGTTCCAAAATCCTTACAGGTTTGTAGTCCGTTTAGATAAGTAACCTGAAGTCAACACAGCAGATTTTTTAAAATTATATTTATTTCTGTAAAATGAATAAATTATTTTCTGGCTCTTTGAGATGAAGGAGTTAATAAGTAAATTAATGGACAAAGGAAACAATGAAATAAGGAAAATAACAAAAACAAGAAGAGTATAGAAAGAAAAAAATACAAATTTAAGATGAAAGAGAAAATTCTGGCATTCTCATCTATAAGTTGAGATACCGAAATTGCTTCCCAGAGTTATTTTAAGTTCATACTAAGACATGTGAAAATATAGCATAGCATAGGCTCTTAATAAATGTAAGTCCCACCCCTTCTCACAGACAGTTTCCTTTCTTCTAAAATTAATACTGTAACATCCCCTCCTCCAGCTTTGAAGCCAGTGTGGCAGATGCCAAGGATATTTTGTTTCTCTTACTATCTGTTGTCCCAGGTCTATGAATCTTATAAGGTTGCAGGCTCTCATTGCTGTTTTCCTGTGTTCTACCATGATCACTCACTTCAAAATGTGAATATGCATGATTCATAATAATAATAACAACAATAATAACAACAATAATAATAATTGTGACCACTGCTTCCACCTTTATGGAGCCCTATTATGAGTTTCTATGCAAAGCACTATGGAGATTCCTTGGAAAACTGGGAATGGAACCACCATTTGACCCACTATCCCTCTCCTCAGTCTATACTCAAAGGACTTAAAAACAGGGACACAGCCACATCAATATTTATAGCAGCATAATTCACAATAACTAAACTGTGGAACCAACCTAGATGCCCTACACTAGATGAATGGATGAAAAAAATGTGGCATATATATACAATGGAATATTACTCAGCAATAAAAGAGAATAAAATCACAGCATTTGCAGGTAAATGGATGGAGTTGGAGAACATAATGCTAAGTAAGGTAGCTAATCCCCAAAAAACAAATGCTGAATGTTTTCTCTGATATAAGGTGACTGACTCATAGTGGGGTAGGGAGGGGGAGCAGGGAAGGAATAGACAAACTCTAGATAGGGCAGAGGGGTGGGAGGGGAAGGTGGTTAACAATGATGGTGGAATGTTATCCAAAGTACATGTAAGAAGACACAAATTGGTGTGAACATACTTTATATACAACCAGAGGTATGAAAAATTGTGCTCTACATGTGTAATATGAATTGTAATGCATTCCATTGTCATTTATTTTTAAAAAATCAATAAAAATAAATATATTACACTGAATGTTTTAGATAAATTATTTCTAGGACTAAAGGATATAACAACTAAAAGCACTTAGTACAATTAGTAAATTTTTTTTTCAAGAGTTTTATTAATTGTCTTTTAAAATTCCTTTTATCTCTCTCTGGCCATTTTTTTAACCTTATATATTTATTATTTGCTCTAATTAGACATTATGGTATAATACACTTTGATACGTTATACATAAGTGGAGTATAATTTCTAATTCTTTTGGTTGCACATTATGTAGAATCATACCAGTTGTGTAGTCATATGTACTATAATGTAATAATGTCTGATTCATTTAACTCTCCTTCCTACTTCTAGATGCCTCCTTCACTCCCCTCTACCTAATCCAAGTAACCCTATTCTTCCCTAGCCCTCCCTATCTTATTGTGAATTAGCATCCGCATATCTGAGAAAACATTCAGCCTTTAGTTTTTGGGGATTGGCTTATTTTACTTAGCATGATTTTCTCCAGCTCCATCCATTTATGTGCAAATATCATAATTTCATTTTTCCTTAACGGTCAGTAATATTCCATTGTGTACATATTTTCCAGACATTTTCTTTATACATTCATCTCTTGAAGGGCATCTAGGTTGGTTCCATAGTTTGGCTATTGTGAGTTGAGCTGCTATAAACATTGATGTGGCTGCATCACTATAGTGTGCTGATTTTGAGCACTTTAAGTATAAACTGAGGAGTGGGCTAACTGGGTCAAATGGTGGTTCCATGTCATTGTATTTTTAGATCTACATAGATCTTCTTTATCAAGTTGAGAAATTTATCATCTTGTTTTTCCGAGAGCTTTTATTGTCAATGGGTATTGAATATGGACAAATGATTTTAATGCACCAATTAATATGATCATTTGTTTTTTCTTCAAATATAGCATCCATTCATGTTCAAAACATTTATTAAGAAAGCCAGTGCTGGGTGCACACACTTGTAATCCCAGCAGCTCAGGAGGCTGAGGCAGCAGAATCATGAGTTCAAAGCCAGCCTTAGCAACTTGGCAAGTCACTTAATAACTCAGAGGTACCTTATCTCTAAATAAAATACAAAATAGGGCTAGGGATGTGGCTCCCCTGGGTTCAATACCAGATATGCAAATAAATATAAACATAGAAATACAAGACATATTTTAGAAAACAAAGTAATATAATACTTCCAAAGTATCAGAACTCTTAGAAACAGATTCCAAAGAAATCAAAATGGATGGAACAACTGATAAAGAATGAAAAAGAATTATAAAAAATCTTGAGGTCCAAGAGAATACTAATAAACCCTAAATGAAACTAGAAAGATAATGCAGGATATGAATGAGAAATTCAGTAAAGAGAGAGATTTTGAAAACTAACTAAGTAAATCTTTGAAATGAACAGCTCAATAAGTCAAATAATTAATATTTAGTTGAAAGCTGCAATGACACTTGATAAAGTAGAAGAAAGAATGTCTGAATTTGAAGACAGGTCTTTTGAAATGTCTCAGTCAACTGAAATATCCCAATCAGACACAGAGGAAAGGGTTGAGGAGAAGGAAAAGGAAAATATTCAAGAACTCTGGGAAACCATTAAATGAAAAAACAACTGCATCTTTGTAATACCCATACATGAGGATATAAAAGTTAAGGACATAGAAAATATTTTCAATGGAATTATAGCACAGAACTTTCCTAATCTTGGAAAAACATAAACATCCACATACAGGGAGCTAATAGTTCCTCACATAAGCCAGAAGTAGTGGTTTATGCTTATAAGATTCCATCTTAAAACAAACAAAAAACAAGACCACAAAATATCTTCACCATGGCATAGTAAACTCAAATTATCAAAACTACAGAACAGCTGGGCATTGTTGTGAATGCCTGTAATTCCAGGGACTCCAGAGTTTGAGGCAGGAGGATCACAAGTTTGAGGTAAGCCTCAGCAACTTAGGAAGTCCTTGTCTTAAAAAAAAGGATTGAATGTGGCTCAGTGGTAAGTGTCCTTAAGTTCGATTCCTACAAAAAAAAAAAAAAAAACAAGGTACAGGATAAAGAAAGAATTTTAAAATCACCAAATCATATTTAATGGCAGTCCAATTAGTCTAACAGCAGATTTCTTGGCAGAAGGAATGGAATGGAACGATATATTCCAACTCCTCCTCCTAAGAAAATTACAACTGACCTGACTACTATACCCAGCAAGGCTATCCTTCACAAATGAAGAAGAAATAAAGATCTTCTAAAATAAGCAAAAGCAAGGAATTCACAACCATCAGAACCAGTCTCAAAAAAAAAAATGCTTAAGGTAGTCCTACATCCAGAAATTTAAGAAGGATAACTACCCACTATAATAGCATGTGAAAGTGTAACTCCCACTTGAAGAGTGGATACACAAAAGAGAAAAAGAACTAAACATTATCGATACAATAAACCATCAAACCAAAAAGATGATCAAGAAAAAAAGTAAAAAATATTCAAAATATCTAGAAGAAAATCAACAAACCAACCTAAAATTAGAAGTAAAGAAATAATAAAGATCAGCATAGAAATAAAAAAAATAGAGACAAAAAATACAAAGGATCAATGGAACAAAAAGTTGGTTCTTAGAAAAATCATAGTTGACAAATCTTTAGACTAGCCAATAAAAATAAAGTAATAATGAAAACAAATTTAAAAAATTAGAGATGAAAAAGGAAACATTAAAACTGATACCATAAAAATATAAATTATTTTTTAGGGATTATTTTTTAAAAAACTATATGCTAACAAGTTGAAAATGGACAACATCCCTTCATAAGGAGAATGGACAAATTTCTGGACATCTATGACCCACCAAAATTGAATAAAGAGATATAAAAAGTCCAAACAGACTGACAACAGTAAGGAGATTAAATCAGTAATTAAAAGTCTCCCAATGAAGAAAAGCTTAGGACTGGGTGGTTTTAATGCTGCATTTTACAAAAATTTAAAAGAATAAAACAATTTCTTCTCGGATTATTCTATAGACTTGAAATAGAGAGAACCCTTCCAAACTCATTGTAGGAGGCCAGCATTGCCCTGTTACCTAAACCTAACAAGGACACAACAACAAAAAAAGAAAACTATAGCTTTTCTATATTCCAATAACAAATTTTCTGAGAAAGCAATATGAAAGCAATTCCATTCACAATAGCTATTAAAGAAAACCCTTAGGAATAAATTTAACTAAGGATGTGAAAAATCTCTATGTTTTGAAAACTACAAAATACCAATGAAAGTGAAGAAGACCCTAAAATGGGAAATATCTCCCATGTTCATGGACTGAACAAATTAATGTTAAAATGTATATACTACTCAAAGAAACCTACAGATACAATGCAATCCCCATCAAAATATAAATGATATTCTTCACAGAATGAAAAGAAAAAAATCCTAAAATTCATATGGAAGCACAAAAGACCCTGAATAGCCGAGGCAATGTTGAGCAAAATGAACAAAGCTGGAGGCATCATAATACCTGATTTCAAGACATACTGCAGAATCACAATAAACAAAACATCATGGTATTGACATTCAAACAAACACACAGTTCAATGGGACAGAATAGAAAGCCCAGAAGTCTACATACCCACAGCCAACAGGTCCTTAACAAAGGTGGCAAAAACACACAGGATAAAAGATAACCTCTCTAATAAATGATTCTGGGGAAAACTGGACATCCATATTCAAAAGACTGAAACTTGACTCTGTTTCTCACCCTGTTAGAAACTCAAAATAGATTAAAGATCTAAACGGAAGACCTAAAACTCTGAAACTACTAGAAGAAAACATAGTTGAAACACTTTAAAATATTGGTACATGAAATAATTTTCTGGATGTGACTTCAAAAATGCAGGAAAGAAAAACAAAAATTGACAAATGGAATCACATCAAATTAAAATGCTTCTGTACAGCAAAGGAAACAATGAACAGAGTGAAGAGATGACCTACAGAATGGGAGAAAATATTTGCAGGTTGCTAATCATCTAATAGAAGGTTATTATCCAGAATATTAAATACTCAAAAAATTCACTGTAAGAAACAAATAAACCAATTAAATATGGTATATAATCTGAATAGATACTTCTTAAAATACTAATGGACAATAAATATATTAATGTTCAATCATTAGCCATTAGGGAAATGCAAGTCAAAACTACAATGCAGTATGATCTTACCCCACTTAGAATGGCTATTATCAGAAAAACAAAAATAAGTGCTGGAAAAGATGTGGAGAAAATGAACTCTTACACACTGTTGGTGGGAATATAAATTAGCACCAATACTACCAGTACTATGGAGCTTCCTCAAAAAATATAATATACTATATGATTCAGCTAATCCACTCATAGATGAATAGCAAAAAGGAATGAAATCAACATAAAAGAGAGCTTACATGCCCATGGTTTTGGGGACACTATTCATAACAACTAAGATACAAAATAAATCATTCTATGTGCCTATCAGTAGATGAATAAAAAATATATAAATACTAAATGGTGGTATTATTCAACCATAAAAAATGAAATACTGTCATTTAAAAAATGTATGGAACTGGAAAACACATTAAGTGAAATAATCCAGACAAAGAAAGATAAGTACCACATATTCTTTCTCACATGTGGAAACTAAAAGAAATTGACCTGAAAGCAGAATAGTTATTACTAAAGATAAGGAAGAGTATGGGGAAAGGGAGGGTACAAAGAAGGATAGCTGGATATGATTCATGCATATTGCATGCATGTGTGAATATATTCCATTTAACTTCATTAATAATGTTTAATTAATACATTAATAAAATGTAACATTCTTTATTTTTTGGTACTGGGGATAGAACCCAGAGGTTCTTTACCACTAAGCCACACGCCAGCCCTTTTTACCTTTTTATTTTTTTATTTTGAGTCAGGGTCTCACTAAGTTGCTTAGGGCCTCGCTAAGTTGCTGAAGCTGGCCTTGAACTTGTGATCCTCCTGCCTCAGCCACCAAAGCCACTGGGAATAACAGGCGAACTACTATGCCTGGCAAAAATGTAAAATGATTTAAATTTGCATTTGTTTAAATTTGATAATCAGCTCTCTTACAGAGTAAGTCCAAAGCCTGATTTGGGATAAATCTTTCAAAGCAATAAAAGAGGCTGAATATCAAGCAATGTATTATCTTATTATACTCAAGTGTAGTAAAAAGAATACCATACTCCATACCTTACCATTAAACTCAAAAAATGTACAATAAGAAACAAATAATCCAGGAGAGGTTTTCAAGCTGGCAGAATAGAGGAGGTCACTTTCCTGGCTGCTCCATGGCATGAAACCAAGAAAGCAGACAGACAGCTTCTCAGAAAGGTGGGGGAACAAAAAAAAAGTGTAGGGGGGACTTTACTGGAATTTAATACTGGACAGTAAAAGCAGATCAGGGACTCAGGAAGTTGGACAGAATAAAATAAGGAAGAAATGCCCAGTGCCACAGCCACTGCCACAGCCAGAGGCACCATCCAGAGCTGACCCTCCATGAGCAAAGTGGAGGGATAAAGGAATTAAATGAACCTGCATTTTTAGGAGGAATGAGGCATGTCTGGGTATGGAGAGTTTAGAGATCAAAGACACTGCCTGACTAGACTGAAAGGTCCACTGCACAATATAAAGAAACCACATCCTGCCTTGATGTGTGCGGAGGACAGAGGAAGAAACAATTTTGCAATTGCTGCATGGGGGCCAGCAGCTGAGGGGGCTGATTCCTAGCAAACCTAACTTTGGCCCAAAATACAGGTCTGGCAAAACCATACTGCATGACATAGAGTGTCCATAAGTGACCAGGAGAAAATCAAACATGGAGAAATGTTTACACAGGAGACAATAGACCATGAAAACTCATCCAGCTCTCTCCTTTTGCCTCCAATCTGGCTGCTTGTAAGACCTGCTGGGAGAGGGCCTGGTCAGGAATTTGGAAGGGGGGTGGCAGAAGAGATTGAATTTGGAGACTGAATCTCAACACCAGGACACCTGGGGTCCAAAGATGACATAGTGGACTAAGAATTGGCTCTTCTGCTACATAAGTGGAACCCAGGGGAAACTCATAGGAGGCAGTCTTCCACCATGGACTGACAATTGCTGGGCTCTGGAGGTGTACCAATTTAAAATCACTAGACCAATTGGCATTCAGTGAAGAACCTGGAGCCTACCAAAGCCTAAACCCCACCTCCTGGAGTCCTGCATATGGGATTAACTCCCTTATTCTAGCAATCCCACATTGAGGGTGGAGCAAGCATCATACTCCAGACAACCCCATTTAGCACTGTTGAGAAAGGAAGTTGATAATCTTTTGAACTGCAAAGGAAACAATTCTTTAACTTTTCACAATATTTTTCTCTTTTTCATTTTTTCCTTTTTTTCTGTTTAAGTGTGACTTTAATTGTTCATGGATATTAATACATGTTCATATTTTTCTCATTTCTAGCATTTTGAAGCCAGTTATTTTTCATGGATAAGATTTTTGAGGACTATGATGTTTGACTATTATATTTCAGTTTCATTTTGTATTCTTTTATGTTTATTTTTAATTATTTAAATGTCGACTTTGTCTATATTTTTTCCTCTTCTTTATCTGGTTCCCCTCATTCTATTTCTCTCTTTTCTTCCACTAACAGCCAATCTCTATTGTTCTCTTTCATTCTACCTTTAATTTTCTACTTCTTTTTTCTTCCTTCCTCATAATCATCACATCTAACATCACTTCTGTTCTCTCCCTGTGCACCATTGAAATTGTAAACCCTTTTGCAAGCTTACTGTTTTATTGTACACAATAACTGATCATATCACTTGTTTATTGTCACAGTTATCATTGTAGACATTATAGCAGGAACTATATAGTTTAATGCTGTATATTGTTGCATTGGTTGTTTGTCTCCTCATAAAGAGTGAGATACTAGAAACATTCAGAGACATAATAAGGCTACAGGGTTGAAATTCTATTGCCTCAGATCCATGCTATTAGATGGGTAGACACACAAACATCATGAAAAAGCAAGGGAACAAATTGCCCCAAACAAACCAAGATACTCCAATAATAGAATCCATGGACACCACACTGGGAAAAATGTCAGAGGAGGAGTTTAGATTGTACTTAGTTAAACTGATCTGTGAGGTGAAGGACAACATAAGGAGTGAAATCAGAGAGAAAGTACAGGAAGTGAAAGATCACTTCAATAAAGAGAGAGATTCTGAAAAGAAACCAGACAGATATCTTCAAAATTAAGGAATCAATAAAACAAATTAAAAATTCAATGGAAAGCATCACTAACAGACTAGATGACTTGGAAGATGAAGTTTTAGGTAATGAAAACAAAATATATAATTTGAAAACAAAGTTGACTGTGGAGAAAATATGTTAAAAGACCATGAACAGAACTTCAAAGAAATATGGGATAACCTCAAAAGACCAAATTTAAGATTTACTGGGATAGATGAAGTCTTAGAGATACAAACCAAAGGAATGCACAATATTTTTCAATAAAATAATATCATAAAATTTCCCAAACCTAAAGAATAAAATGGAAATTCAAATACAGGAGGCTTGCAGGACCCCAAATATAAAAAAAATTGCAACAGACCCCTACCAAAGCACATTATTATGAAAATGCCTAACATACATAATAAGAATAGAACTTTAAAAGCTGCCAGAGAAAAATGACAAGTAACATTTTGAGGTAAACCAATCCTGATCCCAGATCCTCAAAGCTAGGAGTGCTTGGAATAATATATATCAAGCTCTGAAAGAAAATGGATGCCACCCAAGAATACTATATCCAGCAAAATTAAGCTTCAGAATGGAAGATGAAATAAAAACCTTCCAGGATAAACAAAAGTTAAAAGAATTCACAACTAGAAAACCTATACTACACAAAGCATACTCAATAAAATGTCATAAAGAAGAAATGAAAAATAAATGTGAAAACCAGCAGAGAGAAGAACTACACTAGAAGAACAGGCAATCAGACACTAATTCAAATTAAAAACCAGAAAGAAATAAAAATGACAGGGAATAAAAAATTCTCAATAATAACATTGAATGTAAATGGCCTAAACTCATCCATCAAAAGACATAGACTAGCAGATTGGATTGAAAAAATAAGACCCAACAATATGCTATCTCCAAGAGACTCACCTCATGGGCAAAAATATCCATAGACTTAAGGTTAAAAGGATGAGAAAAAAAAAATATCTTCAAAGGAATTCTAAACCAGTAGGGGTCTCTATCTTCATATCAGATAAAGTGAACTTAAAGCCAAAGTTAATCAAAAGGGACAAAGAAGTACACTTAATGCTGCTTAAGATACATCAACAAGACACAAAAAGCATAAATATTTATACCCCAAACAATGGAGCATCTATGTACATCAAACCAACCCTTCTCAATTTCAAGAATCAAATAGACCACAACACAATATACTGGGTGAATTTAACAAATCTCTCTCACCCTGGATAGGTCCTCTAAACAAAAACTAAATAAAGACACTATAGAATTTAAAAAAATACAATTAATAATTTAGACATATATAGAATATTTCATCCATCAAGGACTGAATACACTATCTTCTCAGTACCACATGACCTGAATTCTTCTCTAAAATAAGACCATATCTTAGGCCACAAAGCAATTCTTAGCAAATACAAGAGAGAGAGAGAGAGAGAGAGAGAGAGAGAGAGAGAGAGATAATACTTTACATTCAGTGATATCATAATGAAATGAAACTAGAAATCAATGATAAAATAGAAAATAGAAGCTATTCTAACACCTAGAAATTAAATAATACACTATTTGATGACCAATGGATAGCAAGAAAAAATCAGCAATGAAATAAAAAAGTACTTAAAAGTAAGTGAGAAGAGTGATGCAACATATCAAAATCTCTGGAACCCTATGAAAGCAGTACTAAGAAGAAAGCTCATTGCATTGAGCTCATTAGTTAAAAAAATAGAAAATCACCAAATAAATAACCTAACATTTACATCTCAAAGCCTTAGAAAAAGAACTAAACAACACCAAAAGCAATAGAATAATAGGAAATAATTAAAGTCAGAGCCAGAATCAAAAATAAAATCCAAAAAAAGACAAAACAAAAAGTTTTTTTCTTTAAAAAAAATCAATAAATTGATAAACCCTTAGCCAAGCTAACAAAGGGAGAGAAAACTAAAATTACTAAAATTCATGATAAACAAGGAATATCACCACAGACACTACTGAAATAGATGATAATTAGAAACAGTTTTGAAAATTTATACTCTAATAAAATAGAAAATCTTGAAGACTTCAACAAATTTCTAGAGACATATTACCAACTCAAATTGAATCAGGAGGACACAGAAAATTTAAACACGTCAATTTCAAGCAATGAAATTGAAATGCCATCAAAAGCCTACCAACAAAGAAAAGCCCAGGACCAGACAGATTCTCAGCTGAATTCTCCTAATTGCTCAAAGAAGAATTAACAATCCTCCTCAAATTATTTCATGAAATAGAAAAAAGGAAGGAACCCTTCCAAACTCATTCTCTGAAGACAGCATCACCCTGATACTAGAATCAGACAAAGATACATCGAGGAAAGAAAACTTTAGATCAATATTCCTAATGAACATACATGGAAAAATTCTTAATACTGGCAAATTTCATGCAAAACCTATTAAAAAGATATTGCACCATGATCAAATGGGGTTCAATCCAGGGATGCAAGGTTGGTTCAACATGCCGAAATCACTGCAATTAATCACATCAATAGACTTAAAGACAAGAATCACATGATCATCTCAAAAGACACAAAAAAAGCATTTGATAAAATATAGCATCCATTTATGTTCAAAATGCTAGGAAAAAGTAGGGATGGTAGCAACATACCTCAACATTGCAAAAGCTATATATGTTAAACCCAAGGTCAACATCATTCTAAATGGAGAAAAATTGAAAGCATTCCCTCTAAAAAATGGAACAAGACAAGGATGCCCTCCTTTTATCACTTCTATTAAAACATAGTCCTGGAAACTCTAGCCAGAGCAATTAGACAAAAGAAAGAAATTAAAAGGCTATGAATAGAAATAGGAAAAGAAGAACTGAAACTATCCCTATTTGCTGATGACATGATTCTGCATTTAGAAGGCTTCCAAAATTCCACCAGATAGATTCTGGAACTCATAAAAGAATTTAGCAAAGTAGTAGGATATAATATTAATACCAAAACATAAATTGCATTCCTATACATCAGTGATGAATCAACTGAAATAAAAGTTAGAAAAATTAGACCATTCATGAAAGCCTCAAAGAAAATTAAATATTTTGGAATCAATCTACAAAAAAGAGATGCAAGTCCTCTGCAATGAAAACTATAGAACACTAAAGAAAGAAATTGAAGAAGAACTTAGAAGATGGAAAGATATCCCATGTTCTTGGTTAGGCAGAATCAATATTATCAAAATGGACATAATACCAAAAATGCTATACAGATTTAATGCAATTCCTATTAAAATTCCAATTATGTTCTTTCATAGAAATAGAAAAAGTAATCATAAAATTTATTTGGAAATCTGAGTCCCAGAATAGCCCAAGCAATCTTTAGTGAGAAAAGTGAAGCAGGAGACATCACAAACCAGACCTTAAATTATACTACAGGTTATAGTAACAAAAATGGCATGGTATTAGCACCAAAACAGATACGGAGACCACTGGTACAGAATAGAAGACACAGAGTCAAACCACATTAATATAATTATCTCATACTAGACAAAAGCACCACAATAATACACTGGAGAAAACAATAGCCTCTTAAACAAATGGTGCTGGGAAAACTGGAAATCCATATGTAGCAAAATGAAATTAAACCCCTATCTCTCGCCATGCATAAAATTCAACTCAAGTTGGATCAAGAACCTAGGCATTAGACCAGAGACCCTGCACCTACTAGAATTCAGCTTAGGAACTGAATTCCTCAACAACTTCTAAAGCACAAGAAACAAAATCAAGAATTAATAAATTGGATAGTATCAAATTAAAAACCTTCTTCACAGGAGAGAAAACAATCAAGAATGTGAAGAGAGATCTTACAGAATGGCAGAAAATCTTTTCTGCCTGCCCTTCAGATAGTGCATTAATGTCCAGGATATATAAAGAACTCAAAAATTTAACACCAAAAAACCCCCAAGTAACACAATCAATAAATGGGCAAAGGAACTGAACAGGCACTTCACAGAAGAGATACAATCAGTCAATAAATATATGAAAAAATATTCAACATCTCTAGCAATTAGAGAAATGCAAATCAATACACTGAGGCCGAGTGGCGCATGCCTGTAATCCCAGCTGCTTGGGAGGTTGAGGCAGGAGAATTGCGAGTTCAAAGCCAGCCTCAGCAACTTAGCAAGGGACTTAGCAACTCAGCAAGACCCTGTCTCTAAATAAAATAAAAAAGGGCTGGGGATGTGGCTCAGTGGTTGAGCACCCCTGGGTTCAATTCTCAGTACCAAAAACCAAACAAACAAACAAACAAACAAAACAACTACACTGAGATTTCACCTCACTCTAGTCAGAATGGCAATTATCAAGAATACAAGTAAAAATATATGTTGTCGAGGATGTGAGGGAAAAGGTACACTTATACATTGCTGGTGTGACTGCAAATAGGTGCAAGCACTTTGGAAAGCACTGTGGTGATTCCTCAGAAAACTTGGAATGAAACCATCATTTGATCCAGTTATCCTCCTTCTCAGTATATATCCAAATGATTTAAAATCAGCATACCTATACTGACGTGGCACATCAATATTTACAGCAGCTCAATTCACAATAGCTAAACTATCGAACCAATATAGGCGCCCTTTAACAGAAGTGTGGATAAAAAAATATATATATACACAATAGAATATTATAAAGCTATAAAGAACATAAAATTATGGTATTTGCCAGTAAATAATGAATCTGTAGACTAACATGCTAAGTGAAATAAACCAGTCCCAATAAATGAAAGGCCAAATGTTTTCTCTGATGTGAATGCTAACACGCAAAAAAGGGTGGACAGAGGAATTACTTTGGGTTAGACAAAGGGGGATGAAGATAAGGGAGGGGAGAAGGGAATAGGAAAGACAGTAGAATGAATCAGACATTACTTTCCTGTGTTTATGTATGAATACATGACCAGTGTAACTCTATATCATGTGCAATGAAAAAAATAGGAAGTTATACTCCATGTATAAGTAATATGTCAAAATACATTCTACTGTCATGTATAAATAAAAAGGATAAAATTTTTTTAAAAGAAATAATCCAATTAAATATGTGCAAATAATCTGAATTTTTGTTTAAATCTGCCAGTACTTATTTCTGTGACCTTGAACAAGTCATTTAAAATGATGAGCCTCAAATCCTGAGCTGTCAACAAGATATTTGGTACTTAACTATGTACCAGACATGTAATACAACTTGTAAACAACTCTTCTAGTTAAGGAAATGGAAGCTTAGGGACATAACTGTTTAAAGGGATGAATAAAATAATGGAAGTAAAAGAATTCAGTGTATGGTAAAGCACAATATGACTGTAATGTTGCTATAGAAATTGGGTATATGTGTGCTGATACTTGCAAACTGGTTGGTATCCAGAAAACTCCATTTGACCTCAGATACTATTAGTACTTCTGCAGCACTAGAAGGACCTTATGTCAGAAGTCTAACCAGAAACTCAAAGCCATTTAATTGCAGAGTGAGTCTCCATCCTCAATCACCATATACAAAGTCACCCTTCGTAGTTATCTTTTCCTTTACTCTCAGCAGCGTAATGCCCTGTGTGTCTTTGTGAGTTTTTTTTTTTTCCCCCAGGGGCGGAGGGTGGTGGGGTAACTGAGGATTGAATCCAGGGGTGCTTAACCACTGAGCCACATCCCCAGCCCTTTTTTATATTTTATTTAGAGACAGGATCCCGAGGAGTTGCTAAGTGCCTTGCTAAGTTGCTGAAGCTAGCTTTGAACTGGCGATCCTCCTGCCTCAGCCTCCCAAGTTGCTATAGGCATGAGCCACTGTGCCTAGCTATGTGTCTTCCTCTTGACCAGTGTTAACAATCTTTTATTTTCTGCAACCCTTTCCATGGTGCCTCTGAAACTTCTCACTTATTCAAAGAATGTTTATAGATCTCTAAATTGCACCATATTACCTAGACATTAGGAATTAAAAAAGAAAAAAAAACTGACAAGAACACTAGGAATTAAAAAGAAAAAAAAACTGTCTTAAGGATTTTCCAGTTTACTGAGGAAACAAATAAAGAAATAGGTATAATATAATTTTGTAGGTGCTACAATGGAAGGTAAGGGATCCACAATTCCCCAATTCTCTGAGAAAACAGGTAGGTAATGACAACAAGCACTACCTAAAGGTGGTAAAGTTTGAACTAAATATTGAAAGACAATTAGGGCTTCACCAAAAATGGTGAGAGGGAATTCCAAGCATGAGCAAAACAGAGGGTGCCAAGCACCCCATTTAGTCTGGTATGAATAGAAGGAGGCATGTCAGGAGGGTATAAAAAATAGAAGACCGGAAAGATGCAGGGGTTACTTTATGAAAAAATTTGGATGCCCTTTGAAAACCAGGATTTCTCCTGTGGGTGAAGGAGAGACCACAAAAGGCCTTTAATAGGAAACTAACATGAAGAAACTTGTATTTGGAAAGAGTATGCCAATGGTCAGCTGATGAATGGACTGCTCAGTAAGGATTACAAATGCAGGGTGGCAAGATCAGGGCCACTAGAAGGAGCACATATGAGAGATGATGTGTTGGTAAAATCAGCATAACTGCCTGATTGAATATAGATATCAGGTGAGGAAGAGAATAAGGTCAAATCTCAGGTGTTGGCTTAGGTAATTAGTGGAGAATGATAACAGAAGGAGAGACAGAGATTTAGTGGGGGAAATCATGTCAATAATTTTAGACATGTTGAATTTGAGGTGCCTGTGAGTCATCTAGGCTTCCAAGTTGTATTTCTTTCTTATAGGAAGAATTATCATCATTAAAACACCAAGTATCAGACCAAGAAGTAAGTCAGGCTAATTCCTGTCTTCAAAACTTTGAGAATTCTTCAAACTGGCTTCTTACCTTGAAGAACATTAAGAATTATTCAGACTCTTTCAACAGAATTTTTCCACAGTATGTCAGCATGCAACAAGAAAATATCAACTTCTATGTTATCACACAATAAAGAGAATAATCCTGAATTTAACCTGTGGTGTTACATAGTTTAAAAAAGTTTTTAATTTTTATATTACTCAAGCTCAATTGACTTTTTGATTTTGACTAACTTTTGAAGTTAGACTTCTTGATGAAGGAAGCAGTGGGCCAATTTATAGATTTGTGTAAGTTCCTGCATCTTGGTAGCTACTCTAGAATGTTTTTCTGTGATTGCAGTGTAGGAGCTGCTATAATATAGATGTTGAAGTCTCTCAAAAGTTCATGTGTTTATTTGAAGGCTTGGTCCTCAGAGTAGGGCTATTGGAAGCTGCTGTGGACCTTTAGAAGGAGGATAATTTTAGATGGTTCTTAGGTCCTAGGGGTGTGCCCCCAAAGGGGATTGTGGGGCCCTAACCCCTTTCTCTCTGATTCCTGACCATGAGGACAGCAGTTTGCTTTGCTATGCTCTCCTTGCCATTGTCAACTGGCACCCACATCACAGGCCTAAAAGCAACTGAGTTCACCCTTTGTGAACTGGAACCTTTAAACCAGAGCCAAAATAAACTTTTCTCTTCATAAATTAACTATCTCAGGTAATTTGTTTTAGTGACAGAAAGCTGCAGTAACAAGTCTCAAAAAATGATAACTAAAGGCTCAATGTTTCAGCATACTAAAAACTAATAGAAAGTGAAAGAGGCCTAAGGAGCTCTCTCAAAAACGAAAGTCCCTCTGACCTTCCCTTGACATCCACCTAACTCAAGTTCAGGGAGAGGCTTTTCTCTGAAGTTCCTGTATCTACCTAACAGCCAGATCTGCCAAACAGGAACATAATTGCCTTCAGTCCTCTTACCAAATTTTCATTAACCAAGGAAGAGTAAAGCTGTATCACAGAGGCAAAGGCTGAAAATCAAACACCTTATCCAGAGCCCAAAGAACTTTGTTCCAGGCCATTGTCTGCCCCTTTCGTCCCATTCATTCATCTCCCTAAAAATCATTTCCAAACTTCTAAATGCCCTGCCTCCCTCATTTTCCTCTTCCTGTGAAGCAAATGTTTAAGCTTCCAGCATCTTGGACCTTCTTTGAGTTTCAGATTTTGTTTGGCTCCTGTGCACATTTAATGTGTATGCTTTTTCTCCTGTTAATCTGTCCACAGTTGATTTCAGCAGACTCAAGTATTGAATCTTCAGAGGGAAAGTTTACAGCTGTGTCATCAGAACACACTCTTGTACAACACTTGAACTTCAGACCTCATCTGTTGACAATATAATCCTTCATGGTTTTATACATTATAAAACTCCTGTGTTTGTTGGAATGAAGCTGAAAAAGTACTCCTTTATTCACACTTTTATCATGATTTATATCTTGTAATGGAAGCCTCTTTCATAATTCTTTTACAAAACTAGTTATTTTCCATGTATTTTTTTTCTTCTAGAAAGACTTTAATAGTTTTTTTTAAGACTTGACAATTGCCAACTGGAATTTTTTATGTAAATTGCACTAAGTTTACAGGTTTATAATAAGTTTATAGTAAATAACATTTTCAAAAAATATGTTTGCTTGGAAAGGTTAATAAAATATAAGGCAGAGAAGGTAGTTAAAGTATAACATTTCAAAGGCACTTTGGGGCACTCTCTCTTTCTCTCTCTCTCTCTCTCTCTCTCTCTATATATATATATATATATAAATTGGCTTATAATATGGAAGAACTTTGTGGAACACCAGAAAAGTGTTTTTCATTGTAAATTTATGAATGTACTCATGTTGTGTCATGTAAATTCTTTTAATATGTGTGCAATCTGAATTTTTATTGATTTTATTATTTTTAATACATAACAATGGAATGCATTCTTATCATACATATAGAGCACAATTTTTTGTATCCCTGTATATAAAGTATGTTCATGCCAATTTATGCCATTATACATGTACTTTGTATTTTGTTGTTGTTGTTGTTTGGAGGGGTTTTTTTTGCATTACAATCTGAATTTTTATAAACACAATCTGACTCATAATTGGATGGGTTAGTGAAAACCATAGAGATTCCAAAAACAGGTCTTAGAATCCACTTGGAAATTTGCCATATGGCATTTCAGGTCAATAGAAGGTTTATATGGTTAATGTATTAAGACAGCTGGCTAAGATTCACAATAAAATAAATTTAGATACATTCTTCTCATTTTAAAATAAATTCAAAATAGATAAAAGATTTAAATATACAAACATAACTAAACCAACCAAAACCCACAAAAATCATAAAAGTATCCATAGAGAATACAGGAGACTGCTGACAACAACTATTAAAGAAGTAGTAATGCTGATACTGCACATCCTCAAAATGTCAGCACTGAACACTTTACAGATAGAATGTCTCAAACCTTTTTGTCATTCAAAGATCTACATAAAAACATTAATTGATCTGAATTCTACTTAAAGATAACTTAACCATGACTTCAGAATAATTTCTTGACAGAAATAGAAGATGATTTTGGAAATATAGCATTATTTGCTTCATTTTGGATAAAAGTAATGATTATCCTGAATCTGCTAAAGTCTCATTCACTCCTGTGGCTTTAATAAAGTACTGTCTAAAGGCCAATGGTTCCCAAATAGCAGCTACTAATGCCTTTCAAGCCATACATGGTGTGCATTGGTTGCTTCTAGAAGTGCAATGAACAACCAGCACAAGAACATGTTCATGGTACTTGTGTCTGACAATCCTTTGAACTCCAGAGGAAATGTGTACTAGGCATTCCTATTTGTAGGCCCCAAAGTTACTATGACCCAAACAAAACTTGTTTCAATGCCATCATCTCCCATTCTTGTCCTTCTCAGTAGATTGTACCACCATCTACCTAGTTGACAAGATGTGTTTATTTTGCCTCCAAGACATATCCCAAATATATCCATTTTCCCAGGACTCTTATTGTCACCTTTGTCCAAGCCACTGTGACTTGGACTATGTTCTACCAGTACTATTAAACTAGATACTATATTTTTTATTCTGGCTTCTCCCAATTTGTTCTCTACACAGCAGCCAGAATAATCTTTCAAAGCCTTACATCAGATCATGTCCCTCTCCTACTTAGTCTTTTAATAGCTTCCTGTTGCATTTACAATAAAACCCCAACTTTTCATGCAGGCCTGCAAGGCCCTGCTTTATCTGGCCCTGCCTCACTCTCTGACTTCATCACACTATGTTTTTTCTTCCTGGTCCTCACTTCTGCCTTACAACCTTTGTAATAATTATAATTGTGTCCTAAGAGTATTTTCACCTCAGTCATTAACTAATTTTTCTTGTGATTTGGATCTTAGCTTAAAAATTACCTCAGTGGGCAGGCCTTTCTAAAGACCCAATCTAATACCACCACCATTTTAATCCTGTTCATGGCATTTATTATCATCTGGTATTGTCCATTTTTTCTTATTTATTGTTGGGTTCTCCTGAATTGTATAAAATTTTAAGAGCAGGAACCTTACTTGTCCTTTCCCCAGTGGTCTCCTAAGGGCCAGGAACCTAGAGGCAGGCACTCAACAAATATTTGTTGAGTAAAGAAAAAAGAACAAGGTCCAAGTTATGATCATGGAAATGTACTTGCAAAGTCAATTTGTGGAAAGTTGAAGGTTGCTGAATGTTAAGGAACTTTGATATTAGGTTTTTTTTACATGGGCTATGTTCATGGATTTTAATTTATCCATGATGATGCCAAGAAATTCCCAAATCCATAAAGCTATTTCATATATCCATACCTTTCACATACTGTCCAGAATATCTTCCTTCCCTTCTTATCTAAATTCCTCCAGTAAAAAAAATAAATAAATTCCTACAAAATGCATCCTTTAAAAAAGTTCAAAGACCTATATTCTATCAAGTACAACTCTTAAATCATTATTTCTGAGGGAAATTATTATTTCTAAAATTTTCATAAATATGTACTCTTAATTTAGGCCTTTCTAATTTTTTTTAATGATCTATTAATTAGGAGGACAATACCTACTATACTTTTAGTAGTATCCATTTTAAGTTAACTAAGATATGGTATTAAGAGCCCTCTAGTGGTCAAGTTCTTAATAGACTCCTCAAAAAGAAACAATGACTACAATCTGTAAAGGATTTAATTTTTTAAGCTAACCAAGTATTAAATATTGATTATTTTGATTACCTCACATATAAATCATAATTCAGGTCTCTGAAGTCACAAGTTCTTGTATTATTAAGCCATATTTGCATTATAATCAGTTTTCAAAGACAAAGATTTGAGACATATTTATTAAAATATGCCAATCTAAAATTATGGAGGTAAACAAAAAATGTAAAAATAGAGAATCTTCTTCCTCTAAAAATAAAACATAGAACTGGGTGCTGTAATCCCAGCAAATCAAGAGGCTGAGGTAGGAGGGTTGCAAATTCTAAGCTAGCTTAGACAACCTAGCCAAGCCCTGTCTCAAAATAAAAAGTAAAATGGTCTGGGGATGTAGCTCAGTGGTAGAGTGCCTCTGGGTTCAGGTTCCAATGCAGAAGAACAAAACAAACATAAAAGAAAGAAAACAAAGAAAAACAAAAAAGTAAAGCTGTCTATTCATTTTATGGGTAATCTTTAATTTACACAGAATGCATTTTACCACACAAAAATGTAGTGTTATGGATGACATTTAGGGTTATGAGCATTCCCATGTGCCTGTCATTTTAAAGAAATACAAACTCAAACATCATACCTAAATATGACTGCAAACTCAAGAGCCCCAATGTGAGGAGCAACCAGGGGCTGCCACTGTGGTGGGAAGAGTCTTCCCATCACCACGTTCTATGTTGGGTCGCTGCAAGAAGAAGGTCCCTAGTGACAAGCTTGTAGAATCCTGAAAGGTAGCAGAAATGATCTCCAGCACACCCAGCTCCAATGGAAAGGGTCTTAAGTTTCCCTAAAACACAGAATAATTGGATGTGAGCATAAGGAGCTAAATCTTTATGACATGGTGGCTGGCCTTACTGTAAGTTGCTTACAAGAAACCAGGATCTGCTTTTCATCACTTAACCATCCATTCACTTTTTCCTCCCTTCATTCAATAAATAGTCACAGAGCCCTTACCCTTTAACAGGCCCTGTGCTATGTAAATATGAAGTTGATCAATAAATTCTTATCCTCAAGGTCATCCTTTAGTGTTTAATACCATTATAACAGAAAGATCAGAGAACAGGGGAGGGACATCTCATTTAATCTGAGGAAAGTTGCAGAGGTGAATTTTAAGCAAGACTTGAAAGATCAGAGGAAGTTAGGTAAAGTGGATGGATGAGGGTGATGGGAGGAAGGAATTTCACAATGATGGGAGCAAAAGCACAAATGCAGCTGCACAGGCAAATTGTGAACTTTCCCCCTTTAAAAGCAAAACAGGAAGTATAGTGTTTCATTTCCTGTGAGGAAAGTGCCTGCTCAGTCCTTACTTACTCAAAACAAAAAATACGGAAATGTATACAGAGGAAAAATCACTGATAACATCCTCTTACCTTACTCAGGCCTCTTCCCACCCTCAAAACAGTTTGATAAAAAGGTTCTCAGGTTCTTTTCTACACAGTCACAAATAGTATTCTCCCTCCTCACAAAAACTAATTCATATTTCAATTAGAGCACATTACTTAAAAAAATATCTTAACAATACATGCTACACATTTCTCCATATAAAAGCATGTAAGACCTATTGTCATTTTAAACAGTTATTTGTATTTGGATATTTTATAATCATTTTCATCCACAGACTTTTGCTACTATAAAAAATAAGTCAATGAATATACTGACATGTTTATTTATTTGTACCATTATTTCCTAATAATGAACTATTAATGTTAAATCTCTAATCATAGGCACATTTACATACTGCCAAAATAAGGACTGAACAAATTCACACTGCTAACAACTGTACATGAAAACATCTGTGTCTCTCATACTCATTTTGATAAGAAATTATATAGATAGATAGATAGATAGATAGATAGATAGATAGATAGTTTGGGTTCTATTTTTATTCCTTATTTGAATATGTTTTCATATTTTTATTAACTAGCTATACTCCCCCCACCCACTGTCTGCTCACATCTTTTGTTTAATTTTATGTTGGAAAATTTTCTTCTGATTTGTACAAATTCTTTATATTAACATATTAACCATTTGTCATATATTTTGAAATATTTCGCTTAGTCTATAGTCTTCCAATTGGTTTACAGTAAGGTTTATTTGGCTACAAAATGTTGAAATCTAACTAATCTTTCATTCATGGTTTTGAATGATTCACTGATTTAAAAAAAAACCTTCATAGTAAAAATTTTAAAAATTTCCTACATTCCCTTCAAATACTTTTATTATGTTCTTGAGTTTTAATTTTTTTTATATTAAACTTTTAATCCGATTTTAAACTTTATAAAGAATCAATATTTATTTCATTTTAAATCTAAGCCAGTTGCAAGTGCCAATTATTACATCAAACTCATCCTTTCTATTCTCAAATTATGGTACTTCATTTGTTATAGATATTGAACCTCCCGCTTTCATCCACCAGTTTTTCATCTCCCACCTCTCTGATTCCATATAATTATCTTGTCCTCCTCTTTTGAACTGCTGTCTTTATAAATGTAGTGATTTTTGCTCTGCATCTACTCAGAACTACAAAAGATAGTTCTCATTGCTCAACATCGGTGGCAGATTTAGGTCCAGCTAATGAATGTTGAAGTCTGCCCTCTCTCCTTGCATAATGTGTTGCTTAGAGGTGAAGGACTGCTTTTTCTGGCTATCACCTCCACCTCCTCCTCAGGAGATGGCTCTATCCTCCTGCCTTGGAATAATGTACTTTACCACTACTACTGGATTTTCCCATTTCAATGGAAAACTTACAGACTCCAGTCTTATTTATATTAGCTTTTTCAGAATGCTACAGGAGTTTTGGAAGAACAGAGCACATACATATAAGCATAAGCTTACACACATACCTGTCTGGGGGCATTGAAAGGATATGCCCTAGAAATGGTGTTATTCTCATCTGATATTCAATCACTATGCTTTTTTAAAATCCTCTGATGACATCAAGTCCCTCCATTCACAGTTTTTGACCAAGCTTTCCAAGCTCTGGAAAGCTATCATATCACATGTTTATCATAAAATAAACAATTTCTGCTATACCGCTAATTGCATGATGTAGAGTTTCTTGGACTATTTGAGTATTCTGTAAAATGTGCATTTAACTATCCAGCATAATGCTTTTCCTTGATGCACTCTTGCAGCACTTTCAATATTAGCATTTGGGTACTTTTGTCATCATTATAAGCTGAAATTGTTCAATGTAACATTAAGTGATAACAAAATCAGGGCATAGATGAATACATTGGTAAGGGCCATTCAAAACCGGTGGTTTTGAATTCACCGAGAATGAATCAAATGTTTGATTCCAATTATTGTTTCACAATTTTTAAATTAATATAATTCTTATATAAAATGCCTATAAATTTTATAAAACATTAATTATGACAATAAAACTTGGTTCAGTAGGGGAGAATTGTCTAATGTTTTGACAGATCAAGAATAAATATTTCTAGGGCTGAGGTTGTAGCTTAGTGGTAGAGTGCTTGTGTGAGGCATGTGTGAGGCAATGGGTTTGATCCTCAGCACCACATAAAAATAAATAAAACTAAAGCTGTTGTGTCCACCTACAACTAAAAAAAAATTAAAAAATTAAAAAAAGAAAAAATATTTCTTGATACTCTCATGCTCATAATAATTTTTATACCTTGTATTCTTCATTTTCAAGAATTTAAAATCACAAATCTTGCCACATTTTAACTTAGTAGGGTTTCATTTTGGCTCCTTACTGTACATTGAAATAATTTTAGGTCTAGTTCTATTTATCCATTCTACCCTTATCCCCTTAGTCATCAATTTGTAATGTCCACTCTGCTTTATTAGTTAAAGTGAGTCACATATCATGCCTAACTTCAAGGGGGAGCAAAGATTATATTATTTCATATGTCTAGGAAAGTGAAGAGAACTAAAAATAATGTTAAACTCTATTAAATTTATGCTACCTGGAATTTAAAATAAAGATTTTAAAAAATAATCTTATTACTCAAAGAACATCTTTTAAAAGTAGCAAATTTTTAAAAAAAAAAAAATTTTTTAGTTGTTGATGGACCTTTATTTTATTCATTTATTTATATGTGGTGCTGAGAATCAAACCCAGTACCTCACACATGTGACTCAGGCAATCTATCACTGGGCCACAAACCCAGCCTCCTAGCAAATTTTTAAAGAGAATAAACCACTTATTTCCTACCTCTCTATCAGCTGAGAACAGATTTCTGGGTTCTTCTCCCTTTAAGCCTTAAATTTTATTTAGTTATATTCATACTGAAAATACTATTCTTTGTATTTAGCATTATGTCATATCCATTTCCTATACTGCTTTAGAGTTTTTATAATTTTTGATGCTAGTATATTTCAAATGGTATTTTTCAATATGTATGTTCTTAGAATATCAAAATTTTCATATTTTTATTTCAGATTTTCAATCTAAAACTCAATTCTTTCCAATCTAATCCTCAATTCTTTCCAATGTTTAAAGAAAATAAATCAATAAAGCAATGTATTTTACGTCTTTAAGCATTTGTAGGAAAACCTGACATTTTGGTTTCCTCTTAAAATACAAATGTGCTATGGGTAAACAAATAAGCTCCTTAGCTTTGAAAAAGTATTACTTAATTTTCAAAAGACAACTTTTTCACATATTAATTAAGTAAATGGCTTGAAAATCTTGACAATAGAAGCCAAACTAAGAAATTCACAGGTCCAATGTTTTCTCTCATATGCAGAAGCTAGAGTAAAATAATGGAAAGGGGAAAGAAAGAATAAGATAATATAAAGATAAAGGAAAGAGAAGTAATGTAGAAGAAAGAGATGGAAGGGCAGAGTGGAGGGATGGGAACTGGGAGACAATGCAAAATAAATTCTTTAAAAAATCATGTTATGTGCATATATAAACATACCACAAGGAATTTCACTATTTTGTATAAGTAAAAAGAACCAATCAAATATAAATAAGGAAGTCTAGTAGAGTAGAGGAAGGAGAACAGAGGAGGGGAGGGAGGACAGGAGGGAAAGGGGAATCATAAACTGAAATCCAATTACATGCATGTATGAGTTTGTTCAGATGAACCCAACTACTATATATAACTATAAAGCTCTAATTTTTAAAAAAGAACAAGAAGAAAGCAGAAAACATCCAAAGGACAATAATTATTAAATTTATCTAATAATACACACACACACACACACACACACCAAGTTTTGAGAGGAATGTGATGTTTTAAGAAAATCAACTTTTACTCTACAAAATGCTTTTTCAGAAAACAAAATACTGAGAAAGTAACAGAGTAATGTAAGATAATCCTTCAGGTTTATAAAAGTGTTTACTATAAGTTTGTAGTCAATGGAAAGTTCCTTTGAGTGAGTTTAAACTATATAAAAAATACACTAAAATTACATGGCTTCAAAGCATTCCAGGAGTGTGCCTAATATAAAAATGAGCCATCCTGTGCAGAACTTTTAGACTGTTGAAACCAGTAGCTCAACTATGAATAGGGACTCTTAACAGAAGGCAAGAAAACATGCATTACAAATTGAGGCACTGGCAAGAAAGTGACTTTAAAGATAATTTCTAGTTGTTTAGGAAAAATCTTGCAACAAAGGGAAATTAACAACATTTATTTGAACAAAGAAAAGAATATGAATTTAGATGTGTCCTACCCTTTGTGCTTCAGTAACATCTTGATCTTCAACTTTTATTTCATCCTCGGAATTTATGAGAGAGCCACTTTCTTGTGGTTTACACTCCTCCTGGTCCTCTTGGCTGACTGGTTCTTCTATAGTCTTGACTTCTATAGTCGTGACTTCTGTAGTCTTGACTTCTGTAGTCTTAGTTCCTTCATCTGTGACAGTCTCAGTCATTAGAAAATTGTTTTCTTGTTCTGTTCGAACAAGCTTCAGTGGAGAAACATGATCATAGTGAGTATGTAGGAGTCGGAGAGCAATGTCACTTGTTGCCAATATCTTTGGAATTTCAAATCCAATTTGTGTTCCAGCGAATTTGATACTTTTGTACCTGTCAAAACAAAAAGCATGAGATCCTAGGAAATTTTGGGTGTATTTCAAATTTATACCTAAGCATTACTTCTTTCCATTTCCATTTTGCTCCTGTTTTACATCCCATTCAGACCTGTTTTGTTGGCAGCATTTGGACCCAGTTGCTGATGCTATTTTTCTCAAACACCCTCTTGGGATCCATAACCCCATACCCGACTCCCTCATTTATAGCAGCACCTTTAGTCTCCTGTGTGTTTCCTTTCTAATCACCCTTAAAATGTTGACATTACTCCATGCTCCGTCCTAGGTTCTCTTCTCTTCTTCCTCTATATACACTCTGGATAGTGTCATTTCTGTGGCCTCAATTTCTGTTTATATTATGAGGAGTATCTAACATGAGTTTTACTTTTTCCTGGCATAGGCATCCCTAAATGGACTTTAATAGGTCAAAAACTGCTCTTCTATGAGTGTGAATGTATATAATTATTTGATGTTAAGAAAAACCTATGACACCCCAAAAAATTAAGAACCACAGGTTCATTATTGATGACTTCTCCAAATATACTCCACCTTAGATTTCTCTCTGTTTCTTTTTCAGAAAACAAAATGCTTTCAGCCAGTTTCACTTTGGTATCTCATAGTACTTTAAATTTAAAAAGTCCAGCACCAAATTGTCCTGTTTATATTATCACCTCATCATCATCAAAATAAAACCAAACTTGTTTTCCCTCCACTATTCCTTATTATACTAACAGATACCAGCTTAATTCTCTTCTTAAACCTGGGTAGTGAATACAGAATTATTTGTTTTATTTTTATTCCTACCAAACTATACAGATTAATTTCCTTCACTCTTCTACTGACATATTTTCCAAAAACAGGTTACATATTGTCTGTGATTAGTTTTAAACCACAGTATTTTGTAGTGAGTGGAATTTAAGGAATATTTTGCTCCTTTCTTTTACTAAATAGCAAAAATAAAGTTTATATTCATATGATTAGTCTTTTCAGCTAGAACCAGAATCCAAGGCTTCTAACTTTTATTCTGGTAATTTCTGAAATTCACAGCCATACTAACTCAATTAAATCAAAATACCAAAATTTAATACCAAACAGCAATCAAGTGATCAGAAATTTGTCATTATCAACATCATTCCTCAGAAATATGTCTCTTTGTTGAAAGTAGTTGGGAAAACATTAAAAAATATCTAGGAAATAATCAGTGTGAAAATATATTATGTTTAACATTTCAAAAAGATAAGTATATGTTTTTTAAAAGTTTCAGATTGCTGTGTAGAAAGTATTCACCACATGTACTTTTTTGGGATGCCGAGGCTTAGGTAGAAGAAGAAGAGGGAAAACCCAACATTTATTGATAGTTTATTTACACTAAATACTATGCTATAACTTTTACATGCATTGTGCTTAATCTTCAAACAAATCATATTAAGTCAAGTAATAGAGGTGTTATTTTACTGGTGATGAACTGAAGCTCAACAGGCTAAGTAACTTTCCTAGGGTAAAAGGCAGGTTACTTAGCCATTTACAACTCCAGTTGACTGACTTCCTAATATGGGTTTTTCCACATATACCATGCTATTATGCAACAGGCCTGCCAGTGATGATGTGACTCTAATGTCACATGTATAGGGAAAATATTCCCCATCCGGGTACCTTGGATTCTTCTTCAGGTTTGCCCACACATACAGAGTAACATTTTCATCTTGAATTACTTTTTCCATATTCCCACTGTCCAAATCTGCTAAAGTACTAGCTTGCTGTAAAAGAAAAAATAAACACTAGATGGAGGAGAAGAAATAAAACATTATATAGGTCCAGAGTCCTACTAAATTATACAACTTAAACAAGTTGTTTCATTCCTTATGTATTAGATTCCTTTCATTAATTAACTAAAAGAATAACTTTAGTACAAAGAAATTTCGATCAAAATGATAAAGGACTGCTAAAAACTTTCTCCTAAGGATGCAAACATTTATATAATTAAATATACCTTTCCTTTTTCTACTCAGTTTCTCTTAAGGTATCTAATGATTAAAGTAGTTCCTAAAGGACTGGAGTTGTAGCTCAGTGAGAGAGGCTCTGAATTTGATCCAAAACAAAATCCAAAACACAGGTGATCCTTTATTCCCAGGTAGAATCTAGGATGATTATTGTGTTACCATTTTTAATTTTAACATCAGAATATTGACTTTTCATTTCAACTTTATGCATGCTTCTTTCTCTGTAACTTATTAAATTGTAAATTGAGGTCAGCCTATCACAAACACACAAGTCTAGAAAGCACAATATCCAGTTCATGAAATCCAAATGAATCATGTGTTTTGCTACTTCAGTGATAATCGTCTACCATTAAACACTTAAGGATGATCTCAAGAATTTTACAGACTAATAGTTTGATGTCTGTTGCTCAAGAAATAAGCTCTCAGAAAGGGGTTAAATAAATCAATACATATTTGATGGCTATAGTACAAAAAGTTTTGCAAACTGTACTTGTTGCTGATTTATTTTTAAAAGTGATTATTCTTCCACACTTGTTTTCTGTAACATTAACTTTTGGGAGTATCTAGAATAGATTCTTAGAACTGTTCTAAACTGTAGATTTACATGATTATTTCCTCATGGTATTGTTTAACTTGGTCCTCTATCCCATTTACTTTTCTCTGCACTGGAAAGACTAGGGATTAAATTAAATTTAAATCAAATATTTTCAGCAAAAAAGGCATCATATCTCAATATTGTGTACATCTACAAGACTGGGATCTTAGAATAAGACATATTCTATGCTTCTATAAACATATCAAAATATTCTAAAAAGAGCAAATTTTTAAAAGGAACCATAAATAAAGTTATATCATGTTCTTCATATTGCATCTGGAGGCATCTGATGTCCAACTATTAATGATAAAAACTTGGTCACTTGGTTAATATCACTTCTTACTGCAAGGTACTTTTTCTGTTTTGTTTTTTGTTGTTGTTGTTGTTGTTGTTGTTGCTGTGGTTGTTGTTGTTGTTGTTTTTCTAATTGCTTAGTAATCTGAGGTCGAATACTTTGGAACTAAGAGAATAATGCATTCCTTAACAGCTTTTCATATCATCATTTAGGTAGCTCTTAAGGATCCTTATCTGAATCAATTATAATATTGGGGATTGGAAAATAGTCATTTTCTAACTTATATTTCCATCTTTACTTGGATAGTCTTCTTCTACAAACAATTGTTTCTCCCCCATCCCATTTCCCCTTTTTGAAGGATCACCATAGATTCTTAGATTTTTATTTGTTTAATGTGTTATAATTAATAATAGTTATTATTCTTTCTGCTATTCAAATTATTCCATTTTTAGCCAATAAGACTCCTTTTAAGCTGATCCCTGTCCCTTTGATATGACCCCCTTAATCTTTTAATTAAGTGTTTGCTTGCTATCTAACACAATAAGGTAATATAGCCTCATCTTTTACTTTTCCTTCTCCAGATCTGGAATTAGCTATTTACTATAATTAGTCTTGGTTCTTTTTTTAAGTGCATGTGCTAGGGATTAAATCCAGGGCCTCCTGCATTCTAGGCAAATGTTCTGCCACTGAGCTACACCTCCAGTTCTCTTAGTTTTTACTTTTTTTTTTTTAGTTGTTGATAGACCTTTATTTTATTTATTTTTATGTGGTGCTGAGAATTGAATCCAGTGCCTCACACATGCCAGCCAAGTGCACTACTGTAAGCCACAGTCCTAGCCCCTTAGTTACTTTTTATGCAATAAAATTTTCTTCATATTGATATTTCTATTTCAAATTTGATATTATGTAAAAGATTATAAAAAATACTGTACCTCTTTTAAGATAAAAATCTCGATTACTAGTAATTAGAATACATATTTACTTACCTCTTTTGTCCAACTACACATGTAACAGGTGCAAAATTAAAATAGGAATAATAATGCTAACAATAAGCTTAGTAAAAGATATTTAGTGGAAGGTTTCTTTGTAGTATTTTTTTTAATTACAAAATATTCTACCAAACTGATACAAAGGACTGTGCTCTAGACAAAAGGAAAAATAATAATTGGTTTAATGGCCTAAACAAATGTCTGCCTGTAGATTTTTTTTAAAAATCAAGCTAAAACAAAATAGTTATAAAAGCCATTCATGGGAAATTACAGGATGTTGAATATGAGAATTATGAAATTATAATTTTTTGTTAGGTATATTAATTTATGGTTATAGTGTTATTTGGGGATAAAATGTAATAACAACAATTTTCAAATGGTAAAGAAAATATAGAGATAAAGAATACTACCAGACATTTAAATATTATTGATTTTAATACATATCAATTATAGCTCAGTAAAGATAAAAAATGAATTAGATCGACATAGCGAGTATTTGGGGATTCATGGTACTATTCTTCAAATTTCACATTCAAATATAGTGCTTTTAAAATAAAAAGTTAGAGAAAAATAGAATATCAATACTTGTAATCTTGTGCCAAATGATTTACTCAAAGTGAATTTCTAATACTGTTTTGTAAACTTATTTTCATAGTGAACTTAGTAAACCTTGGCATGTATCAGAAAATTGACTTCAGTTATATCGATGATATTTCTTTAAAAATGTTAACAGTTACTAAATCTGCATTAAATATGTGTGCTTCAAGTTATCCTAATTTTTCCATACCCTTTTAATATTTTAAGAAAATTGAATTATTTTATTGTATAGTACAAAATTTTAATGTTTTTAAATGTTAGTATTATTTGGAAAGTTCACACATACTCTGAGAAGTATTTCTGTGGCTTTGTTAAACTTAAGATGAAGGAGCTCCTGAAGTTGTAGAATTGATCCTTGGTATTGTATTACATTTTGTTCTTGCAAATCAAATGGTGGAGTTTCCATTAAAATCAATTTCAACTTTTCAATTAGCTGTAATATAAAGAATATTTACATTAATCCACTGACAAATAGTCAAATTAAAAGTAAAAGGGGGATGTTATATCACTTTTGGATTGAGAAACTTTTTATCCTCAGTGAAACATGTAGAAATCCTTTCTGTATTCATTCTATAATTTAAGATCATAAAAATATTTCCTCCCAAACTCCCTTTTAAATATTCTCCACTAAGTATAATAGAGCTTTCATTAGCAAAATGACAAATAATGAAAAATTTTGACTTCTTTAAGACTCTGAAACAATAGGAATATGTTAGTGTAGTTTGTATTGCTAAAACAGAATACCCAAGGCTGGGTACTTTTTAAAAGAGAAGTAGTTTATTTAGCTCACATAGGTTCAGGAACATGGCACCAGCATCTGCTCCATTTTAATAATGGCCTCACAATGGTGGAAACATGTATAAGAATGGCACACACAAAGAAGGGAGTCAGAGGTGGTGCCATGATCACTTATAACAAACTATTCTCAAGAGGACTAATCCACTCCCAGGAGACCAGACCAACTCCTTCAAGAACACATTAATCCTTTTAAGATGATGGAGCTCTCATGACCTAATTACCTTCTACTATACCTCACCTCTTAAAAAGCTTACCACCTTCAACAAATGGTGCTAGGGAAACTGGAAATCCAAATGTAGTAGAATAAAATTTAACCCCTATCTGCACAAAACTCAACTCAAAATGGATCAAAGACCTAGGTATTAGACCAGCAACCTAGAAACTTACTAGAAGGTAGGCCCAACACTTCAACATGTCAGCTTGAGAACTAACTTCCTCAACAAGATTCCTGAAGTATAAAAGGTAAAATAAAAAACCAGTAAATGGGATGGTGTCAAACTAAAAAGTTTCACAGCAAAGTAAACAATCAAGACCATGAAAAGAGAGCCTACAGAATGGGAGAAAATCTTTGTCACCTGCACCTCAGATAAGATGTTAATTTCCAGGATATTCAAAAAACAAATAACCCAATCAATAAATGGGAAAAGAAACTAAACAGACATTTCTCAAAAGAAAAAATAGTAACAAATATGTGAAAAAATATACAACATCATCTGTAGCACTTAGAGCTATGCAAACTAAAACTGCACTGAGATTTCACCTTACTCTAGTCAGAATAGCAATTTTCAAGAATATAAGTAACAATAAATGTTGGCAAGGATGTGAGGAAAAAGGGTCAACTCTTACATTGCTGATGAGCCTGAAAATTGGTGCAATTGCTCTGGAAAGCAGTATGGAGATTACTCAAAAAACTAGGAATGGAATCACCATTTGACACAGTTATATCAGTCTTCAGCAAATACCCAAAGGACTTAAACTCAGCATAGTATAGTGATGTGGCCACATCAATGTTTAAAGCAGCTCAATTCACAATAGCTAAACTATGGAACCAACCTGGGTGCCCTTCAACAGATGAATAGATTAAAAATTGTTTCGATACATATACACATGGAATATTACTCAGTCATAAATAAGAATGACTTTATGATATTTGCTAATAAATAGATGGATCTAGAGACTATCATACTAAGTGAAATAAACCAATCCTAAAAAACCAAAGGCCAAATGTTCTCCTGATATGTGGATGCTAACTCACAACAAGGTAGGGAGGGGAAGAATAGAAGGTTAAATGGATTAGACAGAGGAGAAAGAAGGGAAGGGAAGGGGGAATAGGAATAGGAAAGACAGTGAAATTAATCAGACATAACTCACCACCTCCCAGATAATTGCCAAGATCCAGATTCATGAACTGGCATCATGTCTGTTCTAATTAGAATAAGATATATTCCATGTTTATATAAGTATATCAAAAAAGAGTCTATTGTCATGTATAACTAAGAATAATTAAAAAGAAAAAAACTCACAGTAGCACAACACTAGGCACCAAGCTTCCAGTACATTAAACTTTGGGGACAGACCACATCCAAACCATGTTAATAATTAATAAATAACAAAAAGTATGACAATAACAAGGGGGCAAAGGAGAAGAGGAGGAAAACTACCAATACTGAATACTATGTTCTAGAAATTGTTCTAAATGCCATGTAGTTTTAATTTATTCTTTATCATAATTATATGAAGTAGGTATTATTGTGTCTATTATATAGATGAGGATACCAAGGCCTTGGATGATCAAGGAATTAGTAAGTAGCAGAACTTAATTTTGAGCACTGACAGAGATACATACAGAAAATTTCTGAATTAAGAGATGCAGCAGGGGCTGGGACTGTAAATCAGTGATAGAGCGCCTGCCTACCAGATATGAGGCACCAGGTTTGATCCTCAGCACCACATTAAAAATAAAGGTATTGTGTCTATCTACAACTAATTTTTTTTAAAGAAATGTAACACCATAGTCTAATCCTAACCACCTCTTACTAGTAGTAAGACTTGACAAATTATTTAACATCTCTGTGCTTTAGCTTCATTGTTTGTAAAATGTTGCTAATGGTCCCAACTTCATGGTACAGATTACGCCATGTATGAGAGTTTGTTAAATAAACATGATTTGGAAATTGGCATTTACCATGAGGTGCTTCTGGTATAGCTATTCAACTCTTTTCAAGCTACCTCTGGTAGCTTCCTGCTTTATTTCCTGAAGCTGTGAAGACTCTCTTCTTCTGTCTCTTGTTCTTCTTACCCTTTTTCCATCTTTCCTACCATTTGTTACTTGTACTTCCATAGTCCACATTCTGTCACAGGAAGATGTCCCTCCACCCAGCTTATCACTGGTAGACTCTAACATTCCTTCTTACCATCTCCCTGCTAATTTCCAAGAACCAGATTCCTGAACCAGGATCATGCCTGGCAACTTCCCTGATAGAGAGGGTGTACAGTGGTAAGAACACTGTGTGATGAATACATTAGCATTCAAATAACTCAGGGGAGGGTCCTTAGGGATGTTGGAGCTCAGAATACCATACCCCAAAGTATAATCTTTGGCATGCTGAGCACATTTGTGTTCAAAGGAATTGGAAGACCTTAGAAGTTGCCTCAGAATCAAGGACTTTCTAGACTTTTTTTGTTCATCCCCCACTCTTGGTTCCTGGCATACAGCTTCTAAATCCCTGACTGACAGAAAAGGTCTAGAGGAATTGCTTTTGTTTTTCATAGTAAGTTCTCTTCAACTTTCTGCTAGTGTGTTTATGCTAGTGAGTTTATGCTAGTGTGGTGACTCTTGGAGGATGGGGGCTGGTTGTCAGAGGAAACAAGGTCACTTTAAGGTTAGAAATTTTAGCTCTACTCCTTAACCTCAAGGGAAGAGAGAGGAACTGGAGATTGACTTAATCACCATTGGTCAATGACTTAATCAATCATGCCATGAAATGGGGCCTCCATAAAAACCCTAAACAATGGGGTTCTGAGAGCTCTGGGGTTGGCGTACACACCTAAAGAGGTTATGGAATGTCCACAACCCTTCCCACATACCTTGCCTTATGTATTTCTTTACACAACTCTTTATTCCATATCCTAATATCCTCCATAATAGGCTAGTAAGCAAAAGTAAACATTTGCCTACATTTTGAGAACCACTATAGTAAGTTACCACACCTGAGAAAGAGGCATGGGAACCCTACTTATAGCTGGTTTCTGTAAAGTACAGGTGGCAACCTAGGATTTATGATAGAAGAGGGGTACAGACTTGTGGGACAGAGTAGGACTCCTGTGCCAACTCTAGGTAGTGTCAGCATTGAATTGTAGGATGCCTGATTGGTGCCCAAAGAGCAGAAGATATAAGTTGGTATGAGAAACCTCACACACAGAGTACTGGTTTCAGAGTATTGGACGTACTTAAAAAAAAAAAAAAAAGTTTCTCTTCTTTCTTGGGATTTGAAGAATCATATCATTCAGTTCAAGAAAATTGTCAGCCATTGTCTCATTGAATATTGCCTATCTACCAGTCTTTATTGCCTTCTTGTACTCTTCCCTGTTTTTAGTCTGTTTTACTCCATTATACATGTCTGTTAACTACTCTTTCATATTTTCTCCCTCCTTGATTTTCTTCTGGTAAATTCTTCCAACTTCACTTTAAAAATATTGTTTCACAGTATTTTTAAGTGCATTGTAAAGTAGAAGCTTCATAGGCTAACCTATCTATTCTATTAGCAAAAGAAGAAGTTAGGATACTGTTATTCATCTTCGCACCCCCAGCACCTGAGAGCAGAGACCTGGCTTCTAGTAAACATTAAAGATTATGGGTACTGAATTACTGAATAGTAGATGTGTTAATCAGATTTATATCATTGTGACAAAATATCAGAAAATCAATTTATAAGGATAAAAGATTTATTTTGGCTCATAGTTTCAGAGGTTTCTTGAAATTCACAGTCCCTTGGTCCCATTCCTTTTGGGCCTATAGTAGAATATTATGGCAGGGAACAATTTGTGGAACAAAGGTGCTCACCTCATTGCAGCTGGGACCCAGAGCAAGAGAGGAAGGGGCCAGGGTCCCTATATCCCCTTCAATAGCACACCCTCAGTGACCTAACTTCCTTCTACTAGACCTCACTTTCTAAAGGTTCCAATACCTCTCAATAGTGCTGTAGTGACCACCCAAGCCTTTAGCATACAGGCTTTCAGGAGACATTAAGATACAAACCATAACAGTAGATGATACTAGCTGAGGACAAAAGTCACCCATCTATACCCAAGTTATCTACATAAATGCATACAACTTGATTTTTTTTTCTGGCTCAGAAAATTGTTTCTCGTTTATGTTGTCTTTATATAAAGAAGCAAGTGAATGTTAAGAGTTATAAAAAGAAAGTGAAAAGTTTACCAAATCTCTCTCTATACCCAAGGGTTTAGAAGTAATAGTGTTACTAACTGGCAAATAATATAGTAATTTTTTTTATTTTTGGAGTTAACATCAGAATTCTTGTAACTTAATTTATATTATAGGACAATTCTTAAATACTTACACGTAGAACTAATTTACTTTTCTCAACCACCTCCATAAAAGTCTGATTTGTTTCCTCTTTCCACAAGCTAATGAAAGTATTTATTTCTTGGGCTATTGAAGGATCAGGACTCCCATCACATTGAATATAGTGTTTCCACTGTGGAATAAAAATGTTTGAAGGTTCATTTTTTTATGAGAATTCAACCAAAGTTTAAATTACTTCTTTTTAAATGTCTGAGTACTCACAACCCAGTTTTTCCAATTTAGACAAAAAAAAATTTTTGATGACTTTAATGAGTAACTTGATATAAACCAAATAATAACCAATAAACAAAGTAAAATAGCCAGATTATTTTTCAATCCAAATAATTTCCAATCTTCAAAATTCATATTAATAGAAGTTCTATTTACTTTCATATTTTCATTTTTCAAATACTTGAGCTGGCCACAGAAGGGCACACCTGTAATTCCAGTTACTCCAGACGCTGAGGCAGGAGGAGGATCACAAGTTCAGGCTAGGTTCAGCAACTTAGACCCTTCTCAAAAAAAATAAGAAGGGTTAGGGGCATAACAGGTCAGTGGTAGATTACCCCTGGGTTCAATCCGCTACACTACAAAAAAAAATCAACAAATAAAAAAATCTTATTTGAGTTATTCATTACCACTGGCATTTTAAGAATCCCTCTATTACTTTTATATCCTATGCAAATTTTACATTTTGCATAGGATGTAAAAGTAATATTTTTGGAATAATATTAAATTCACAATTTTTACTTAAAAATTGTACCATAATCATTTACCTTATTATAAGAAAGTTTTATTCAACCCCTCTCACCCTCTTTTGGTCAAACTCTTGCTGAGTGAGAGTTAC
Source organism: Marmota marmota marmota (assembly GCF_001458135.2). Classification (NCBI taxonomy): domain Eukaryota; kingdom Metazoa; phylum Chordata; class Mammalia; order Rodentia; family Sciuridae; genus Marmota; species Marmota marmota. The sequence goes on from NW_026000169.1 coordinate 12,083,633, forward strand.
CAAAACTTAGGGCATCAGTGCTACTCTCGGTCATGATCATCCTGGATTTTCAATCATAACATGTTATTTATCAGTGGCCTCATACTTGTGATCATGCATTTCTTTTCATTACAGCTTAACAGACCCTTCAGCACTCAGCAGATGTAGACAGTTAAGACTCGGAAAATACAGCACACCAGGGAGACTACAATGGTGACCATCAGAAGGATAATAACGAAAATTAGAAGAATGCTCCTTACCTAGAGTCTCCATAAGCCAAATTAAATGATCAGAGAATGAGCCAGATGAAGAGTCTATTCATTTTAACCAAACAGCCCCTTTGTTAATTTTTCTGAATGTATCTATCCATGTACAACAAAAGTATCACACTGCATAAATTTCTCTCTGTTTGACTGGCACATAATCCAGCACTTCATAGCCAAATTAAATTAAAATAAGGAATGAGAATAAGAGTTTAGAATAGTATAAAACTATAGTTACAATGTCAACCCACCAAGCAAAAATGGTAGGCATAAGCAAGGAAAAATTAAAAGGTATAATATTCTCAGTCCAATGAGGACTGAATCTCACCATCTTGTATCCCCACAAGACATTAATTAAAAAAAAAAAAAACTGAATAGCAGAAAAATTGGTAGAGTAGTGGGAAGGGAACAAGGGAGAGAAAAGATAAAAGGGCCTGGGGAAGTATTAAGGACTGAATTAGAACAAATTATATTCTATGCTTTTTAAAATTATGTCAAAATGAATTCTAAAGTTATGCATAACTAAAATGAACTGATTAAAAGTAAAAAAATGCAAAAAAATGGTATTATCTTTGGCCATAGCAATCCAACTGACCTTGTCAATTTCTATTTTTAAAAATGTTATTGATCCTTTCACCTTTTCCAGAAATTGAGGATTATAGGGCCAATGCTAATGCCACTGTATTTGTAACCTTGTTTGCTTCATAATTTACCTTCTGTCACCAGAGATTTCTTCAGGAATGCTCCATAAAGAAAACATTTCTGAATAACATTTTAACTAGTGTTATAACATTGGCCTTCCTGCATGGAAAGCTTCTGTACAATCACAGAACACAGCCTATTAAGAACATATTCATATCCCGCTGAAGGTAGCCATTGAGTGGAATTTCCTTGTAAATATGCAAATGGTTCATCAGATAGCAGAGATATATTACTTGAAGTATTGTCTTCCCAGGATTATGGGCTTGACAAGCCAAAGACTGGCAATGAACCACAGTAACTTCTTCAGAACAGTCATCATATCAACACTTTCCCATAATTTGTATGATTTTGTCTACTTCAAGATAAGTTATAGAATGCAGAATAATCAAATTTCAAGCCCAATTATCATCATCTGCCAGAAAGAGAAGCAAAAGCAGGAAGCCTAGTTAAGACAAAATGGTCAAAAATGAGGTCTGTTACTTGTGAAGACCCAGATATTTTTGCCTTTTCTTTTGTAAACCTCTCTAATGACTTAGGCCTTCTTTTCTTGTTGTTTTGGAGAGGGAGACACTCTCATAAATGGAGACTTTCTCCATAGATACACATTTCCCTCTCTAAAGGTTGATCTCAAAGTAACTAAAAATAGGCAGCTTCCCAGCACAACCTATGTTTGTTTGTGGTTTTGTTTTTAACTGTTACTAAATTCAGTGTGGGACCTACATTTCCATTCCTGAGTTAGACACCTTACATTATTTTTCTGAGCTTAAGTTTTGAACCAAAGCATAAAGGTGATTTTTTAAAAAAGGCTCACTCTGCTTATTTCAACTTGTGTAAAATAACTCATTTTTCTTTTTCATTTAGTCATTTAAAAGCCTCTGTGTATTAAGTTTTAGAAATATCTCATTGTTGTGGAGTTTTGATTTTGCAATTTACCCCACAAGAAAGTAATTTTGTACAAATTAAAACTTCCTTGTGGTGGCCATCACATTCCCAATTTATTTCTGGTAAGATTTATCCATTTCTCAAAATATAAATGTAAATCTTATACATAAAACTGGGTGGAGTAACAAAGTTCTAGACCCAGGGCCCTTTTGTTTCTGACTGACCCAAACAGACACTATGAACCCCAAGAAGTTCATATGCCCTCTTGGCTCAAGCTGACCCTTCTTATTTTCCCAGTTATGTTCTCTCTCACAGAATAAACTATCCCTGGAAGAGGTTCAGAAAATGGAGTTCTAGACTCCATGGATCCAGATGAACCCATGATTCTGACTTTTCGTAACCTTGCTTATCCACTGAACTCTGTTCAATTTTTTCTTGTCTGACCCAGTCAGACACCTGAGGCTTCTCTGGAGAACCCACTCTCGTTCCTACTGAACCAGTTCATTTTCTGGCTCACCCAGCCAGACACCCGAGACTTCCCTATAGTACCTAGTCTGAATCAAAACATTTGCTCAAACTTAGTCCAAAACCCAAATTTGAGAAGCTTAAGAATCCAAGCAATAACTTACCCACAATCCACAGTTGGAGCAAAAAAACAATGAGCACAGTGGGCTTGGGGAGAGCCCATTCCTGGTTACTTGTTGCTTCTAGGGGTCATGGGAGCTCAGCTTCAGAGCCAGCTGATTATGCCAAAACCACTAAAAGGGACAATTCCTTAGACCAATTATGTCAAGCAGAATTCATTTGAGCAAAGAAAAACAAACCAACCATGATTCATGAATCAGACTACTTCCAGAACAAGAGCAGGTTCTAAGAACTCAAGCCAACAACGTTATCACACAGTATTTATAGGGAAATGGAAGTGAGGCATAGAAAACAACTTAATTGGCTGAAGCTTAGTCAATCAACTAATCAACTGCTTATAATTTGTTAGCTAATCAGCTACAGAACCTCCTGAAACCAACCAAAGCTCAGTTACTGTAATTAAACTCTGTACTAGTTTGGTTTGTGGGGTTCCATGTGGGTGCCCAGTCTGAATCCTTGGCTTCCCACACATTTTATTTAACACACTTTTATGTTAGAAAGACATAAACCTCATGGACTGGGCTCTGCTAATTTCAAACTTTTCTTCTGCAGCCTCCATACCTCTGTTAGCCTTTATAGAATTGAAGAGTTAAGGGTCTTGCTCCAGATCAGGCTTTGGCAGAGAATGTTGTGGCTGGTTTGATCTTCCATCCAGACCTTTAAAACTTTTTCTATGTCAGCAACAAGAATATTTTGCTTTGTATCATTTGTGCTTTCACTGAAGTAGCACTTTTAATTTCCTTCAAGAGCTCTCCCTTTGCATTTGCAACTTGGCGATATGATACATGAGGCCTAGCTTCTGGCCTACTTCAGCTTCCTCACTAAGCTGAATCATTCCTAGCATTTGATTTGGAGTGAAGGATGTATACCTATTTCCTTTCATTGGAACACTTAGGGGTCTTTACTGAGTTATTAATTGGCCTAATTTCTGTACTATTGAGTCTCAGAAAATAAGGGGCCTAAGGAGAGGGAGAAAGACAGAGAATGACTGTCAGCGGAGCAGAGTATACACACATGCATCAATTAAGTTCGCCATCTACTATGTGAGCAATTTGTGGCACTCCTGAACCCTTAGAATAGTAACATCAAATATTATAGATTACAGATAATAATAATAGTGTAATATAAAGTTTGGAATACTGTGCAACTTAAAAAATGTAACACAGGCACAAAGTAAGCACATGTTGTCAGAAAAACTGCTTGACATGATTTCCACAAACCTTTAATTTGTAAAAATTGCAATGTACAATAAAGTGATGTACAATAAAATGAGCTATGTCTGTATGGATTCCCAACAACTGAGTCAGAGACAAGGTATAAACATTTCAAGTATATTATTTCTGAAAAACAGCTTTCTACAAAGTTATATCAGTTAACTTTGTAATGAGCAATAGATTTGTCAGATTGTATTTCATACATAAGTTTAAAGTTTCCTAGAATCAAAATGAATGTCAGATTATATACACCTCCTTCTTCTGGTAACAAAATCTCAATTAAAAAAAAAAAAACTTCATAAAAAGAATCAGTCTTACGTGAGCGAGTGATCTAGTATCTCGTTTCAACTTCTCTGCTTCCAGAAAACACCCCTCTAATAAATTCAGTTCTGCAAGTTCTTCAGTTCTCCTTTGTAGATCCTGTTGCATAGGGATAGATACAATGATGTGTTCTTTTATTTCAGCTTTATGTTTCAAAAGTAGCATCTAAAATTTATTTGGCTAAGTATATGGTTTTAAAATGAATACTTAAATTAGTTTGACCACAACATCTGACATTTCAAGAAACATGAGATATTTCATCTGAAGCTGGTTTTCAAAGTCTCATTTGTAGAACTCTTGGTGGGGAAAGTTTTGGGGAAAACTCCTTCGGGATCTATGAAATCATTTTCATAGCTGTATTTTCACAAAACTCAAAGACATTATATATCTTTCACAGTATACATTTTGTATTGATGGTGCAAGATGGTATAAAACTACTGTTGCCTTAACAAAACAGAGCAGTTGACTCCAAACTGTACTAGATTGGGGGCTGGGAGGCAGGGCAGACCAGTGAGAAAGAGGAGTCAGTTGCACATAGGAATGACTTGACAAAAGGGTAAAAATTATTAATTTTACTAAATCTCAATGCTAAACACAAGCATTTTTAATATTCTGTGTTTTACAATGGGAACTATGCATAAAGCACTTCTGCTGCCATGTCAAAGAACAATACTATCTTAAGAAATAACACTGTTGGAGCCATGGTGGTAGCTCAGTGGTAGAGCACTTGTCTAGCATGTGTGAGGCACTGGGTTCAATCCCCTGCACCACATAAAAATAGAAACAAACAAAATAAAGGTATTGTGTCCATCTAGAACTAAAAGAAAAATCCATAAAAAAAGAAGTAATACTTGTGCAGTTACTTGAACGTTTTGGCAGACATTCTCTCAAAATTGAATAAACAGAATATCATTCCAAGGACAATTCAAAATATTTTTTAGTGATAAAATTGAAGCTTTCATAAAAATTCAGATTTTTAAAAAACTTGTTATCTATGACTGAGTTTGACAGCTTCTCAATCCTTAAAAACTTCTGATTTGATTGGAGATACTAATATATGTGATTTTTTATAATTAATAATAAAATACATCAACATTTGGAGGTAAACAATTCAGTGAAACAAAATTTTTCCAAGAAGCAATGCATGATATTGCAAAATCATGCATAGAATGAGATCTATTCAGAGTATAACAGAGGAATGTTTTAATGTAACACAGTATGTACAATTATTTGATATGGTTTCAGATTCCATACTTAGGAAATTTCCCTTTCTTAAGCAGGTTTGATAGCTCATGCCTGCTTTTCAGGAGGCAGAGGTAGGAGGACCACTTGAAGTCAGGAGTTTGAGGACAGCCTGGGCAACTCCAGTGACACCCCATTTAAAAAAAAAAAACAGGAAGAGGAAAGGGAAGAGGTAAAAGAAAATGGAGAAGGAAAAGAAGAAACAAAAAAGAAAAGAAGGAGAAGGAGAAGAGGAGGAAGAAAAAGAACTACCACTTGTTGACTTCTGGTAATAAATCAAAGAATATTCACAATTATATTCCTTCTTTTCCCAACTGGGGCAAGATTTTCTTCATGGTATTTCAGTCGAAATATCACATTAGAACAGATGAAATACTGAAGTTGACATGAAAATCCAGTTGTCTTCAGTTAAATCATTTAGTAAAGAGATTCATGAAATCTAAAGGATGCCATTCATTTCCCTAATTAAAAAATATAATTTTATTTTAAAACTATAAAGTATTTTCTATAAAAATGTTAATGTGTTTACTTGTTTTAGTCACAATTTATTTTTATTAATGTTTATGCCTATTAATATTTTTAAATGCAAAATTTAATTACTACTATTATAAATATTGGTAGACGTAATTCTTAAAAACAAAAGATCCTTGGGGTGCTTCAGTTTTTTAACACATTAATTGAGTTTTATCTTGAGACTAAATGTTTCAGAACTACAGGTCTAAAAGATTTTAGTGAAAAAGAGAAGAGAGAATTTGAATATTTTGAATTATTTTTTTGGTCCCTGTTACATTTGAATATAAAAGACTTATAAATTCTGAAGAGTTACAAGCATAAGCTCTGAAGCAAAATCGCTTAGGTCTGTCTGTCCTGGTTTTGCAACAATTTATTTTCTTTTCAATTTCCTTTTCTTTGAAATGTGGGTGACAATGTTACTCGTTTTATGGTAAGAGTAAATGAGTTAAACCAGTTCATGTAGGACTAACTACTACTGGTAGCTATGGGCTGAAAGGACCTTGGAGGGCAACAGATCTGGTACCCACAGAGTTTAAAACTTCAGTAAGAATATTACTAATGTTCATTTACTTTTTCTTCAAGTTGATGCCATTTTTCATTCTCAATTCGTTGCTTTTCAAGCTTTTCTTGTTCTTCTTTTTCACGTTTCAAACGAGCTTCCTCTAAAGAACCAAAAAAGTAAATACATGATCTCAGTGATTAGCTCACCTTTTTCTAAGGTTCTTAAAATTACTCTAAATATTTTCAAAAATACTGTAATATTTTATAGAAGATACATACTTTGTGTAGAAATGATAAAAGTATTAGCTTTCTTCCTTCAAAAAAGTAAAATGACTCTCAAACTTTTTCACAAAAAAAAAAAATGTGTTCATGATAATATTTCTCTTCTCGAAAGCTTTTATAGCAATCCAGTAATTATTTTAAGCAACAAAATACACAGATGTTTCATGGGTAATTAGGGGAGTAAAAGTCTTCAGAAGACATCCATATCTACATAATCAGAAGTAATTACTTTAACCTTTTCTTGCTCTTACAATTAAAACAAATATAAAATATATATTGAAGAATATGACTTTAAACCAATGTAATAAAATGTTCCCAAAATAAAGATCCTGATACTGAACTCTTATCATGAGTCATCTAAAAAAGGATTTATGACATTAAAAAATCAAATGGAACCTGAGTCTTTTAAAAAATCTGAATATGAGTCTGATGATGTTCTTAATGCTAAAAGCTACAGCCACTAGCAATATCCAGAATTTTAAAATCACTTTTTTGGTATTTTAATTAGTCAACACTTTTATTAATGTTTAATTGAAAATAAAATTTGCATTTGGCAAATAAATATTGTTAAACTGCACAAATTTAAGCTGTTGTATGTATTTCTTGCTAGTATATAGTTCCAAACTTTAGTGAACTGAGTTTAAGAATTCTTGTTGCACAATCAGCACCAATGCCCCAAATTTCATCAGTAAATATAAACACTTCAAGACAAGGTTGCTAGAATTAGCAAATAAAAATGTGGAATGATCACCTGAATATGAATTTCAGATAAACAACTTTTTAAAAAGTTTATGCCCAAATACTGCACCAGGCAAAGTATGCCTAAGTTAGTCAATTTTCATCTGAAATTCAAATGGACTCCTGGATTTTATCTGACAACACAACTAAGAGATTTAACTTAATATAATTTGTTTGTACTAAGTAGTAGGCACCCTTATAAAATAGGCATAAATTATTTTTTTAAAGAGAGAGAGAGAGAGAGAGAATTTTTTAATATTTATTTTTCAGTTTTCGGTGGACACAACATCTTTATTTTATTTTTATGTGGTGCTGAGGATCAAACCCAGCGCCCCACGCATGCCAGGCAAGCACGTTATCGCTTGAGCCACATCCCCAGCCCAATAGGTATAAATTATAAAAATTAAAGAATTATGAGAAACGTTGACTAAATTGCAAAACTACTAACCTATTGTTAGTATTACCTATATAGGAAAAAGTACCATTGTTTATTTTGTACCTTCCTCTTTTAGTCGTTTCTTCTCCTCCTCCTCTTGTAGCTGCTTCAGTCGCTCAGCTTTGGAGATTTTTTTTTTCTTATGGCCAGACTTAACAAAGATCACAACATAAAAAAGGCTATTAGCATGCACCAAATTTGCTTAAAAACATACACCTCCTCAAATAGTAATTATGAAAAACATTTTTGTTTTTAACCAATCTTTCATTTATTCACTCAACAGATTAGGTTGCTAATTAGTGCAAAGCCTTAATTCAGGGCATTGAAGGGCTAAATCTGGAAACAAATAAGAAAAATAAGCATGTAAATTATTTAAAAGAAGAAATGAGTAGCTATTTTCATATCTGACAAAGCAAATTTCAAGCAAAAATTAATCAGAGGAGACAAAGAAGGTCACTAAAGACTGGAAAAGAGGACAATCCAACAAGAAGATATAATAAATATGTAAAAATATATAATAATAATAATATATAATAGTATATAAATATATATGCCCCCAAAGAACTAAAATCAGAATACTACAGTGATACAGCCACAGCAATATTTATAGCATTACAATTCACAATAGCCAAATTATGGAATCAGATGCCTGTCACTAGATGAATGAATGAATCAAGAAAATGTGGTAGACATACAAAATGGAGTTTTACTCAGTCATACAGAAGAATGAAATTATGGCATTTGTTGGTAAATGAAAGGAAATGGAGAATATCATGCTAAGTGAAATAGGCCAGACTAAGAAAATCAAGGGTCAAATGTTCTCTCTCATATGTGGAAGGTAGAGTAAAATAAGGGAAAATGGAGAGAGGGGTCAGATATCATAAATATATAGAAAAGATCATTGGAATAAAATGCGATCATCAAGGAAGGAAGGAAGGAAGGAGAGATGGGAAAGGTGAAATAAATGTAACAAAATCCCTTTATGTGCATACATAAATACACCACAGTGAATTTCACCTATAGGTGTGTGTGTGGAAAGAACCAGTCAAGGGTGGACAAATATATGAGAGCAAGTAGAGGATAAGTGGAGTAGAGGAGTGGGGTAGGGATAAGCAGAGGATAAAACAGGGACTCAAATGGAGTGGGTCAGAGTCCATGCATGTATGATTTTGTCCAGATGAATCCAGACAGTATGTATAACTATAATGCTGTAATTAAAAAAGAGAAGGAATGCGAGTGACAAGTATATGCAATTTAAATAATTCTCATACTCAAGTCTCTGTATCTTTATTTAAGTGGTACAAAAGAAAACCTCATGATTGTTATGAAGAATAAAGAAAAATATATGTAAAAATCATTTGAAAACTGTACATCCATAAAAGTGGAAGGTATTTTTATGACTGATAGGTATACTGAGTGTTATTTTGGAAGTTTAGAGGAAGGAGAGATTATTTTCAATTATGGGGCTCAAGGTAAATGTTTATAGAGTAAGGGGTATTTAAATTTGTACTCAAAAGATGTTAATAATCAGGGTAAGACATCCTAAGAATAGGAAAATATGTGTGCAAGATACAGAGTTGGAAGAACACTGGATAGACCAAAAAATTCAGTTGGTTCTGGGAAGACTCAAAGAAGAGGTAACAAAGGGAATAAGCATGGGAATGAAGGTTGAAGCCTATGATAAAGTGTTGGGCCATTATTCTAAGAGAAATGGAAACCTTCTAAGACTTTGAGAAGGAGTGTGGCTCCTAAGAATATGATTTTGAAAACTAATCTTACTGAGCAAAACAGTTTTAAAGAGGATACTATTTGTCACCTACTACAAAGGCACAAAAAGACAAAATTGCATACTCTACTTTGTATGTGGAAACTAAAGAAGTTAACTTCCTGCATGTAGAGAGTAAAATAGTTACCAGAGGCTGGGAATTGTGGTGGGGAGGGAGGGACAGAGAGAGGTTGACTGGTAGGTACAAAATTACTGTTAGGAGAAATAAGCTCTAGTGTTCCAAAGTACAAGAGGGTGACTATAGTTAACAATAACTCATTGACTATTTTCAATATTCCTAGAAAAGAGGACTCTGAATGTTCCTAACACAAAGAAAGGATAAATGAGGTGATTCTTGTATTAGTTATCCTTATTTGATCTTTTCACATTGTATACATTTATGAAAATATCACACTGTACCCCATAAATATGTACAATCATGTATGATTTTTAAAAATTACAACTAAAATAATTGTGATAATTTTTCTTTATAGTTTTCTCATGTATCCCTAAGTAATTTCTTTTTTCTTTCTTTCTCTCTCTATTTTTTTTTAGTTGTCAATGGAACTTTATTTTATTTATTTGTATGCAGTGCTGAGAAACAAACCCAGGTCCTCACATATGCTAGGCAAGCACTCTACCACTGAGCCACAACCCCAGCCTAGCAAGTAATTTCTTTTTAATTTTTACATACATTTAACTGTGCTTTATGTATACTATTGAGATTTACTTCTTTTTATCGTGGCAAAGCACATATAGCATAAGATGTACCATTTTAACCATTTTCAAGTGTACAATTCAGTGGTTTTAAGTATGTTAACCAGCACCAATTTTCAGCACTTTTCTAGCATTCCAAAATAAAATTTTGTACACATTAAACATACTTTTTTGTACACATTAAATATGCTTTGGAAGAATTGATGTAAATATTAAACTATTTATTTATCTTGAATAAAGAATTAGCTAACAAAGACTTATGGGCTCAGAATTTTCTTTCTGGGAAGATGAACCACTGACTTAATTTCCTAAATGATTTTAATGAAGAAGTTTTCTACTTCTTCATTAAAATATTTTAAGTTATTGTTTTTTTTTTGGTGTTGGTCTAATTCATCTAGGTTTCCTATTTTTTTTTGGCACATAAAGTTGTTTAAATAGTGAAATTTATTGTTTAAATCATGCCTCCCTTTTTGTTTTTGATATTTATTATTTATGCTTTTTATTCTTGATATGCTTACTAGAAAATTGTGAATTTTGTCAGTTTTTTCCAAAGAAATAAATTGTACCTTGTTCATTTACTCAATTATTTTAATAAACCTTAAGAATCTAACATGCTAATCATTTCGAATATATAAGTAAACAAACATCCTTGCACAATGCGCTTACATTCAAATGGAAAGAGAAAGCAAAAACAAACAAAAAATAAATTTAAAAAATTATAAAATATTTTAAAGAGTAATAAGTGATATGGAGGAAAGTTGAGGGACTTCAGACTGCTAGGGTAGTTGTAGATAGATGAATTACAATTTTAAATAGAGTGGTTACAGTGGACTTCTAATAGAGGTGATATGTGAGTGAAGATGAAGGACATGAGGTTACTGATCCTCTCAATTGTATGTTTTCTAATGCTTTTTGTATTTATCCTTATTTCCTTTCTGTTTCTTACTTTAAATTTTACTCTTTTTCTTAAGAAAGATACTTAGTTCATTAATGTTCAGTATTTATCTTCTAATATAAGTATTTACAACTACACAATTTCTATCTATTGCTTTAGCTATATTACACAAATTCTTAAGTGTTCTCCTTATTGAGTTAAATTATTTTCTAATCTCCATTATATTACCTCCTTTAAAAAAGTTTTTAGTGGTGTATTACTATTATATTTAATAGTGGGATTCATTGTTAGTATTTGTGCATGCATACAATAGCCATTATGTTACCTCTGGACTAACTTTAGAATATTTCAAAAGTTCCAAGAATATTGTGTCTTCCTGCTTATACCTATTTCTTTGCTTTTTAGCTTAATATCATGCTCTAAACTGTTTTTATTTCTTTAATTTTAAGCACAGTCATACAATACTGTACTGTCAACTTGGAGAAGAAAAGTATATGTTCTTAAAATTCCCTAGTAGTTGGCTGCAGTGTTCTAAATATATCTAATTTTTTTAGATTTTTTTAACCATGTTGCTCTAATCTTCTAAATACTTGTTGATTTTTAATGCTTGTCCTATAAATTAAAGAAAGAGGAAATCTACTATATTTGTGGACTTGTCTATTTCTCCTTACAGTTCTCTGAATTTATGCATTGCATATATCAAGCCTTTATAATTAGGTATATACAGATTAAAATTATATTTCTTTGATATTCAAATCTCTCACAAAATGATCTTCTATTTCTAGAAGTGTTTTTAATATTAATTTCTATTGTGTCTAATATTAATCTGGCTAACAGTTTTCATTTTTCTAGCATTTGCATAGCATGATTTTATAATTTTATCTTCAACTTTCTTGTATCTTTGATATGTTTTTGTATTTTTAATATATTTGAGCATTAATAAACTATACTATTTTGGAGAGTATCCTACCTTCTTCTTTTTTTTTTTTTTGTATCCTTTCTTGATATCTTTCTGATTGTCCTTCCACTATTTTCTCTCTAATAGTTTGGAAGTTGCAAATTTTGTTTCTATAATTTTAGTGATTACTCTAGAAAATCAAGAAATATACCTTCTTTATCAATATCTTTATCTTCCTACCAATCAGTACATGAACTTTAGAACATATTAACTCCTTTCCCTTACCCAATTACACATTATAATTATGCATCTTTTTATAATAGTTTTATTGATATAATTCACATCTTACAATTTACCCATTTAAAGCATATGAGTAAGTCAGCTTTCCATCACTATACCAAAATACCTGAAATATTCTCTTAAAAAGGGGGAAAGTTTATTTTGGCTCATGATGTTGGATATAGTCCTCCAAATGGTCATCTGGCCTCACTGCATTTGGGCCTGTTGCAAGGCAGTATAATCATGGCAGAAGAAAGCGCATTAGCTCATGGCAGCTGGGAAGAAAAAGAAAGAAGAGGAGGCAAGGAGGGAGGGAGGAAGGGAGAGATAGAGAGAGGTTGGGGGAAGGCAGGAAGGAAGGAAGAGGAAAGAGAAAAAGAACATGAAGGGGAAGAGAAGGGGGTAGGGTCTCAATATCAAAAGCATGTCCCAGTAACTTAACTTCCTATTATTAGGCTCCCCTACTAGATTCCCCCATTTCCCAATAGTGCCATGGGCTGGGAACAAAGCCTTCAACACATGTGCCTTTGGGGAACATTCCAGATTTAAAGTACAGCAGAGTACTATTTTAATGGCTTTTAGTTTATTCACAGAATTGTACAACCATCACCACAAACAATTTTAGAAGATTTTCATCATCCGTAAAGGAAATTCTACACACAATGGAAATGACATTTCATTTTTTCCCAAACCCTCAGCTATTGGAAACCACTAATCTACTTTCAACCTCTATGTTTGCTTACTGTGGACATTTCATATAACTGGAATTATGCAAAATGGCAACTACTATGACTAACTTCTTTCATTTAGCATGTTTTCAAAGTTCATCCATGCCAAATCATGTATCAATACTTCATTTTTATGGCTGAATAATTATCTATTTTATGGATATAGCACATTTTGCTTATCCATTAATAAAGTTATGAATATTTGTTTTTTGTCATATCTTATTATTTTTAAATATCATGTTTTATGATTATTGTTGTATACCTTACACATATAATCTCCTTTGCAGATGGCTTTGTTTATGAGAAAGTGCTTTCATTTCACCTTTATTTTTGAAAATTATTTTAGCTGCTATAGATCCTAATGTGACCATTTTTTTCCAGTATATTGAAAACATGCCACTTTTTGGCTTCCAGTATGAACTATTAGAAACATAGTTCAAGTTTTTTCCAGTTTTGCAAATGTCTTCATATAAAACCAGGGAAGCAAAACAGGGATTAAAAACAGTTTTAGTATATCCATTATTTTTTTGTTTCTTGTCTTTACTCGGGTCTTTTTCCTGATAATTTCTTACTATGTTTTTATCTCTTAGGTATTTTTCAGATGATAGTTTTGATCTATATGTATATAGTCAGCATTATTTATTGTTTTTTGGCAGAAAGGGTGGTCCCCAGAATCCTAAGTCCAATAAAATGGAAATGGAAGGATCAAAATGACATTTTTATTATTTTCAATCTTATCACTTTCATCAAAGCCTTAAAATTTCATATTTAATTCCAAGCATTAAAATGACTACCATTGGGGCTAGAGTTGTGGCTCAGCGGTAGGTGCTCGCCTGGCACATGGGAGGCCCTGGGTTTGATCCTCAGCATCACATAAAAATAAATAAATAAAGGTATTGTGTGCAACTACAACTAAAAAATAAATAAATATATATTTTTTTAAAAGTCTACCATTTGCCTACTTGACAAAGCCCGGTTATCAAACTTAAACCTCTTGGCCATATCAGATTCACTTTCTATAGTATGTTCTGAGACAGCTCTCTGTACTATTAATTGATGATAATCTCATGGACAATACCATTGAGCAAAAATTATCATCACTCCCATCATTCCATCCTATAATAAATATGAATTCAGAAAATCTCAATATTTCTCTTGACACATTTCACCACTAACACAGAGAACAACAATAACAAGAAGTCTTTGATACCTTTATTAGAGAAAGCTTTGCCAACACCAACCAATGCCTTTAGTTTTCCATTGGTTTGAAACCACAGATCCTAGGCAATGGACCAAAATAAGATTTGCTGTGGATAAGAGACAAGCTTTTATCTTATAAAGTACAAGGATGATTATAAAAGGGAAAGATGCAATAATAAGAAGGTAGGAATTTATGACAAGGTATTTTCTCAGGAAAGGGTAAATATTGAAGTTGACTATTTAAAAATTGATTTCCAAAAAACTGTGTCTTTGGATCCTTAGAAAACTTTGTGTAGTTCTGAGAGTATCTTTTACTTCCAGAAGTAAATTCATAGGTTTACCTCAGCTTGAAGTCTTCACATACAGACTGTTATTGCAACAGTATTGCAGCTCCCTAATGGGTCTTCCAACTTTCATTCTTGTTTCCCTACAGTGAATTTTCCACAAGGCAGCCACAATGACCCTTTAAAAATGTAAATCAGATCATGCTGTTCTGCTTAAGGCTTTCCCAGGCTACCCAACACACCCAGAATGAAATCCAAATACATCAAGGCCTACTTGGCCATGAACCACAAACTGGCTTTGCTTAACAACTGACTTTCACTTTCTACCTTGTTCATTCTATTTTAAATACACTGGCACCCTCACCAAGGTCACTTCTAACTATGGATCTTTGCAATAGCTGTTTCTTCTGTCTAGAATGCTTGTCCCTTGGCAAGCTATTGACTTATTCCCTTGCTTTATCCATATTACTTTTCAAATTTTACTTGGTTAATAACCCTATGTTAAATAGCATCACCACCCATACTATATCCCACATTTTTCATTGACCTCTTACTTGGTTTCTGACTATCTAAAGGTACCTAAAATTATATTATTTATTTCTACAACCCAAAATAGAATACATAAACTTGATGAGTTCAAGAAATTGGTCTTGAAATTTTTCACTAGATACCTTGAACATTGCTAAACTGATAAAATAAATATTCTTCCATGTTTTTAAGGACTTACATACAAGGATTTTATAAGGTGGTGGCAAAAAAGAGGAATATAAAAATAATAGTACATATTTTCAATTGGAAATAATGCAGCTATTAAATGGTATGAGGTAATTTCAATGTGCCAGAACAAAATGGTTCCCATGATACACTTGTTCTATTAAGACTATGATGTCATCAGATGTAAGATGCACTTTAATTTATTACTACCAAATAAAGGAAATAATGCCCAAGATTGTAATTTAAAAGTAAACAGATACACATGTGAAGACAAACGAGCCCACAACACAGAAAGGTATAAGTGAGGAAACCTGCATTTCAACCCAGACACTGGGTAGAAGGAAGAAAAAAAATTCCATTAGAATTTAAACCACAAACCAGTTCATGTGGATTTTCAGTCTGATGCAAAACATTAGTTTGGTCCAAAACCCCTTGAGAACTAAATTTAAAGTAGTAACAGGTTGGTAGTGAGCCCAAGTGACTGACAGAAGAAAATATCTCTATAGAAGAAATGGATATCACGGCAGGACTACAAAGAGAGGAACATGCTATCTATTATAAGACACATCTCAATGTCAGTAATGTTAAATGGTAAAAAGATGAGTATACTTGAATAAAATATATTGATAAGTGAAAGCTAAAAGAAGAAAAGGTGTGTGTGTGTGTCTGCATCTGTATGTACTCCTTAATGTTTAGAAAACTTCTGAAAAGATAAGCAGTGATTATTCTAGGAAGGCAGACTGGGTATCTTGGGAAAGAAGAAAATTTCCATTCTATTACTATTTTAATTTTATACCATCTTTATTATTATTTCTCTTAAAATACTTTGAATAATCAGAAAAAATAAAATATATATTTTAATGTTTTCTTAACTTTACTGAAAATACAAAACCGCACTCTTCAAAAACAGAATAATTCAAAAGTATGTAATTTATTTCTTGGGTTTGGTTTCAAATTTCATGGGAAGAATATCACCATCTCTAAGGAAAACATTACTAAACACAAAATAATCCAAAAGCATTTATTTAGTATCCATGCATACATTATGCTAGTGTTTAATTATATTTGCTCTTCTAAAACTCATATTAAAATTTAACCTGCTGAGTATTAAGAGGTGAGACCTTTAAGGAGTGAGCAGGGCTTTGATTTCATCAGTGGATTAACCCATTCATATAATTAATGGGATAACAGATTAAGGAGTTCATGTGTTATCTCAAGAGTGGGTCTGGTATAAAAGCTCCTTGTTTCTCACCATGTGATTCTCTGCACCACACTGGGGCTCAATATTGGATAAAGCCATAATCCAAAGTCTTGGCTCTTTTCATTATAACGTACCCATTCTATGGTATTGTGTTATTAGCAAGATAACACACACTAAGACATACGATTAAGCACCAAAGTAAACAATGAGTTTTCAGATTAAAATAATTCCTCTAAGATTTAAGAATTTGGATCAGGAAAAAAAAAAAGTCCACATAAACCAATGACTAACTGAAGAGATATATAGCACCCTCCAGAAGCCTCCCTATTAAGAACTTTTATGAGTGCTTCATTAATTTTGTTCAGTTATATTTACAACCTCTAAGAGTATCAGGTTGGTAGTGGGTCCAAATAATTGACAAATGCAGACACAGAAGGAATGCAACAATATTTCTTGAAGAAATGTTTAATTATATCAATAGCAACTGCACATTTATGCAAGCGTTTCTTCCAAGTAGTCAAGGACTCAAATGTTTTTAAGTATTGGCAGAGTAAATGGAGTTTCACATATTTATTTAACAAACATTGACTGAATTTCTACACGTGCCAGGCACTGTACTAAATGTTATGGACATAAAAATAGGTGACATGTACCTTAACTTTAACAGCTCACAGACATAAATACATAATTCCAATAAAATGTTATGAATTATAATTTAGGTATGTACAAATGCATGTACTATAAGAATACAAGTGTCCTTCGATATAGGTTGGAGATTGGTTCCAGGCCTCTATGGATTTCAAAGTGTACACATGCTCACATCCCTTATATAAAATAGCATAGTATTTCCACATAACTTAAGCACATCCTCTCATATACTTTAAACCATCTCAAGATTACTTATTAATACCTAATAGAATGTTAATACTATATAAATGGTTGTTATACTGTATTGTTTAGGGAATAATGACAGAAAAAAGCTTGTATATATTCTGTACCAATGCAATTTTTTTAAAACATGTATCATTTTCAGTGAAATACTCAACGTTATTTCTTCTAGCTTTTAGGGATATAATTGTTATATTCTAAAGTCACAATTGTTTAGAAATGGATTTCTTTTTTAAAATTTTGTTTAAATTGTTGATGGACCTTTATTTTATTCATTTATTCATATGTGGTGCTAAGAATCAAACCCAGTGTCTCACATATGCTAGGTCAGTGCTCTACCACCAAGCCACAACCTCAGCCCTAAAAATGGATTTCTAAGCCATGGTTGGTTGACTCCATGGATGCAGAACATATGAATAGAGAAGCCCACTGTAATTCAGTCTGCAAGAGAAATGGTGGGGAAATCTATGAAGAAATGAACCTTGAGAAATGCCTTAAAGCAGGCATTTTAAACCTAAATAAATCCCTGTTGAGACCAGGTAGGTAAATAAAGTAAGGGATGTGGCCATGGTGAGAACTATGGCAAACTGAAGACTTTCTGCCCTCCTAAAAGGGTTAGCTGCCATTGAGAAAAGTCAACTGTTGCCTCATACGACTGTAGGCCCAATGTTATCAGAATTCCAATATTTTATTAAAAGATGGGAATCACATTTTTGTGAAAAACAACTGATTTTTTTAAAAGGAAAATTAAAAAACAACATTTAAGGGCAAATAAAATATGTTTGTAGGCTAAATCTGGCCTGCCAGTTAAGAGATTATAATCTCTGCCTTAAAAATATAAATCCAAAAAGTGAAGAAGAGAAAAAAGGGCATTCTAAACACACAGAACAGTACATCTTTTATTGAACTATATTTCTACCCAGTACTAAAAACAAAAACAAAAAACAAAATTAAAAAAAACACAAGTCTGTGTTAATCCATTCAAACTCATATTAATTTGGGGTTCATTTTTAAGTCATAACAGGTTTTACAAATAAATTTTTGTGTTTTTCTGGGAAAAAGAAAAGGAGTTCTTCCGAGATCAGATGAGATCAGGAGTGTTCAGGGTGGTGTGGCCGTAGACAAGAAAAGGAGTTCTTAAAAGAAAATTTTCTTTAGCAGAAGTAACAAAAAGCCTCAAATCTAAACACAGGTAAAAATAAAGGCAATTTTTAGTTGTATTTATGAAATTAGAAATCTTTTTTTATATCAAATATAAATATAAAAATATGTTTATATTTTTATATTAAAAATATGTTCATATAAAAATGTTTATAATTGTTAAGGATTATTCCATGATTTAAATAGAATTAATGTGTAAAAAAGTAAGCATAGTAAATTCTATACATTATAATAAAACTAGAAAATTAGCTTAAAATTCCATAAGAATTCTGTAAAACAATGTGTTCATAAAATAAACTATTTTGAGAAAAATAATAATTTCTACATACCTTTTTTTCTTTGGGACCCTAAAAGTTGGAAAACAAATGATACATTTTAAAAATAATTCAGATATTTTTAACAAAAATATCATGATTATATAAGATGTTAAAATTAGGAGAACCTTGGAAAAGAGCACAAGGGAACTCTCTGTACCATCTTTGCAACTTTTCTGTAAATCTAAAGTTATCCTAAATTAAAAAGCTGTTTAAAAAATGATTTAGGTTAAACATAAAACCACACATACAATTCAGACAAAACTATAAGTATGTACTACAGGGAAAACTAAGATAGTTCACCCATGAGGGCATCTTTTGTACATAGTTTCCAACAATATTTCTTATGACAATCAAGGATCCATATTTAATAAAATACTCTATCACTAAACTGAGTGCCAGTCAAGAAAGTACTGGTTTAAAGGGTTCCAAAAGTAATAAATTGGTGACTAATTATTGGCAGTAACATCAAATGTGCAAGTGTGGAAATGATCTCATTTTATAAAGAAATAATCTTTCTGTATAATAAGTTGGGTAGGTTTTATTGAAAGGGAATTGGTTATATAAAGAAGGCAAAGCTATGAAGATTTAAGGTTCTTTACAGCAGATCTATTCTTTTCTAGAAGTTATTTTGGAAAGTAAAATATTTCAATAAAGATTTATAATTATGAGTATTTTCAATAACATTACTTGTTATTGATAAGGCCAATGTATCCATCAGATTTCTTGTAAGGAATTTGTAGTAGATCATGTGATTATATGATTATATACTTTATATATTTGAAAAGCTATACAAGGAAAATACTGGTTCAAGTCACTATCACTATATAACACATTATATTTCATCTTCCTGAAAAGTATATATATTTTACTGATTCAGCAGATATTTATTAATGCTTTATGTGTAAGGCCATCTGAGGTGCTTGAGACAAAATACAGACGAATAATAGATATTTTGATCTCATATGGTTTTTACAAATGGGTTCTATTTTTGTTATAATATTTGCTATCAATTAATAGAAATGTGTTCAACCAGATGTAAGTACTATACAGCAGAATATGTAAATAGCATTGTTCCTGTTCTTGAGTAGCTCTATTTTAAGATAGGCAAACTGTCATCTCTCCTGAGTGCTTCTAATATGAAACAGGTTAGGGGTAAGTACATATTCTTATTCCTCCCGAAAATCATAAGAACTATTATGCAGTAAAATAGTTCTCAAAGTTCAGAAGGCATAAAAATCATCTGATAATCTTTCATAGAAATGCATGTTCCTGAACTCACTTTCCTTCCCATGTTATGATTCAGCAGATGTGATGGGTTGAATTGTGTCCTTTCTAAATTCACATGAAGAAGTCCTAAACCCTTGTATCTAAGAATCTGACCTACTTGGAAATAGGATACTGCTGACTTAATTAGTTAAATTAAGATGAGGACATACTGGAATAGGGTTGGTGTTATAAAAAGGGGAACCTTGGACTTAAGACACTCTTGCAGGGAGAATATCTTGTAAAGAATGAAGTTATGTTGACACAAACCAAGGAACTATTAGAAGCTAGAAGGTAGGTCTGAATAAATTCCTCCTTAGGGTCTTTAGGGGAAGCATAGCCCTGCTGATGCCTTGATCTCTGTAATTGTGAGACACAAATTTCTATAGTTTAAGCTATTTAGTTTGTAGTACTGCATGGCAGCCAGTTCAGTGTTGGAGTTGAGTGGGTTTTTGGAATCTGCGTTTTTAACAAGTACTCCAGTGAGTTAGCAATAAAAGCTCCAGGGGCTACAATTGAGAAATATTGCTATAAGAATCTAAGAAGAAGAAACTTCAACTCACATTCAAAAGGAACAAATAGGTACTTTTTGTTCTCCCAATTTACCAATAGTTTTAAATTGGCTTACCCGTTTGTATTCTGCCAGAAGTGCTCTCTACTTCCTATTTCTTCCCACCACTTGTAGAAAACTCACATTTATATTTTAAAACAGGTTGAAAAACCCAACTCTTTCCTGTCTCCCTTCCCCCAATTTAATCATTTCCAACTTTGTGTTACCCCATTTTAGATTCTTCAATTGTTAGTTATAAAACTGTATTGAAGTTAATTTGTTTCATCTGCCTCCCATAGAAGGGTTGTCACATTCGTTTTCATATCTAGCTTCCACCCCAGCGCCAAACACAAAGAATGCACTCCATATTTTCCTTTAATTAATGCATTAAATAATTAACCAAGTAGTTACATTCTCCACTTCCTCTGGTTTTAATCATAGAAGATCTCTTGATGGAAATCACATTTAAGAAAATGGGAAAAGAGATCAGCTCATAGTTATATGTTGGTTTGTCTCCTTGGGGAAGACTTGACAGCTGGGTACACAAAAACAAAACGTGAAGCTTTATCATATTTAATGCTGATTGACTACACTGAATGATAAAACAATTCATACTCCTAAGGAATACCACACAAGATAACCTTTCAGAGTGCAATAAATTTATCAGCTTTTAATTAACTACAGAAGAGATGTAAATACATATTTGCCAAATTTGAATAAGAAAGCAAATTAGTGGGAATGTCTATCATTGGGAATTACTAGGTTGGGACTGTTTTCAGTTTAGCAACAAGTAAGATTAGGACATCATGTTACCATTATGGCCATCTGTTTGCAGAAACTGATTTGGGACTCCCACCTGTCTGCTGGACTCAGACTCAAACCCAAGACTACCAGTCAGGAGAAAACGGACCCGCCCCGGGCTAAGGGTTCTTTCCTCAACTGAGCCGCTCCTTTCTAAAATATGACGGGCTCTTGTTACGTCACTCAACACTGGTGAAGCTGAATTAATGCTCGCCTCTTGAACTACCTCTACTTGTCCCCTCTCACCATGAGGAAGCAAGAACGACCTTCCCAGTCGGCAAAGTCGGAGCTCGGCTGTGAACAAACGCTGCCCAGGTGGTCAAGACAACAAGCACCGCCCACTTGCGCAACATAGGCGGAGCTCAGGCCCGCCCATACCGGCGTGCGCCGCCGCACAGAGAAATTTCCGGTTGTCGTCCCGCCCCCACCGCTGACAGGTTGCTTCAGCTTCACCCCGCCCCGCTGGGCTGTGGAGGAGCGGTGAAGTCGGATCGGTCAGAGGCTCTTAAGGCTGTAGCGTATCGGAAAGCGCCGGAGTGCAGCCACCGGGGCGCTTTGTTGTTTTCCGGATTCTGGGGTCTGGAGTTGGTGAAGTATGTCTGGGCGAGAACCATTATGGGTGTGGGAAGGGGTTTCTGAGCGTCTTCCGACGCTGACAGTCTCTCTCCTCTTCTTGCCTAAAGTGTGTCGGGGCGAATCTTTCTGGGAGGGTTTCCAGAAGAAAGGGAGCGACCCGCGTTTGGGTCAAGACATCCTAGTGCGCTATCTGGGCCACCAGAGTTAGGCCAGCCAGGGGACAGGATCCTTTGCAAATTTGGATAGGAACAAATTGACTCCTAGACGGTTGGTTACTTTTAGATTAACATAGTCCAGAATCTTCTCTCTGCTCGTGGATCTGTTTACTTTCTGTGAAAAGTACGTTTCCCCTATCCTAAGGACAGCCATAAACAAGAATTGAAAATGATTTGAAGCAATTAGTGGGCAAAATATTCCTAACAGTTGAAGACTGCTGAGTGCTGAGGCCCAGCAAGACTTATGTGCCCAAGGTCATACACTTAAGTGTACTAACAAATAGCACAACTTTCATAATTTCTGACCCTTCCGCACATGAATAAACACCGGCACCCCACACCAAGAGGAAAATGAGAAGAAATTAAGTGACTGTTATTTTTCCAAAGCCTCAATTTTTCTCTGTGATTTTAGGACCTGTCTAAACCCTGTTTTTTCATGACAAGGCCGGAAGTACTTTAAAACTATTGGCCCTGAATTCTAATAATGCACTATCCCTTCCAATGCCGTTGATGAAATGTATTATTGATTTTTTAAAAAGTAGTACCGACAGAACTAGCCTTTGTGGGTAAAACATTATAAGCCCCACTTAATAGAAGTCTTAGTGTGTAATAGTTATTACATCCCACCTACCTCCACATGCTGGAAGCTAGATAAAAACATTTGTTGTTTTTAATTTTTATTTCATTGGGAGCTCTTTTACAGCTCACTGTAGCTATTTGGTATAGAAGTGTGCTTTTGTTTTGAATTAAACAAAACTACTAATATTTAATACAAAACCTTAGTCATCTCTTAATTAGGATCGATGGGGCAAAGGATAATGGTAAACCCAAACTATCTTAAAATGGTAGACCTCCAGGGGAAAGTGCTGGGAGCCATTAGCCAAGCAGGTATGACAATTTCCTTGCCAGCATACCCCATGTTGCTGACATTTGCAGTGACATTGAATGTAGGTGACCTTGCTCAAGGACCAAGGCGGATTAGGGTGTTCCCGGTTTAAGATAATTGGGTTTAGGGCCTTCCAGGTTTAAGATTATTCCTCCTGGGAATAGGGCGTATCCTGCTGCCTGAGTTCCCCTTGAGTTCTCACGGGATTTAGACAGTATTTTTTGGGGAGACAGATGCCCAGTGGAGGTGGATTTGGGCAGAGAACGTGGATTTCCCCAGAACGTGATTGTAGACGGCTGGTGTGAGTTCGGGAATAAAGAGTTGCTGTTTGAATCTACAAGCTGTGTGATGGCTCGTGATTGTGCGCCCAGCCAGACTGTGGCAGGAAAGAATCTACTCAAGCTCTCTGTTAACCTCCTTCCCTGGGAGGAGGAATTGCATAGATGTGTTGGATTCCAAAATGCTGATCTCTATTAGTACAAGTCACTGTGGCATAAGGAATTATACTCATGAATTTTACTGTTTACTAGTATCCTTGTACAGGCCTGCTCCCTGGTATCTCTTTACCTTCAGACAGGTGTAGCGCCTACCTGCCTCTTCTAAACATACCTATCCACAACTCACTTTGTATAGTCTGCTTTCCAGGCCTAGATGAATGTGTATGCTGGCCTTTAAGGGTAAAATCTCTTGTCACCTGTCTCTTGATTACTTACTCTGCTGATGGCAAGTGTGTTGGTACAATTTTTGTGTATAAAGCTTTCTAGGATTAACTAGTTTGGGGAAATTGTGCTTCACCTGTTTAAGTCCACTAGAACCAATTACAAATAACGTTACAGTGCCTCTCTTTTGTGTTTTCCTTCAGCTTATGTTGTTATCTGAACTTCATGGGAAAGGGTAATTAACAATTTGGGCACCATAACTCCTAGTAAATTGACAATTCACTGTTAACCTAGGAGTGGAGCTGATTGTTAGTTAACTCCTAATCTGCATCATTGAAAAAAAATTAATGGGGATTGCACCTCCTTCTCACCCATCACATACCCAAGTTCTTAGAATAATGGGGAGTTTCTCTTAAACCCTAATTTTTTTGGCTTCCCTAACTTCCATGACTTCATGAAGAGTTAAGCAGCAGCCCATGTCCCTGCTGGACTTAAAATAGTTTCCTAAATTAGAAACCCAAGAAGACCTGTTTCTCCCAATAGCTGAAATAAACTCAAATGCCTGAAAGTCAGCAATGTAACAATAAACTGACTTCATTCACATAACATCAAAGAATTGGACAATTTTTACCTTAGCCACACTAGCTCCATTTTTTGCTAGGCAAATCTTTTATTAATAATTTGTTTAAAAAAAGCCAGCAACATAAATCAGGTTCTCAAAAAGCTTTCGTATATTACAAATTGTTAATTAAATGAAGCCAGGTTCTTTGCCAGACATTAAACAGTCTGTGTTTGCAATTTAAAATTATATCTATACATTTAATTTTGAATTTTTTTGAGAACCACATGGTTCTTTAACATTCTTAAGAATAGCTCACTCTGATAATGGCCCTTCCCCAAAAAATATTTTAATGAAATACCTTAGTTGTTGTTTGGTAGGTTCAATACACCCTAATTTTACTCCCTTCCAGAATTCTACTGTATCTTTCTGAAGGGATATAAAAATGGAGATTTGGAGAGGTTTTGACAGCAATAAAACTTTAGAAGCTGGAAAACAATGAATAAAGGTGACCTAGTTCACCAGAAAAACCCAGTTTTTACCACAGTATTCTTAAAAGACATTGGAACAGTGGCCCTGGAATTGGAGGTGAAGAATGAAAATTAAAGAGAACTAAATGAAAGCATCTGAGAGACTCCTTTAAGTAACTACACCCCTCATTCCCACAGATGACTGGAGGTTTATTTCTAGACAAAGTAATACTAGGGCATCTTCAAGCATACTATAATACATGAGAAGCGATAGAATTTAGGTATTCATAATGCTGAATGCAAGACCCTCATTCCTCTTTCTTTTAAAGGTTTAATTGGCAAATCCTCAGAGATTGGTAGACTGCTCAGGGAACTGAGTAGCCCAAGAGGAACAATCCAAGATACATGAGAAGGTAAAGGACTCACCTAGGATACCTGAAGTGAAGTTCAAAGCCTATAAGCTTCAACCATGGATGCAGATCTAGAAGACATTTTTGTCCTTAAAAGAATGGACAGAAAAAGAACACCAGATTTTGGAAGAAAGCTCAGAAGTGATAGAGAAAAAACAGGGCGGGGGAGCAATTGGGAATAAAATAGAAAGTTTCAACAAAGCTAACAGTGAACTCAGAAGGGGAGAAAAAAAGGTTTGACTCCATTATGTGTTTATTATGTGAGTTAGCTTATAAACTACAAGAGAATTTTCTAAGTATTAGTGTGGAAGTAATTTTGATTCCTATGTTGGTCTTTCCCCCTAAAAAGAGGCCAGAAAAAAAGATATATGAGTCAGCAAGAAAAGGTCTTTGCTTAGCTGCTATACTGGCAGGAGGTACCTTTTAGATATACTATTTTACATTGTAAAATAAGAGCTTATATCCAGTACTTCCTCCCCAGGGAGGCATACCGCAAATTATGTGTAGCTGCTGACTGGGGGCAGGTTGAACACCTACTCCTACTCACTAACTGGCAGCCTGATCATTTGGATAGATCTCTGCTTACATATGTATCTTATCAGAATTCCTATTCTATTTTTAGTAGTTTTACTAAGGCATAATTATATATAATAAAGTATAATTTGATAAGTTTGATATCTATTATACAACTATGAGACCTTTACCATGATAAAAATAAACATATCCATCATCCCCAGTGATTGCTTCATTCATGTTTGATTCTCACTCAAGTCTCCAGCCCTCTACTCCCATCCTCAGACTACTCTATTATTTTTAACCTCTCTGTGGTCTCTTCCTATTCTGAGAGAAGTCTAAATGTTTCAGATTAACTGTCCAAGTACCATTTCTGGTTTTGAATACTGCTCTGATTTCAGCTGTATAGAATTTGAGGTATCTGATCAAACATATCTCCCATAGCCTCTCTTATTTTTAATGTGTTTTTGCAAAATCAAAGTTTTTCAGAGATACATATATTATGTAGTTACAAAAACATCTGTGTTCTTAAAGCAAGAACAGGATACTGAAAAAAATTAATAATAAGAGTTCTTGGAGATTATAGCAGAAAGGAAAAAACTTGATAGAACACTTGGAAGTTTATGAGAAAGAAAGTATCCCAGAAAATTGAAAAAAGAAAAAAAAGAAAGAGGGCATATCTAGAATTTCACACACCCAAATAATAGGAGTTCCTAGAAGGGAGAAAAGAGAAAATTGGGGAGAGGGACACGAAACTAGGAACAAAATTAATTTCTTCCCCAGACTTCAAAGTTTCCAGATTGCAAAAGCCAAGTGTATTACAGAGGAAGAAAATAAACCCATGACAACACATCATTGTAAAGTTTCAAAATCTTCAAAGAAATCTCAAATTTCTGAGGAGATGAAAAAATACATCACATATAAATAAAAGATCATTTATCCAGACTGCTTTGAACTTCTTAATAGCAGTGCTGGAAGTAAAATTACAGATGAGCAATTGCTTCAAAATGTTGAAAGAAAATTGTTTCCAGTTTAAAATTCTATACCCAACCAAACTATCAACCAAATATAAAGTGGCCAGCCATTTTTAGACATTCAAAGTCTTATTCACCTCCTGTATGCCCTTAGTATTAAAGGATGTGCTGTACCAAAACAATAAAATCAGAAAAAGGGACACTTTGGAAAATGAGAAGTAGGATAGTCAATATAGAAGATAAAGGAATTTCTAGGATGGACAAATGACATCCCAACACAATAGTTGATATGGAACAACCAATCCAGAATCAAACTCACATTGAGAGCTATCTATCAAGATTCCTGTTACCATTTGGACCCTCTTTTTATGAGGACATTAAACCAAGGCAGGTCTGGCAGATTCTTATCAGTACCTGCCTTGTCTGGACCACATGGAAATGAAATATCTGCTCTCTTCTATGCTGTGTTCACTGACTGAATCAACTTAAGGACACTCATTTTGACCTTTTGCTTCAACCTGTTCCCAGAAGCTGATGTTGGGCTTTGGTGAGCTTAAAGTAAATAATAGTCTTTTCTTCCCTATTCTGTGTAATAGCCAGAAATCAAGTGTCAAGATTTATACCTGATTTCCACAGGCTTCATTTGTGGAGAGCTGAAGATTCATGACATTACTAAATACTCCTGAAGGGAACTTTAAATCCTGGGGAAGGTAAAGCCAGATTAGGACTTCTGGGCTTTCATTTAGTAACAGGATTATTTCCTCTGTCCTTACTTAGACTCATGCTTGCTGTTGAAATTGTCAAAACTAAATATATTATTTAAGAAAGTGTTCATGGTTGGGAAAACTACAAAGCAAGAGTAATTTGCAAGTCATTAGTGGTCATCTTGGTAGAGATGGGAAGGAGATGACTGGAAAGATGCATATGAAGGCTTAAAAGATTTAATTATTTCATAACCTGAATGACTTTAAATTTGCACATTTTATGCACTTTTTCTTAAGCATAAGATATAAAAACATAAGACAATATGCATGAAAACACTGACACCCTACCTTTCAAATTATGAAAGATGTAAATTTTGTCAAAATGCCTAAATGAGGCAGGGGGACAGGTGAGGTCTTAATGAGAGTCTATAATATTGTACTTTAGGACTGAACCAAAAGAAAAGTAATGGGAGGACTTAGCACAATTATTTCTAACTGAATATGGTGCTATAATTTTAATTTATACTTTCTGCTAGTTAACTATAAAATAACCCTTAAAACTTATGTACAAAAAATCTTCAGTTCAAAGGTCATTAAGTGGGCGGGCATCTAGAGAACGGAAGGAGAGATGAAGGGATTGTAAGATAAGAATGGTCTTTGGGGGTTAGGAGGGGTTTGTTTATAAGAGCCTACCATGAAGTGAGAACATTTCTTTGGATAGAGAAGTTGGTGGCACAGGTTGTTAGAGTTGGAACAAGTGAAACTTATCTAGGAAGGGGGTAGTGGCACAGCATAATTCTTGAGCCTGAGAGAGGGAAATGAGAAGAAAGGAATGGGGAGAAGAAAATGTGGGATGGTGGAACTAGGTGGCATAGCTCAGAATAGTGTGTGTTGAGTGGTGACAGTGACCGGAATTTGGTTGCCTTGTGGGTAGAGGACTGATGATCCAAAAAGCAAATTTATGGAGGATAATGAGAACCAGATTTCTTATTGGTGGACAAGAGTGCTAAAACTATGGAAAGGAAAAACTAAAATGAAAACAAACCCTGTAATGTTGGAATCGAATGTTATCAGGTCATATAGAAATTTGTATAAAAATAATTGTGTATGTATACACATATCACATTTAATCTACATGTATATACATTTGTTTGCAAGTCTGCCCACTGAAGAGGTCCTTGGAATAGTGACAAACCCACTGTTTTAAGCACTTCTAGCTCCCATATCTTGGGTTCTAAAATATTCCATCTAGGTGGTAGTTTCTAAATACCATTGTCCACTGAAAGGCAAACAAAAAGTAGTACTTTGGAGAAATAACCTTGAATAACATCACTTTAATCCAGTGATCAAAATTGGAACCATAAAGGAATATCTTGGAATTGTGTCCATCTGATAGGATGCAGTGTTAGGGATTTTGATTTAATTCCAATAGTTTTAACTAGTAGGAATTATTTTGAGTTTAGGCTGTAATGGTGCCTTTAAAGAGCTTCCTCTCCTTATTGTAGCATTAACAAAGATATAGAGAGAAGGATTTTGCATGCCACTGGATGTTGCCTCTTCTTCTTGGACACCCTTGTAGATAAATAGTAGATAGATGGTTTATCTATCATATTGTTTATCTACTATTCACTGCCAACCTGTTTGACTCACATACTCAGTTTCTTTTAGTTTTTAACCTTCCTCTGGAGAATACCCTTCTAGATTTGATCAGGACTCTTAATATCCCCCAAACAGATCTGGCCTTGCCTTGAGAACAGGGTAAAAAGAATTTTCCCTTAAAGAAAGTGAAGCTCAAAAGTTAAGTAACCTGTAGAACACATTTTGCAGGTGGGAGTAAAATCTAGTTCTCATTCCACTGTGTAGTAAAAGGAGGTAGTGCTATGTACTTAAGATAATCTGTTTTCTCATAATCTTCTCTCCTTCATAGAACTTGTTCACCATTCATAATTATCTTGTTTAAGTCTCCATTAGAAGTAGTTTTGTACATGTTCACATAGCTGACATGTTCATAGCTATATCTCAGTACCTCAAACATCAATAAAAGGGCTACTTACCAAAAGGTTAAAAAAAAGGTACTATTTCCCAGTGTATAAGATCAGTGTTATTTTATTATTTAAGAATACAATGGAGTTATTTACAAAAAATTTTCCTTTTCTTTAGGTATGTTATGTACAAAAGTGGATTAATTTCAACGTTAAATGAAAATGGCCAATTCTTTAAGAGGAGAAGTACTGAATCTTTATAAAAATGTGAGTAATTATGTTGCCAGTTTTACAAATGTTGTCATATAACCCTGATTATTTAGAAATATATAATCTTTCTTTTTCAAGCTGCTGTACCTTGGACGGGACTATCCAAAAGGAGCAGACTATTTTAAAAGGCGTTTGAAGAATGTTTTCCTTAAAAACAAAGATGTGAAAGATCCAGAGAAGATCAAAGAACTTATTGAACGAGGCGAATTTGTCATGAAAGAGTTAGAAGCCTTATACTTCCTTAGAAAATACAGAGCTATGAAACAACGCTATTATTCAGATATCAACAAAACTAAGTGATCATTACTACTATAAATCAGCTGAAAAATCAGTACCATCTGTTTTGTGTATACCAAATATTCTAAACTAGAATGGCAAGATATACATGTGTAAAAAAATACCTGAACTGTCCTGCTGAACCAAAACTAGTTTCAACCAGATAACTAAGAGATACATCCACAATCCTTTATGCTCAATTTTTATTAAAATAACAACTTATACAACCAATTATAAATTAATAAGAACCCAGTAAGAAATTGTTTTCTAACTTTAGTCTATTACTTTTAGCCAATTTCTCCCTTGTACTGACAAGAAAATGCCATTTAATAAGCAAAATAATTTCTTAGCACATTTATTCTCTTTTGGAGTAGTTTTATTTTTGACCCAATTTGGTACATTAAAGCACATATTAAAGGATGATTAAAAAAAAATCAAATAACACCCAGTAATGATTTAAATGCAGTTATAGAAATAACAGATATGAAGATTACTTCTGACCTTGAAATAGTCTCCCAGTGATTGGCATTACATAACTATTATTTCCATTATTAACTTTGCTGTTGACTCCCTTGGGCCTTAAATCATTTGTTGTGAATCAATTACCTTCTTTCAAAATAAAATAATAACTTTATTCTATTTTTTTTGTCATAAAAGCAGATTTGTTTTGCATCTACTTCTGTGTGAATTAACATGGTGGGCCTAACCTTATATGAATTTAGTTCAAACATTACATAATGTTCTTAGCAACTTCTATAAACAAAGAACATTTCTAAATTGTAAAAGCTATAAAAAGGATCTACTAGTATACTTTAGTGTATGCAGCTTATAAAATGTTCCATATCAATTGGGGAGCAAATGTTTTGAGAATTTCCATTAAGAAATACACATTGTCAGGGCTTGGGATATAGTTCAGTGGTAAAGCACTTGCCTAACACATGTGGGGCCCTGGGTTTGATCCTCAGTACTGCAAAAAGAGAAAAAGAAGGGGGGAGAAGATTATAAAGAAATAAGAAAGACACACTACCACAGTCACCATAACTATTTTTTATTACATTACAATTAGGAGCAGTACAGTTCATGACAAAAATATTACAAATTTCAGATCACTTCACAGCACATACTCCTATAAACATTTAAAAGTTAATTTTAATTAAAAGAGTGGTCATTCTTAAATTTAACATTTGATATGACCAACATTCCTAGGTCAGCGCAACCAAATGATGGAAAACAACTGGATCACACTGCATATGTCCCACAAAAAAAGCACAATGTACAAAATGTGCATGTTTCAGTTTACACTATACAAAAATAGTTAAAATACATTCCAGGTAAACATGTTACATTAAGAAATAGTACTAGTAAGAAATTGGCACTCAAAGGAAAAATGCAAAAGTATTTTCAACATGAAAACACAAGACAGTGGAACTGGAAACTTCCAGATAAAACATATAACCCATTTAGCTCTACTGGGGTGGGGGCGGGAAGTGGACCCTCTGAAATTGACGTTTCTGCAGTAATAACTTTGTTTTTCCTAATTCATCTAAAATGCCTATCATCATCCCAAACAGGCACTTTAAACTATGAAGCTAAAACACAAATTTTAATCTAGCTATGACTATTCTTCAAGAACTAATATATGTCTTTAGAAAGAAATAATTTTCATTGACAGAATTCCACAGCTACCAGCTTTAAGTTAATCACTTTCTTAATGTAGAATTCATGCTACTCAATATTATAACAGAAGTCATTAATAAATTCAGCTTTAAAGTAACTGCTAAGTTTTTAAAAACATTACTTTTATCAAGAAATTACTACATTTTCACAAATGGGAAATTATTTCAGATAATTTTTACTGCCTACAAAATAAATCCCTATATGTGTATTGGGGGGGAAAGTGGTTAGAAGAAAAAAAAAAAATCACTAGAATAAAAATGAGATGAAGTTGTGCAAACTGTAACTTAACATGCCTCACAATGTTTATAAGGACAAAATTGTGCAATGGTGGCAAAGATTTCTGATAACCTATAAAAGTTAGGTTCTAAATTCCTATGCAGTGTGACTCAGTTAATAGAGCCTAGAATTCCTAATTGAGAACATTCACTCAAATTATACTACATGTCTGCTATATTCTTCCCACAAACGTTATTTGTCTAAGACTATGTAATTTAGCACTATTTTCCAACTTCAAGAATTTTTATCTTTAAGGCTGTAGTAATTAGATAACATTTATGTTTATTTCTAGAATTCTCTCCCCTTTTAAAATCTCTACAAAACAGTGTTAAACCATTCAAACATAATGGAGGATAATTACCACTACCTTAAAAAAATTTGCCCAGCTACATCAAAAAATTCAAGAGTCCTAAGTATCCTGAATACTGCAATTCCTGAATTGTCCATTTCCTTCTCGTGTAGAAACAAAAGGTACTGCATAAGTCTTAAAAACCTACCCAGTATTTCACAAATCTGTAGTTTAATAAAGCATTTCAGAAATTATATTGATTTTTACACAGAAATTTCCTTTACTGTGAATTAGCTCAGGCACCTGTTTTATTTGTACCCCAATAAAACTATTTTGGAAGTCAGTATTTAATTTTAAAAGTCTATTTTAATTATACAAAGAGAAAACTAGAATATTACATATTTGGGAATTTTTACTCCTTTAAAACAATGAAGTAAAGTGATTTATATAAAGTTGCTTGATTAAACAGTTACACTGGAATTACAGAAAAACGCCTATTGTAGAATTGGAGAAATCTGACAGACCAAACCCCCTTTTTGCAAAACAAAAGTGTGCATTATATTACCACCTCTGGATCACGTGCCAAAAGCTTTACTAAGGTATTACAGACCACTCTAGCACTCCTTAAGGATAAGAAATTATGTCCCTTTGGGGATACCACATCCCCAGTGCCTTATGTGGTAGCTGGCATATGATAGGCACTGAATAAACATTTGTTAAATAGATCAATTGTGTTAAAAAGTAAGCTTTATGATTAAATTTCAAAGTTTTCACTGTAAGAAGGTTTTAGTTATTAAAACCATGGAATGTATCATTGTTACCAGGATACTCCTAGATGTAGATTTAAGTACTACCTTTATTAAATTCTTCTTCCACTGGATAGGGTTCTATTCATACTAAGTTTGAAAATTGCTACTTAGTCACCAGTGGACCAGGCAGCAAAGACATCATGTTCAAAGGATCAAGATTAAATTGCTACTGCAACTATCTGAAAATTAGCTGTTATGTCCAATCCCATTATGGTATCTGTCAGATTATTTTGAGCCCTGGGGAAGAGAGACAATTTGATGTACCTTAATGGGCAGACTTCATGGAGACATCCATAGCAGCAATAAAATTTGAGGTGAGGGAAATTAAAAAATTAAAAAAAGATTCTCTCAACTCATGGTTCATGTGGAAGGGTAGGCAGGCAAAATGCCATTAATATGGGAGTGGAGTACTGAAACTGGAGAATGTATTTTCAAATATAAACTTCACCTCTTGCACAATTTTGCCCCAAGACTGGTACTGAATACAGGTAAAAAGTTACAGATTGTGCTGAGCTTGACAAATAGGTATATCTTTATGTAAACAATGTAAATTACATAATGTAAAGCCTTTGAGATAATTTTTTAACATGCACAATGACCTGCCCAAAATCAGAGTTCTAAAAGACATCTAGAATCTAACTCATTTTCCTCCTAGTCCAGTGATATTTTCATCTCGCCACACCATCTCGCTTCAAATATTTTAAAGTAACACTTCAAATGCACTGTAAGAATTGGACTTTATTATTTATGTATTTTCAGAGCACTGGATATTCTTAAATATGGATCAGACTTGAAAAGCATTTATGAAATGTTACTTTAGCCAGGGTTAAAAGAACTATAAAAGTGGAGAGTTTGAAACTACTCTCTCCTGGTCCCCGTTTTGACCAACCAATGCATGACAATGCTGGATGACCATGGGGATACAGTCCATGCTATGAAACTGTCAATGAAGCTCAATGAAGCCTGGTCTCTTCAATACCTACTAAGCTAAAACTGGCTCAAATAATCTTTAATATCACTACCAGAACTAAAACTATTTTCAAAGATTGAGGTTCAAGAAAGATTTAAAGTTATGCTAAGAATAAATAGATAATCTGACACAGGGAGACTATATTTAATTCCTATGAGAATTTTTATACATGTTAAAATTGTTTCAATTATTATAAAAATTTAGTTGCATGTAAATATAGCCCCCAAATGGTTGCTATAATCCCCATTTCATACTGGATTTGCCTTAACAGGAAAAGCTAGGAGTCTTACAGTAATTTATCTAATGTGGAATGTCAATGGCCTTTTAATATTTTCCATTACCTTACTTTTTTTTTCTATTTTTTTCCCTTTTTATAGAAAAAATATAATATTTTTAGGATAATGACCATTACGAATAGCAGTGGAAAGGGGGAGAAAGCCTTTGTGAACAATGTCTGTTTACATTCATGAAGGATGATGAACTATAGCACATGATGTCTTGAAGATAAATTGAAAGAAAACCCATAAACGTGTGATCCTTCTATGCTTTAGTAAAACCAATCATAAAATTGCAACTGAAGTTATAATTACTAATTAATTCATTTATGTAACTAGATAAAGTACAAAATAGGGATGATTCAAAAGCTTCATTAATCTGTTTCACACCAACATTCACAATTGGTAAGAAAAATAGGAAGTAATCAACTTGCATGCACCAAAAACCCCAAGATGTAAATCTCAGGTATTCAGTTTCTTTTTCACAGGCATTGCTAGTTCAAAAACCAAAACTCAAGGAATACTGGCACTTAGAGGGGAATAAAAGTTTCCACTGTCATTTTAAAATAAGCATTTAAGATAAAAGCTAAGTTTGCATGGAACAGAAAAAAAATTAAGTAATGCTAAACAAATGCTAATAATTTAGTGTAATGTACAAAAATTACCACTTTTACTTAAGTATGCCTTAAGAAAAAAGTACAAATTGTATTTACATAATTATACACTTTGTCTTTGACTTCTTTTTCTTCTTTTTACCATCTTTGCTCATCTTTTCTTTATGTTTTCGAATTTCTCGAACTAATGTATAGAAGGCATCATCAACACCCTGAAATACAGAAAAAGTATTAAAATGTGGTTTGAGGTAAAAAGATGACGGACTTCCATTATTAATGTAAATATTAACACTGATAAAGAATAAATACACTTTCCAATTTTCTTCCAGCAATTAAATATATCAGACTTTGAGAATTCTTTGGCAAAGAGAACCTCTGATTTTTACAAAAGGCAGAGACAATCAATGGCACTGATCATATGCAAGTTTAACAAATGACTTTTTCCCCAAGGAGAACTTAATTTGCTACTAATTTTACATATTGAAAACCTTAATTGTCAAAATCCAAATGTGTATATGCATACATGTATGCATGAATATGTGTGTACATTTATCTGTCCCTGAGATTCTGGACTTTGGATATAAGATATATAGATTCATAAATTCTCATGGCAATAATATTTTACCTCTGGTTCTGTACTTACATAAAATCTTTTGGATTTAAATAATTTCACCAAGAAGTAAACAGTATCTAGACATATTTTCTCAGTTTTCAAATAATGTGTTCAAGTAGTAGTTTCAATTTATATACTGAAAGTGACCCCCAAGAAGATAATACCACTTTACCACTTTGAAAAATATAATACTTCTGATATGTGGAGAAATTAGCTAAATCATCTGAATTGTGTTGGAGTTTAACAACATCAAGGATATTCTCTTAATTATTGTTTTAGTTTGTTTAGCGTGTTAGATAGTCAAAGTTTGCCATATAAATGCTTGTCTTAAAAATTTTTAATCCATTAATTCATAATGTGTAAATTAGTATTCTGAAAGTGGTAACAGAACTGATTTTAATCCTTTAATATTTAATTATGCAAGATCCATGTCAATTTTTGCCATATTGCCACTAAAAATAAACATAAGTAAAAGCAAAATAAATTTTGAAGGAAAAAAAATGACCCATTCTTTATTTAAAAATCTGTTCAACCTACTATTAACCATAAAAAAGAAATTTTGTTAGCTTCCAAATCTAGACACTAGAGGGAGTCTTAGGAACAATTACCCAACAAATTGTCACATAAATCAAGCCACTTAAGAACAATGAACAACTATATTTTTACTCATTGTAAATTGTATAAATATAATATTACCTTGAAAAGAATTTAAAAATTTAATATAATCTTTACCATATTACTGAGACCTTCAACAACATATTACTTCAGATTAATAAGAAAAATTAATTAGGGCATTTTCTTTAAAGTTATATTTAATTAATTTTCACAGTAGATCTATAATTCAGAAAAATATGACCAATATTTTAAGAAGTAAACAGTGGCCATGAGAAGTTTGCCACAGTAAAATGAATAGCAGATAGTTTTGATAAAACCCAGTATCATTGGTTTGAACACTAGTGAGTACTACGGTACTCAATAAAGTACTCAAACTGCACTTATTGACATTTTCCACTTTCTAAAAATCATTACTGATACAATCAAACATTTGCTTTTGTTTCTCCCAAAGAAAGGAGAATAAAGGGTTAATTACATGTATATCTCCCTTCTTGCTATTCTTCTCAACATGTATAGAGGGAAAATTTTCCAATAACATAATAAAGATCACAACTAACTTTGACAATTTAGAATCATAAACCCTTAGAATGGGGTGGATCTTTAAAAAAAATGATCTAATCTCAATGGAGTAAAAGATGATTGAGAAGAAGAGAAGAAAGATGGTAAAGGAGAGGAAGTAAGGAATGAATTTGACAAAATCATGCTATGTGCATGTGTAAATATATAGTGATTCCATATATATATAAAACACCAATTAAAAATAAATGAGTGAAAGAAAAACCAGTAGAGTTCAAGAATGGGAATGGTGGGGGGGAG
>NW_026000169.1:12120484-12152146 GCF_001458135.2 Marmota marmota marmota
GGTTGGGAGGGAAGGGGGGGCACCAGGGACCGAAATGGAGTAAATCAAATTTCATGAATGTATATTTATGTCAAAATGAACCCAACTATTATGTATAACTCTAATGCAACAACTAAGGGGGAAAAAAGGATTTAACACTTTTACTCTTCATGAATTAATTCCCTTTGAACAATCCTGTGTAGTCTATTTCAACAACCTTTATAATTAAGAAAAATGGCAATGCTCTTAAAATGGTGAAGCAGAAAAAATGGAAAATCATGAGATGGATTAGAGAGAAGCCACATTCTAAGGTAAAAATAATATCCACATATTTAAGAAACAATGGTTTCAGAACTTGTAACATTAAAATACTTTGAAAGGCTCATGTGCACTAAACTCTACATTAGATAGGGCAATGTCATAATTGACCTAAACAGGGCAGTGATTTCATTTTTTCTATGGGAACTAATCTATTCACATACATGTAAAAGGCAAGTAGTAGCCTAGTAATTACTTGGTTTAAACTCATCTTTTTAAATACTTAGCAAAACTGACTTGCATATACATATCATTATCAAATTTTTCTAAAAACATTTTTACCTAATTTTAAAAGTTTTATATACTAGCAAATACATTTTTTATATAAGTGCTATCGTATCCACTAAAAAAAATCATTACATTCACTGTGAAAACACTGCACAAATTAGAAATTTTAGAATAGTATATGCTTCTGCCTTTGTTTTCATATAAATTAAACCTGAAACTTATTTTTAAATTTTATTCTATAGTTCTATTTTAAAAAATCAGAGAGAAAATAAAACTTAAAAAACACTTAAATCTGTTCATTGCTTCAAAAGTCCAACTTCATACTTTAGTAGTATTAAACTTTACAACTTCTAAAATTAAAGTACTGCCTTGCACAATACTGCATTCATAAATCTCAATTAAAAATTAATGCCAGTAATGCTTTATTTCTTCTGAGTTTCATAGATTAGTGTACTACATAATATTGAGATCAAATCTACTACTCATATGTATATTTAACTTTTGGAATATGTATTAATTGTTTCAGACTTAAGATTCATATTGTCAACTTTTAGTGTAATTAGTACAATAAAGATATCCTAGTAGTTTGGAAAATTATAATTTTATTTCACATCCTCAAAGAACATTATATATTATAAACAATATGCAATAAAAATTTAAACTTTGGCATTAACTTATGTCATCTATTTAATGAAGTACTTGCTAAGCAAGACGGAATTTAATGTGTTTGTTTAGAAAGAAAAGTGAGATTCCACTCAATAAATCTTTGCCAGGCAGTTACAATATGCCAAGAATATCACAAGACAATGGGTATACAAAGATTAAAAATACATAGTTCTGGCTCCCCTAAGTTCTACTAATAAAGGAATAAAACACCAAAAGTTATTTAGATATAACATGGGAAGCATGTTAATAGTTAAAAACAACACACTTGAAATGCGCACAAGGGCAATGTGCTCAGTCTAAGGATCTGAAGGAATTCTTACAAAATGGGAGACTGGGAAATTGTCAATGAGTTAAGTATTAGTTAATTAACATGAGTAGGGATAAGAATATTGGCATTCCAAACAACAAACAAAAGCCAAGATGCAAGGGAAGATATGAAATAACATGGTGTTTGTTTATGTAAAAACAAAAATTCAGGCAAGATGATAGTGGTTTTAGATAAAAGGCCAAAAGAAGCTGGGAAGAGAAGTGGGAAGGTGTTAAGGATCATATATGACATGCTGTAGAACTTGAGATTTTATTCCATAGGTGAGTCAGTAACTAGATATAAAGGTAAGAGAATGACATATCTCCACCTGCACAGTGAATGATGGTGACTACAAGTTGAATAGTCCCAGCAAGAAATCAGAGGGGCCTGAATTAATGATGTAACAAAGAAAAAGTAGTAACATCACAGGAATTTATGACTTCTTGCAAATGGGTATGAAAAACAGGGAGGCAGGAGTCATCCTACATACAACTCCAAGGTTTCTCACATGAGTGAAAAAGTCCTGTTGTTGCCATTGAATTACAGAACACAGATAGAAGAATAGTTATTTGCTTGTGCAATGTTCAAAAAAGAAAAAATATAGGAGAGGCCCTTTCCCCTCTCTGGGCCATTCAATTTTATTATTCTATACAAGTTCTGATATTTTTCCTCCCTCTCTGAAAAACAAAAGTTGCTTATATTCTCAAAACATGAGCCTGATTTTCCTTAAAAATTAAAAGTTATTGGTTCCAATATGCTTAGCTTACTTAAGACTAATTAAATTATTAGACCTTATGGCAAACAGTCTTCCATAGCCATCAAAACAACCCCAATTATAATTATTACTCATTATTCAAAATAAAAGTACTAATTATGGAAACAAACAAGTTTCTTATCTTTTAATACTTCAAATTAGAATACCACACCTAAATAGTTCCAAGTGGTTGCTACTTTGTTACCTGTGAAAGATACCTGCTTTCTGCTAAAATTAATATGCTGAACTTACCAGATTACATTAAAATGCATTTTTTAATTTTCACACAGCCAGGAGTCTTTTCTTCTTTGCTGATTTTTTTCAATCTGTATTGTCGGATCTCTCTCACCAATGTATAAAAAGCATCCTCCACTCTCTGCATTGTAAAACACAACTTCTTAAAGTCTGTTTCATTGGTAATAGTAATTTATTGGGACAGCCATGTGCAAGTAGTTTGAAACTATGAGCTTTACTTGAGAATTTTCTTTAGCATACATCAGATTTAATAAAATTGAGGATGCAGTTCTAAAATATGGGCTGGAACCTGGTTTGTTCTTAAAAGTCATTTTTGTTTTCTAATGGAATTAGAATTTTAAAATAAATTTTAAGAGGGAAATTAAGGGAAGATTATGAAAAAACTCAATACATGTATTTCTTATCTGTTTATCAACTGATATAATCATTTTATAGTCTGCAAATTGTGTAATTTAAGCCTAAACTGAAGTTAGATTGAAATTATTCCTTTGACTTAGTGAAAACAGGTGATTTATATACCACTGATTCTCACCTCCCTACCTGAAGTGGGGAGAAAAACACTATAATAGGGATGTATAGCTGTCGTTAAAACAAAAACACTTCAAAAAGGACCTTGCAAAAAAGGTTAAGTCAAGAGACTGGAATTTCAAGTTTTATCTTCAATTCTTTCTATTCAACTTCTAAGTTTACAAGTGGAATTGATTATAGGAACTTTGTGGATGGAAAATTACATTATTTATATTAAACATTAAGTAAGGGCTGTTTGCCAAAATAACTGAAATGTCATGAACTGTAAAAAAATATGCACACAAAACAGGAGCAGTGCATTTTCTATTCTTGTTGTAGAAAGCTACAACTCTTCTAAAAAAGATTGCAGAACATGTCTAAATAAACTGATTTTGTACCTTTTAATTTAACTATTATTCTAAAGGGATTTTTTTCCGGCTGAAGGTCATGGTAAAAAAAAAAAAACAAAACAAAAAAAAACCATAATGACTATTACAATTATTTATAGCCATCATGGAGATAGTTTTTCATCTTTCTCAGCCTAGAAAAGTAGGCAGTAGCCATGGAGGACCAAGTGTTTAGCTAACTGTACTTACAATGCAGCTTATCTCTAAAAAATAAAAGCAGAGAAATATCAGTCTATGTAAACTAACTTGAAAGATGTAATGTTTGTGTTCATTCTTCTAATAGATGTGTTTAGAAAAGCTGGTGTATTTCAGTGCAAATTTAATTTAAAGCTCTTCATTTCATTTTCAGAATGATTACTTTTCTTTGGGGATTAGAATAGTTTTAACTGGTAACATCAATGTTTTTATTGAACCAAATGTGACAAAATGGATCCAACAGTTAAAAAGTTAACATATGTCAAACACTAATATATACCAAAAGTATGACTTGTAGTTTTAAATTCAAACAGGCACAGAGATTCAGCCCTAGGTATTTAATAAGCCAACAACCAGGGTTTAATTTTTGTGTGCGTAAGTCTTCTGTACGCCTGCTTCTACAGCAACTAAGAAAAAGACACTTCACTTCTTTCAGGAATATTAATTTTTACAAATCTCAAGAGTATATTAAGAACTGCTTCAGGAGTGTTCAACAATTTACCTATAAAACTTTAAAATTTATAAAATTAAATTTCAGTTAAGCAGGAGGCATACTTTAAAATATTTCCTATTAAAATAATATATATCAAGCTTCTAACATATATTACCCAGTCTATTCAATGACCTAGTAACAAAAATTATAGCCCAACAAAAATCTTATTTTTAAGAGAATTAATCAACTAGCTAGCAAAGCCAATTAGAAATGAAAATTTCCAAGTATTTTTTGAAATTGTTAATGTTGGTATTTTAAGTTAAATTTCCACTTGTATGTGCCTACAAGTTTTTAATACTTTATAACTTTATACTTATTGATTCTCAAAAGATTTTTATTCATTTGTCCTTGAAAAAATTATATATTAGAAATTTTCATTAAACAAAATAAATAATTTAAGACATTAAATGACTTTTAAAGCATGCAAAACAAAGTATGAGTTCTGTCACTTGATATTTTCACAAATCACTCTTTCAATGTGAAAAATCAATGCAGAAATCAAATATGTTTATAAATATATAATATAGATAAAGAAAGGTGTACACAAACCAGGTAAAAGCTCATATTTTCTTAAAATTTTTAAGGATGTAAACTTTTATTTATTCCTGTTTACAAAATGAAAGTCACAAGGTCAATGTAGAAGTACTAACAAACAGGGTAATGGTCTTCTACTGATTTATCAGAAGCAAATTTTGATTTTAACACTTCTAAAATCAGTTTGAATGTGCCTGTTTTTTCAGTGTAAGCATCCCCATCACCAATACCAAAATATATGATTTTTGTTTCCAGCAATGCAGAGAGAGAATTGGAAGCCAATAATTAAAAAGAGAATGTACCCACCACCAAGAACTCAGTGTCAGGACCTCAGTGGCTGAGATAATTAACATTACTGAGAAGTAGTTATTTCAGAATGACTTCTTCCATTTCTGAGTTTTATTAATATGAAATTTAAATTAGATTTTTAAAAAAATCATTATTTACCATATTTTTCAGACTTAATTATTTCCTTATAATATGCTTCAAAGCCTACTGACATCCAAAAAACATGAGATTATTATTATTTATCCTTGCCTTACCAATGGCACTGGCTCTTATTTTTAAAAACTGTATATAATATACAACTGTAGGAAAGAACACTGATTTCTTATTCCAAAATTTGTAGATTAATTTTTAAGATTAAAGTGTAACTGAAACATACATAATGCCCACTGTAACTAGTTGCTAAGCTCTTAACTGGCACTTAGTGATTTAGCTAGGGGAGACAGCTTATTGCCACAAATATTTTCAAATGTCACTTATTAAAGTCTAAGAACAAATGAAAATATTCATGCACAAACAAAAGTATACAAATTTAAATATGTGACTTTTTAAATCAAGAGATTTAACAATATTGTCAACTGTTATCTGTAAACAGACCTATGAAAACATGGGCATAGAACACCCCACAGTAAAGAAAGAATTGTTAACAAAGAGTATCATCCCGTATTCTGCAGCCTATGCTTTTAATAAGAGATTTTATTTTATTGAGAATTTGTTCCTGTAGAGTCTGTAAAAATTCTTGCAAAATTATTTCAAGAAAAGAACACATCAAATACCCTAACTAAATACAGATATAAGAGTATAAGCCTTCATGGGGGAAGGGAAGGGAGGAACAAAATGTATTCTAAAAACCAACTTTGTGCCGAAGTATAAACCATCTCAGCATTACTGAAATAAAATAGCAGTACCTGGAAGGCTACACATGGTATACAGTTGGTGCTCAATAATTGTTTTTGTTGGTTTTATAAAAGCTAAAATTCAAATATTTATGATATGTACAGAAAATCAACTATTAAATATAGATTAAAGCACAAGAAGTTTTTTTGTTTAGCTTTTTTAAAATAACCTAATGGTAAACTTTAATGGAAGTCTTCTATCAACTATTTTATATAGCTGAAAATTAACAAACTAGGAAATTAATCAGTCAACATTTTTAAGTAAGGAAAACATTTACATTATGTTCAAATTGAGGCTACCAGAATGCAAAAAAGCTTAATCAGTAGCAGCACATACTCTGGGAACTCTGCTTCTGTCATGAATTTTAAAGAATCCTCTCCACTTTTGAGTTTAGCTGACTGGAAAACTCACAGCTATTCCCATGGTGTCAAGGTTTCAGTTTCAATAACCTTTGCCAATACTGCCATGCACTGCCCAAAGGGAACAGAAAAATCTGACAATTACTAACCGCCTAGATAATGTGAAAGTATTAGTCTTTACATACTAGGAACATTGAAACCACATATAGTATATTAGCTTAGAATAACTTCTTTTTGCTTTCAGGTGAACACTAAAAAGACTGTACAGAATTTAAAAGTCTGACCAGGTAATGGGCATTTAAAAATTACAAAGTAAGTTGGTAAAAATATATATTCTACAACTCTTATCTTGAAAAGCACTACAGTAAATTTTCTATTTTCCTTTCATAAAAAAACATGTTTTACTTTAAAATTACTAAGGTTAGCCTGTATAATTTAAGTTGAAAGTCTGGCCAAACTTCTATTGTTTTAAAGTTATCCAGAGAGTCAGGAATTATTGTATCACAACCCACAGGCCAAAAACAATCACAGCCTGTTTTTGTATTATACACAAGCTAATAATGATTTTTAATTTTTAATGGGTTACAGGAAAAAAAAAGAAATATGCAATAGATACCCCTTGTGG
The DNA here is from genome assembly GCF_001458135.2 of Marmota marmota marmota. Taxonomy (NCBI): domain Eukaryota; kingdom Metazoa; phylum Chordata; class Mammalia; order Rodentia; family Sciuridae; genus Marmota; species Marmota marmota. The sequence goes on from NW_026000169.1 coordinate 12,127,294, forward strand.
CCCTTGATGTCCCAAATATTTGCTGATGGGCCCATTGAGGGCTGTTGGCCCTTAATGATCTATAAGAACCTCTAAACAGATGTTCTGTTCCTACTAACCTAAATATTCTTTTTGGTGTTTGTATTTTAAGCTCATCAGCAAGATCAAAAATTAGGGTATAAAATAAGTTGCTGATAAAACACAGTAAGGATAAACATTTATTTTATCCAAATAACAAGTGGAATAACAAATGAGTAACAAACTACTCTGGCAAAAGGTAGGGCTTCAAATTTTCACAAAAACTGGAGATGTACAATTAATTAAAATGTGCATATTTAATATAATCTCTAAAATTATTAGTTTTCCCAAAGCCTGCACATAACAAGTTAATATAAAGAAAGGAAGATGAATAAACTCTTCAAAGCAAATTAATTTCTAAGCAAATCATTAAGTGTACTTAATAAAAAGAAATAAAGGAGTAGAAATTAAAGATCTAAGTTATAGTTTAGCAACATACATAAAGACATGAATAAAATGGGATATAAATACAGGAAAGGCTGTGTACTATGTTATCTCTATTATATAGATGATTCACAAATTTCTACAAAGCAAGTTTGAAGGAATCTATTTCTATATCATACACCTTCAAAGAGCATTTTATTTTTTTAAAAAGGCCACAAAACAATATAAAAACTAAAAATCTATTTTAAGAGGAAGCCACAGCCAGGCACATTGGCACATGCCTATAATTGCAGCTATTGGGAGGCTGAGGCAGGAGGAGCGCAAATCCAAGGCCTTTTAGCACATTAGACAACATAGCAAGATCCTAGCTCAAAAAATAAAAAAGGTTGGAGTTCCAATCCCCAGTACCACAAATAAATTAAGGAAGCCACATAATTTTATTATCAATTATAAATGCTATAGTACATTAAAGCATTAATGTCAAACACCAAGAATAAATTAGTACTTCTGAGGTAATAATCATACAAGGAAAGGAGACACAGATGTTTTATTAGGCTCTTATCAAATGAGAAAGAGAGAGCAACATTGTGTGATAATCAGAAGTCTCTTTTTAATGTCCTCTATTGCTTTTCTACTCAAAGTATGGTGCTACTCTAAGTGTGATGTGTGAAACATGCTAACATCATTTGGAAGTTTGTTAGAAATGCAAAATATCAGGTCTCAATCCACTGAATTAGAATCTGGATTTTAATGAGTCCAGTTGATTTGTATATATATTGAAGTATGACAAGAACTTCTCTATTGCAACCCGTTATATTATGCAAGTGTCATGTTTTTTCTTTTCATTCCTTTTTCTTTTTTTTTTTTTATGAAATGTCCACCACAATGTTCACCAGTCTAAAATGCATCTTTTAAAAGTTATAAGTAGAGCTGGGTGCAGTGGGGCATGCCTGTAAGTGATCCCAGTGGCTCAGGAGGCTAACGCAGAAGGATCATGAGCTCAAAGCTAGCCTCAGCAAAAACAAGGAGCTAAACAACTCAGTGAGACCCTCTCTCTAAATAAAATACAAAACAGGACTGGGGACATGACTTGGTCGTTGAGTGCCCGCCCCTGAGTTCAATCCCCAATATGGGTGCGGGGGGGTGGGGGGAATAAGTAATGTAAGTATAATAATAAATGTTACAGTAGAATCCAGGTAGTAGGTACGCAAATGTTTTCAATACAATTCTTTCAACTATACATCTGAATTTTTTCATAGGCAAATATTAGGAGAAAAAGTTATAAATATTATAATCATTTTTTTGAATACCTTCTCTCCTGAGGGAAAACAATGAGAATGGTTAAAGAAGATCGGTAAAAAGAAGATAAAAACCACACCTCATCCCAGTCTTTGGAACCTGGGAATGCATTTTTCAATGAATCTGAGTTCCTCTAAAGTGAAGTGAAGTGATGTATACCAAATCCTCCTTTAAACTATAAATCAGGTGTTAGTAAAACTGCCATAGAAGAGATATTTGTAAGGTGGCCAAGCTACAGAAATTCAGTTTTTAATCTCCAAATAAAGACTTTTTTCACTGTATACGAAATGTGTACAACCAGGAAGAGGTACATATGGTCTACTGCTACAGAAATAAAGATACATATACACACCAGCTGAACAATTTACATTTAAATTTTACCCACTTACAGTAAAAATTCTAGAATGCCTACTTTTATATATTTAACCATGCAATGAGTTTTTCATATATATATATTTTATAAAACTCTCGGCCTTCAAAGTTTTAATTTTGTTTTAGGCTCTAAGGTATCCTAACCAGAAAAGACCCAAAACAAATTTATGAAATATAAATCAATTAACTCGGTATGCTAAAGTTATATTCCCTACTTTCCCAGGATTTTTTTTGGACTTTGTTAAAATCATATAAATAGGTTAAGTAATACCAACAGAAATTACCTAGAAAAAAGTTATTTTATAAATGAGGATTATTTTCCAAACAAAATTCAGGTTTCATTTGGCATCTATTTTTGTCAGAATAATGCACCAAGTAAGTAACTGAGAATTTCTGTTTACTTTCCAAAAATTCCCCTTGCTTTAATGAAAACTTTCTCCAAAAATATATCTTCAAAAAAAAAATCTATGAAAGCAAAAATTTTCAAATATAACAAAGAACCTTATGACATAATAATCTTTAAAGTGCTTCTCAAATAGGAAACTCAAATTTTGTTCTCCTGTTCTTTGTTTTTACCTATAACTGAAAATGTTTCTTCATTTCTTCAATGCTAAAATGTGTTCAGAATTGAAGAAAAGTTTTCTGTGTGAAAAGAAATGGAAGTCAAAAATAGTATCATAGGATTAAGAAGTACTGTATTCTCAAGAGAACATTACCAAAAAAAAAAAAAAAAAAAATCAAATAAATATTGTTTATTTCCTATTTAAGTATAACGAGAAAAAAACTTGATAAATCATTTTAAATGATTTAACATATAATACCAGTTAACTGTCAGATATATTAATGTTCTTGCCCTCCTGCCTCAAAAATTATGCAAATTAGATTATGTATTAGTAAATTATGATTAATGATAAAATTGCTTGATATATTTTGCAGAAAACAGATGTATTCCAATAACACTTACCTGTCTTGTCTTTGCTGATGTTTCAATAAAAGGAATTCCATAACTTCTTGCTAAGTCCTGAGCCTGCTTTGTGTCTACTGTTCTAGAAGGCAAATCACATTTATTTCCTACTAGGACCATAGGTACATCTTCAGAGTCTTTAACTCTTTTAATTTGCTCTCTGGGGAAGAAAAAGAGAGGCATCAGTAAACCAAAAATCCTACAAAAACTATCCACAACTTTTGCCTTATAAAAGTTGGCCAAATGAAAACTTTTCATATGATTTCTAATTTTCACCACACCAAATTTTCCTTGCTTCTTCTTCTAGTTATTTCCTTCCCTCTTGAAAGATCAAACAACTACAGAAGTAGAGTTAAAACTATAAAATAGGTTCATATGCAGATAAATCATAATAAAAAAGAAAATACTGCAAAGTGATATGCCTAATTTAAAAACAATACTCTTAGCAACATGTATGTGGCTAATTGTATATGCATACAATTAAAAATATTTTTACCCAAACATGAAGTAATAGCATTAAAACTTTCACATTTGTTTCTTCCTCCTTATGTGTAGATATACATTCCAATACCTTCAGTGGATGCTCAGAACTATGGATAGTACTAAAGTCATATATACTGTCTTTTCTAATACATACATACTGATATAAGTTTAAAATTTATAAATTAGACACAGTAAGATAACAATAACTAACAAAGCAACAATCTACTGCAAAAAAAAATTTTAAATTTTTGAATTGTTTAGTTCTGGAATTTTCCATTTAATAGTTTCAGACTACAGTTGAGCATAAGTGAAATCTTGGAATGTGAAAATGTGGATAAGGGGGGAGTACTGTACTTTCTCAAAAAAAAATGATAATTGGGAAGACTTTGATTTTCATACATACAACACTAAAGTTACTATACTCTTTATTTTGTTAAAAGCCCTTCTACATGTTAATTTAAATTTTTAGTAAAATTGTATTGTTTCACAATTTTATGTGAATTTCAAAGATGCAGCATGGAAGAGACACATTAAACAGAGTTAGAAATGGTTCAAATTCCCAGTTCCTCTACTCATAAACTGAGTAAAACTTGAATAAATTAAGAAATGTCATCTATTTACTACTCTTAAAGAGATACTACTCTTAAAAAAAATGCAAAAATACAACCACCCCAATTTTCTTATTACTAGACTACATAGTAAACATACTGAAATAAATGTTCTTAAATAAAATGTTAAACCTCTTAACTAGGCTAACTCATAGTAACAGGACATAGCCAGTAAGCATAGATATTTGCTTTACTATGCAGTTTTATGAAAACTGTAACAGAATATAAAATACATTTAATACAATAGTCAGTTTTATGCAGATTTGTCAGATTCATAAATTTTTATAACATATAAGTTGTATTTAAATATAAATATGCATAGCCATTCTTTATTCAATCTTACATTAAACATACATAATTATTTAAAAAAATCATTCGTGTGGCACTACTTCAAATCACCTTTTCATATTTTTGTTTATGATTTTCATTTTCATGATATATCTGGAAAGTTCAAAGGCTTATTTCTCTAATGTAGAGTAGTTAAGAGTACAGAAAGTTCTTGAGTCAAACAAGCATTGATTTCAATCCTAGCACTAGTACTATCTAAACAATCTGGAACAAGTTACTCAACTACTCTAATTGTCAAAAACTTCATTTGTAAAATGGAATGATTACCTACCTCTAAAAAATTATTTTAAATTTTAAGTTAGATTATATAGGCATGGCAATTAGCAAAAAAATAAATGAAAGCTATAATTACTTCTCAATGCCAATTTATTATATTTGACTTAAACCCACCTATAATGGTGAATATCTTCAAATGATTTAGTATTATTTATGGCAAATACACAAAGAAAGCCCTCCCCAGTCCTCATGTACTGGTCCCTCATCGCACTGTACTCCTCTTGACCTGCTGTGTCGAGAATATCCAAGAGACAGGTTTCTCCATCAATTACTACTTGTTTCCTGTAGGAATCCTGAGAAGGGAGAAACAGTCTAGATTATTTTAGTGCACCTTTTAAAAAGGTGTTATATACAACTCAACAAAAAAAAGACAAATAACCCCATTCAAAATGGGCAAAGGACTTGAATAGGTATTTCTCTAAGGAGGAACAAATGGCCAAATAAAGCACATGAAAAGACGATCAACATCATTAGCCATTAGGGAAATGCAAATCAAAATCATAAGACACCACCTACCACTTATTAGAATGACTATTACTAAAAAATAAAAATAAAAAAAATAACACATGTGAGTGAGGATATGGAGACACTAGATATGTACTGTGTTGCTGACAATGTAAAGTGGTATAGCCATTGTGGAGAACAATTTAGCTACTCCTTGACAGCTAAATGGTAGAATTACAACATGAACCCATTTCCATATATATGTATATATATATGAAAGCAGAGTCCCAAACCAATACTTACTTGTACACCAATGTTTACAGCAGCATTATTTACTATAGTCAAAATGTAGAAACAACTTAAGTATGCATTAATAGGTAAATGGATGGCTAATGATTCAGCTTAAGAAGAAATAAAATCTGATACAAATTACAACACATATTAACCTTGGAAATATTATTCTAAGTAATATAAGTCAGACATAAAAGGACAAATATTTCATGATTCCACGTATATGAAACACCTAGAAGAGAATTCATACATACAAACAGAAATAGGAATTACCAGGGGTGAGGAAAGGAAGATTAGGTAGGGAGTTACTGTTGAAGGGGTACAGTGTATAACGATGAAAAAGTTCTGAAAGTAGATAAGTGGACAGTGCTAACAGTTATACAACACTGTGATGGTTGCACTGTGTATGTACTTAATGTCACTGAATTAAACACTTAAAAATGGCTATTGTGATAAATTTTATATATATTACCACAAAAATATTTAAAGGTATTACCTGGAGATTCAACAATGCAAATGCATATATTAGTAACAAACCTATCTATAAAAAGTAATTATTATCAAAATAGGATAGCTGAACCAACTCTATTATTCAGGATGACTGAGATGACCCCCCCACACACACACACAATCAATCAACATGCAAATAATTGTCATGCATTGAACTTTATTTACAGTCAAAGACATGCATAAGCAAATAAACAAAGATTCTAATGCCTTTGTTCACCTCCAGATGGTAACTGATAGTATTACTACGTTAATACTATAGTTTTAAAGCTTGAGAACAATACCTAACTGCCAGATAGCATTTTGATATAGTATTTCTGTGGTAATGACTATAGTTTTAAAGGATAACTATTTCATTTGCCAATTGAGGAGTCTCTATTAAAAAGCGACAGAGATCTTAAAACTATTCAATTGTAAAAATGAAGGCCTATGTGGTAGAGGACTTGCTTAGCAAGCCAAGGACCTGGGTTTCATCCTTATCATTGGAAATAAAAAAAAGGAATGGGGTTGGTTACAGAATCTTGAAATGAAAATCTGATATTCCTCTGACTTTTGAGTGATATTTCTACTGAAAATTTCACACACTCTACCAAAACAGGCCTCAAAAAGTAAGCAAAGAGGATGGTATTATGTAAAACTGTGGAATAAGAGGCAGTGCTGACAACAGGTAAAATGTATAAAGATTATTTTTTATTGTTCCACACATGGGTAACAGTACTTAAGTGTCCTTAGTTCATGAATTACTTTATCGATCATTCTATCATTTGAGAGATCAAGGGAGAGGGGGAGTATCATTAAAAAATCATGCTTTTTGTAAAATGTTAAATTTTAGACAGTATACAGCATGATCCCAATAAAGTGTGGGTACACTGTTTTATAAATGTATCTCTACACATATTAAGGAACTTGAAATAAATACATCAAAACACTTTAAAAGGCTGTTTTTGATGGAGAAGATAATTTAAGAGAGATTTATTTCTTGTTTATTTCTCTTTGGTGCTACATGATACACTGAATGTGTTTCTTTGTTTAGAATTTATATTTATGTAGATACTGGATTGAACCCAGAATCTCACACATACTAACCATGTGCTCTACTACTGAGCTTCACCCACAGGCCTTTTAGATTAATTTTTAAAAGTATGAAAGATTACCATATTAGACTATGATCTATTGCTTAACTTTTAAAAGTATACTGTATTTTCCAAATTGAATGTAATAATAATCTTACCAATCAGAAAAAAAAGGATGGATACTGATTTTCTAAACAAGAAGTTCTTGATTAATGTTTTGAATATTTGGTTGACAATTTTATTTTAGCCTATCCACTTAATTACCATTTGAAAGAACTCCTATAGGTATTAAATTGAGAACCAATGGGTTTTTGTTTTGTTTTTTTGTACTGGAGACTGAACTCAAGGCCTCACACACACCAGGCAGGTGCTCTACCACTGAGCTATACCTCAATATTTAGCCATACCCTAAATCCAGTGTTTGAGGAATAATCAAAGAGCAGAAATTGGCAGTACAGTGTCTTAGTCAATACTTTACCTAGGTGTGGCTCAGGAGTATGTAAAACTAACCAAAAACTTTTCCTTACCTATTGCTGTTAACTCACATTCTTTGCTTACCAAAACTAACTAAAGTTAGCCTAATCGGTGGTAGTTCTCTTAGTCTTCAAATCTAAAATATTTCACAACAAAAAGTCAAGCACATAGATTCTGGAGCCACCCAAACCTACTTCATACAGAAGGTGTGGCTATGGGATTTCTCACCATCTTCCCATATATTATGCCTCCAAAAAGTACCTCAGTAAAGTCCTACTCAGCAAAATTTCAAATACTGTTTAAAAACTATATAATGTGGTGGGAAATTTAGCAGCTTCTGCACATATTACATAAGATGTTTCCTTGATGAACATTCCACCAGAGGGACCAAGAAACTGGGAAAGCAGTCTCATTCCTATTATCTTATTCCTTTCAGAGCCTAAAAATATTGACACAAAAACCCCAGAGATTATGTAATAAAGACCCATGTGGCTTTTTACAGAAAAAAATTGCCAGCCCTTGTAGAAAGCCATTAACTTTTCACAAATCTGAAACATGCTTATTAACACATATTATTTATTCCCTACATACTTAAAAAAAATCACTTTGTACAACTACCAAAGCCTAACAAATTTAAAAACTTACAGAGTCTACAATGAAACTAGTTTATGATGGAGCAAAGAAAAGGATCCAAATTTTACATTTTAAATTAGTGCTATCTCTAGACTTGCAAATAAAGTAAACTTTTAGATCAGGCACATAGGTTATGGATATCCTTAGGAAACTAGGATAAAATGAAACCACTTAAATTCACTCAACATAATGAAATAGTTAAAGTTTTTTTGATGTATACCCTTTGCTCCCAAAGTGCCATCTTTTCATCTACTGAAGCAGTATAAACTTTTCTAAATGAAATATACTAAGCTGGTAAGGGTATACTGTAGATGAAATTAAGACAGTTCTGGTGATACAATTAAACAGCACAATCTCTTTGGAAAGCCATAAGAGTATTTATCTAGAACAATCATAGGCTTTGACATAATAATATCATTTACAGTAAATGATGCTAAGGAAATATTCTTTAAAAATGATAGAGATGCACTTAACATGGCATCCTGAAATGTCTTAAAAAGAAAAATTACAGACACTTAATACTGACCCATAGTCTTACACTATTTATCTATTTTCAAGATTTACCCTAAATCAAAGCATCTACCACTATCATCATCCCTTAGTTATCCCCCAGCCCCTGTTATCTACTTTTTCTCAGGCAATCTGTTTCAGCAATTGCTTCCTGGCAGAGATCCCTAGGATATATTTGGCACACAGCAGCAAATGATTTGTATTTAATGGAGATCATGTCACTTGTTCAAAGTTCTTCAAAACCATCCCCATTCAGTCTTAAAAATAAAATCCAAAGGACTCTTCCTTCGCCAGCATCTCTGTTTCCTTCTTAGCATATATTAGAATTTGTAATTAGATCTTTTATTCCTTAATTGTTTAAGTCTATCCTCCCACCCCCCAACTAAGGTTTGAACTCCTAAATGGTAGGACTCATCTGTTTTCCTTACCACTACTCAGATGTGCCTAAGTCCTGAACACTGTAGGTAATCAAACCTGTCTGCAGAATACAATGCAAATACACACACTAAAAAATATAAATTTCTATTAAATTAATAGAAATGTAATCATAATTTAACAAAAATTTTAATTGTAACAACCCTTCTGAAATATCTAAAGTTATCGCACTATTTGAAATGAATCCACAACAAACTTTCCTGTTTGCAATATATTAAGTTTGCAAAGGTAGATTTTTAAATCTCTCAATAATTCATCTTTAACATTTTTCCATGTTTTCTTATAAAAGTCTTATAAAAATATGAGTTTAAAACATTGTAATTTTTAAATTACAAAATACTACTAATAATAAATTTTGTCTTTGATCAAGTTCTATATAATATGAAAACTTTTATGTAAAAATACAATAAAAACAATAGAGATTTCCAAACACTTAGGAAAGGGAAAAGAATAAGACTGGGGGAAAGTACACTGGGGTCTTCAATTGTACCATTTTGTATCTTGAAAGAGAAAGAAGTGCTAAACCAAACATGACAAAATATTAAGATATGACAAAGCTAATTAATACATACATGATATTCATTATATTAATTTTCCACACAGCAGTACATGTATACCTGTTCATCACTACTCACTATCCAGGATTCTGTATTTTTATTTTCCTTTAAATTTCTGTTGGTGTGACAGGCTAAAAATTCTTATTTGTTTCAATATCTCTTTCTTTAAGGAGTAATAATGTTATTTGATTTTTTTCATATATTCAGATTTATGTCATCACTTAGATCATCTGCATTTGAAATTTTCACATTGTTTATAAAGTCTTAACTGGAGACCTATTAAGAGGAATTTCAAAGCTAATGCTAAATCATTCAATCTTCTATAAGACTTTTGAATTCATTATAAAACAATGTGTCCCATACTATTATTAAGTCATCAAATGTTGCAGTAGACAGATCTCAAAGTAAGCTAGAAACATGCAGTAGCCTGCTATGTTAGAATAATAATGGGGAAAATCTAAGTGTCACACCTAGGGCTAAGTATTATAAGCTGAACATCCCTAATCTGAAAATCCAAAATTAGAAGTGCAATGATACTTTTGGTTCCAAGTATTTCAGATCAAAGATACTCATCCAGTATATAATTCCTCATGGAACTAAATCTAATGGAAGAGAAATAAATGTAAATAACTGAAAGAAATGTTAATTAACATCATAAGCAGGACAGAATATAATGGTAGCACATAGGACAGATAGATCAACTTTGTATGAATTAAGAAAGACAAGAAGGCAGGGCCATCCCATGCAGGAAGGAAAAAAGAAAATGCATGAAAAACATCAAACTGCATGATGAGTATATGGAATCAAGACCTTCACTATAATTCAGCTTACAGAAATATAGATAGGGAGCAAGAAGTAAAATTGGGATACTCAAGCAGTGGCCAGCTTATATAGGATCTTTTATGCCAGAATTAAGGCATAAAAATTCTTAAATTTGTCCTATGCTATTATCATTGAAAGGACTTTAAGTAGAAAGAATCAGATTTACCATGCTTAGTATTAGCATTATTGTGACAAAATTATGGCCCTCCCAGACACTGCCTCAAGTACATCCATTTTAGAAACATCAATTAAGTAGCAGGAGGCACTAATACCAGTGGTGAAGCAGTACCTCCACAGAAGGTTAAGACTTAGCAACTTGGCCCCTCACTTGAGGTTGTAATTCTAATAACCCCCAAACCTTCCCTGCATTCCTAGAATCCTAAGGGTAATGGCCACTTCTTGATAATACTGTATTACATTAGTGTTCTCCCTTTGCTTTTCAGTCTTCTAACACCTAATTAATCCTCCACTTAGGTTCTTCATGTTGAAATATCTAATGTAGTTTGTTTTCCAGACTGTACTTCTGACTTCTATAAATGTTAAAAACAGAAAAGGAGTAGGAAAGAAGGGGAACGAAGACTGGGAGATAAGTTAGGATATTATTACTAGAAATGACTGAACTTGAACTATGGCAGCAATTGCAGCATGGATGAAGAGGCTGAACAGATCAGAGAAATTCTTAATGGATAAAACTGACAGAACTACTTTCATAAATTGCCAATAGTCAATGGTGCAACCTCTGGAAAATAAGTTGACAGATCCTCAAAAAGTTCCATACAGAGTTACCAGCAATTCTATCTCTAGACATGTACCCAAGAGAATTGAAAGTATATATGGTCAAACAAAAAGTTGTACACGAATGTTTATATCATCATTATTAAAAAAAACAAAAGGGGGGGGCAAACAATTCAAATGCCCACCAACTGATGAATGAATAAACAAAATATGGTATGTCTATACAAGAGTTTTTATTTTTTCTTTAAAGGAATGAAGTACTGATATATGCAAAGCTTGAATTGTGAACATTATCCTACATAAAATCTAGACACAAAAGGCCACATACTGTATGATTTGAATTATACAAAATATTCAGAAAATAGAATGGATAAAGATACAAAGTAGGTTAGTGTATTTCAGGGGCTGGTAAAAGAAGGGTTTGGAGAGTTACTGCTAGTGGGTATGAGGCTTCATTTTGGGGTGCTGAAAATGTTCTAGAATTAGAACATTTATAGGTTGAGCATCCCTAATCACTAGAGTTGTAATGGCTATACAATCTTATAAATATACTAATCAATGCTGAATTTCACACTTTTAAAAAGGGTGAGTTTTGAGTTTTGTACATTAAATCTCAATTTTTAAGATGAGAACAGAGGGAAAAGGTGAAGAAAAGATGAGTATAATTTGAGGCATGTTGAATTTCCTATGTTTGTGAGTTGTCCTGGTGGGTATGACTTAATAGGCAGCTTGCCATACACATCTGGTGCTCAGATCAGAAGTCTAGGTTACCAAAAGACCTGTGAGTTTTCAATCTATGGGGTGCTGTAGAACTCTACTTACTTATGGCAGACTTGGGCAAACTACTTAATCTCTAATCAACTCTAAGCCATTGTTCTTTCAGTTATACAAGTGGTAAATAAACACATGCAGAACTATGTGCCCAATTTAGAATTAAAGAGTATGAAAAGGTCCTTTATAAAATGAAAAATGCTATAGAAATTGTATTATTTTATATACCAAACATGCAAAAAAGTAGGGAGCAGGCCACTGTTACTAAAACTGTAGAGAAATAATAACCTATGTTTAGAAAATCACTAGACATCTATTGTTGGGATAATTTTTGAAAAAGTGATCACCATATTTCAAATAATAAAACAGCTAAACAAGTTCTAGAGATGGAATGCTAAAACTAAACGATTATGAAGAATTTCTGTTTATCGAACGAAGATATTAAAAAGCTTGTTTTCTTAACGATTAAATACTGAATATTAGTTTAGGGATAAAGAGAATAAAATATCTAAAGACATAAAGCTATTATTACTTTTAAAGTATGAAAAGAAAAATCTGCATAACAGATTTTGAAAATAAGTATGTTATGAACATGTATTTGTAACTTGTTGAAATCACATGAATTCTCCCACAAATTATTGTTTGATATCAAGTAAAACTATAAGACTGGAATGATCATGTATCTAATCTTAATAATTACAGATGCCAGTATAATTTTCATGTTTTATATACCTCTCAGTTACTCTTTACTTGGCCTTGATGTCAATTTCCTTAATGCAAGAGTATATATGCATTATCCAATTTATAGGCTTTAGAAAGAGGGAAGTATGCAGTAGAATTAATGTGATATAACTTTCTTATATAGCAGAGAATCTCAAAAAAAAAAAAAAAAAAAAAGGAAAGTATAATAATACCTCATACTTTAGTACTCTTTGCTCTCTCCAAAATGAGTATTTCTTTCTGCCCAACTCCAATAGTATATGCTTATTTTTTTTAAACTGAAACACCACAGAAAGAGTGGTATTCAACACAAAGTGCTGTAATGGGCATTTTTCAATGTTAGTACACAATACATTTACCTAATTGTTTTCAATAACTGCATAATAGAATTATATGTGCATGTCATGATTAACTTCACTCATTTTCTATTGGTAGGCATGTATATTATTTCCATTTTTTTTTTAAAAAAATCACAAACAGCAGTGCAATGAACATTCCTATATAAACATTTTACATAGTTAGCCAATTAAATTCTTAGGATAACTTCTAAGAAATGGAATTACCTAGTCATGCAGTTTAAATTTTGATAAATATTTCCAAACTGACCCCCAGAAAGTTTTAAGAGCTTACTATGACTAGATCATAAAGAAGGCACATTTTGCTAAGCTTGGTGGTGCATACCTGTAATCCCAGCAACTAGGGAAGTTGAGCCAGGAGGATCCCAAGTTCAAGGGTAATCTCCACAACTTAGGAAGACACTGTCTTAAAAAAATAAAAATAGGGGATGTAGCACACTGGTAAACTGCCCTACGTTTAACCCGCAGTACCAAAAAAAAAAGTGCATATTTCTTCATATCCTTTTTAGGATAATTAGGCATTCTAATCTTAACCAATGTAAAAGCATAACATGTTAGTTATTGTTTGAACTTTATTAATGAATTGTCTTTTTATATGTTTATGTCATTTGTTTTTATTTTTGTTCACAGGTTGACTATGCTTAGCTCATTTTTCTTCTATCTGGATGTCTGCTTCTAATTTATACATAAATTGGCTTCCTATTATATAAGGCAAATAGTTTTCATTTATCTTGTGTTTTTGTTTAAGACATTTAAATTCTTAGGCACTCAGATACCTCAGTCTTTTCCTAAATGTTTTCCTTAATGTTTTAGGGATCCCCTAAAAATGAGAGAAGATCACTACTTTTCTCAAGGGAGAATAATATTTAACCTTAATTCTACAAATAAAGAAAACTAACCTCATGTCAATTCACTCAATATGAATTTATGACTGATATCATTTTTATTTCACAGTTACATACAGTTTGACATTAAAATGTACACATCACAGAATCAAGGTTCTCAACATGAGAAAAATGGAGGAAAGTGAGGAAGAATAATGAACTCATGATTCTAATGAACTCATAATTTTTTAAGAACATTTACTTATTAGCTTTCTGAGTTGATAGGTTTAGAAGCAGTGCCACTCCAGCAGCAATAAACACCTAACATCCAGATCTTGATTCTTGAATGTCATTCCTCACTAAAGGAACTGGGGCTACTTGACAGGGAAAGTGAACAAGTAAACCCATAATGTATCGGGCCAAAAAGTTCAGAAGAGGTGAAAAACCGACGGGGAAATATCAAAAGGATAAAGAGGCCAGCTTGAATAGGATTTCACTGGCCACAGAAACAAATCTGAATATTGAAATCAGTAATTACAGTAACAGACTTCCACAGACTAAATTTTTAAAAATCCAAGAGTTTCTGTTGATAGAAATAAAACTAACCTAACAAAGAAATAAGGAAAAAAAAGAGAGATCCCTTATTTATGACAGGTGCCAATTAATTAATGTAGAAGTAATGACAGTTATAAAATTACCATTTTGCAACCACTACAGTAGCAATTAATTCAGGCAAGAATTATCAGTGAATACTAAATCCAACTGAGTGCAAATATACTATAGAACAGGTTACTTACAGTCTCAAAGTATCTCCTCTCAGAGTCTTTATTAGTTATAAAAGAATCAAATCTTTACAGAGAGAAATCTGACAAATATCACCTTAACCAAAAATAAATTTTATATATGTACACACACACACACACACACACACACACACACACACATATCAATGTTATCATTAATAATGGGACAAACCAGCATCATGTTATCTCCTGATGTGATGTAATGAGGAGGACATAACATTCCTCACTTAGCATCCCTGCCAAACTGTTGAATCTGAACAAATTTAAGAGAACATTCTATAAAACATCTGGCGTGAAACTCCTTGAAAATGCCACCGTCATAAAAGACGAAAAAGAGCTAAGAAGCTGTTCTAGAGTGAAAGACATCAAGGCATGATATCAAACTTTTCATCCTGAGTCAGAAAACAAATGCTAAAAGGACCTTCTTAGAATAACTAACAAAATATGGATATGAACTATTAAGTAAAATATTTTATCAATGTTGAATTTCCTCAATTTCATTATTGTGTTGTGGTTGTACAAGAAAATATTCTTGTTATGATAGGATTGGAAAACTTTTTCTGTAGAGGGCCAGAGTGTAAATACTTTAGAGCTTTGGTCTCTTGTCATAACTACTCAATTCTGTTGCTGTAATGCAAAAATAGCCTTTGACCAGATACAAACACACAAGTGTGGTTATGCTCCAATAAAACTTTACTGACACAGACAGTAGGCAGGATACAGATCTGTCTTAGAAGGTAGAAGTTCAACATGTGTAACATTCTCAAATAGCTCAGCAAGAATATAGAATATGTTGTCATGTACGTGTGTGTATGTGTATCTCTCTATATAGGTACATACACATATAGAGATACATATCTATACACATATATGAATATCTAAATCTAGAGAAAACAGGGCAAAACATTTACTAGGGAATCTAGTTTAAGGGCAATAGTTATTCATTGTCACTTTTTAAATTTTTTGCCTCTTTTCTATTCATTTGAAAAATTTCAAAATAGAGTGTTGAAAAAATTATCTAAGGTACTTGCTATATGTCCCTTCTTAGTCTACTCAAATATTCTCATTTTTACTACTAATACTATTAATTTTATTATATTAAGATCACAATAATATAACTGTTCCATAATCCTACACACTGTGAGAAACTAAGGATAAAAGACACAAGAAACTGCATGCTTTCCTAAAGTACAGAACCTTGGATCACCAACTTAAAATACTGCTAAGACTAGTAAGCTTCATGAGGACAGGGATATGGTCCATTTCTCAATGTGTATCCAATCCTCTGGAAGTCTGCACAGTACAAAATGGACACTGAATAACATTTTCTGAATTAAGAAATTAGCTGCATTGTTAAAACCAGAATTTTAAGAGATGCCAAACCAATAAAACATCTTTTTCTTTCATTTATTTCCATTACAAACTTCCATTTGTATGATTTCAAAGCTCTGAATACATAAAAACCTAACACAGAATAATACATGTCCAGTGCATTTTTAAATTTGATAAATACTCTAAATACTTAATTTGACCTAAATGTGGTGCCTAAAAATCAGCTGCTCCACAACTAATCTATAAGACTTAAAAATCTACACAACTGAACCTTCATAGTTTGCTGTATTAAAACAGACCCTTCCTTTTTTAGAGACAGGGTGTCACTGAGTTGCTTAGCACCTTGCTTTTGCTGGGGCTGGCTTTGAACTCATGATCCTCCTGCCTCAGCCTCCCAAGCCACTGGGATTACAAATGAGGGCCCAGCTGATCAGGCTCTTCAAGGCTTTAAACAGTAGAGTAGCTCCAGAGTGCATGCAAAGAAATTTAGAGAGCACACTGCAGCTTTTGGTGCCTCCTGACAAAGTAGGCTCACTTAGTGTTACCAAGAGAATGACCCTATATTCTCCTTTCTTAAATATACTCACCTATTTATTTAATTAGTTAGGCTAACGAATCCACATGGTAACCTTTATTAAACTGATATTTTAAACTTAAAAAATCAATTATATAAAATAGGACTTTTAAATAAAATTGATATGTTTACAAATTGATATAAACACAACTACAATCAAAAGTTAAAATAAAAATATATGCATTCACATTCAGGGTTTCATTGTTATTTATTATAAACGTGAATAAGTTACCAGTAGAGGGCACTCACAAAAGGGGGGGGAAAGCTGGCCACAGCCTTGAAAAGAAATACACTTAGAATTGCTGTCAATATTTTAATTTAAAAACACAATGTTTTAATATAATGGTAGAATAACCAACCTAATGTATAGTTTACAAAAGATAAAATTTAAATCTACATTACGCTTGAAAAATAACATACAGTTTACCTTAGGGGCATGAATTTGACAATTAAAGAGATGCCTATATTTAGCACATACTGGAGTTTCAACCTCAGAACTATTAATATATGAAGTCAGGTAATTCTTTGTTGTAGAGGCTATATTGTGTACTACAGCAAATTTAACAGCACCCTTGGCCTTTATCCTATCAGTACCAGCAGCAGCCCTACCTTCCCAAGTTGTGATAACCAAAAATGTCTTCCACATGATGACATACATATGTATAAAATCAGAAAAATAACAGCTTACACTTTTATATAAGGTTTTTATTATACCACTTTTCTATATTGGCTTAATATTTTTGCAGTATAAATATGTATTCTACAAAAAAATGAATTCTTAGTAAACATTAAAAAGCCAAATAAATAGAAAAATTGATAAACCTTGGTAAATAAACACCCCACAGCTAAAGCACTAAAGATGGAACAAATTGATCAAGTTATGAATCCACATTTTCTTACTGAATAGGAAACTGTTTCATCAAAGGGCATAATACTTGGACTAAATTAACAGAAGTAAACAGAATATCAAAGAATTACAGCCTGAGAAAAAGTACTTGCTATATTTAGTTTTACTAGCACAATATATACAATAGAAACTCAATATACATTTGCTAACTGATCAACTGATCTTTGTGTTGATAACTTCCTATAGTTTTAAAAGATTTTATTTTCTTCCACCAAAGTTTACCAAGGGAAAAAACATTTCAGGGAACATGTTTTGACAACAAATGATTTCTAAACTATAAAAACATGTATTTCTAGACACATGTTGTGTTAGGAGACTTCTTAAAGTTTTCAATAATCTTGCCCCACTAACAAGGTATTTTGTTATTTTCTGACACTTGTTGGTAGACATAATAAAAAATAAAAATAAAATCTTTCAGGATAGGGTTGGTGGTATAGCTTAATGGTAGAGCACCTGCCTAGCACATGTGAGGCACTGGGTTCCATCCTCAGCATCACACAAAAATAAATAAATAAATAAAAAAGATACTGTGTCCATCTACAACTAAAAAAACTATTAAAAAAAATCTTTCAGACTAGAAGATGATTATATGCACATACCCTCAAATATAAATACACTCCATGTGTCATGCCTAATTCTATATTATATCTCAGTCATTAAGTTAGTATTAGTAGGCTAAGATCGAATTTTGATATATTAATAAATCTGAATTGGGCTACATTATTAAATATTTTCTTTGTTTGAAAGACTATTTTTCACGTTCACAGAGTGATATAAGGTATAGTGGAAATTTCATTTGTTTTCAGAAAATCCAAATTCAAATCCTACCAATTATGAACTGGGTCTTCTAGGCAATTAAGAATATCTCAGACTATTTTTATCTCATACAATGATATAAACATTGATTACCCTCCTTACCCACCTTCTAGAGAAGTTCTTTGCAAATTCTAAATCACTAAAAAAAAAAAAAAAATGGTAGTAATTTAAATTTTTAAAAAATTTCCCCCCCCCCCCCCCCCCTTTTTTTTTTGTTTTGGGATTGAACTCAGGGGCACTCAACCACTGAGCCACATCCCCATTCCTATTTTGTATTTTATTTAAACACGGGGTCTCACTGAGTTGCTTAGCACCTCGCTTTTGCTGAGGCTGGCTTTGAACTCATGATCCTCCTGCCTCAGCCTCCCAAACTGCTGGTTACAGATGTGCACCATTGTGCCCAGCTTCTTTTTTTTTTAATGTAGAAAAATTTGAGTGAACTCCAAATGGGCAAAGTGTAGGTCCTTTCTAATTTTCTCTATAACCACATTATTTACTAATCAAAACCTAATTGCAGCAGTGAAATCTTCTATTCTCCTTTTTAACTTTTTACAATAACATGGAACAGCATTTTTATTCAATCAACTCTCCATTAAATTACTGTTTTCTTGTCTTTCTTATAGTTGTACTAACTACACCAAGAACTTAGTGTATTATTTCCTCTGAAACTCACTATTACCTGGGAGAGAAAGTGATCATCTCAGATACCTTTCCCCAGGTGGCTCAGCTAGGTGAGGGAATGTCAGTTTCAAAGTTCACAGGTAATCAATGCTTCCCAGAATCAAGTGTTCTGGCCTGGCAGAAATCATAATTAGAGTTAAATTTATAAACTGTTTCTATCTTACGCACAACACATTAACGGTTAGCTCTATTTTCTTTAAGATTAATATTGCATTTTAATTTTTTTGGGGGGGGTGGGAGGGTGGTTATTAGGAATTGAATCCAGAGGTGCTTAACCACTGAGTTATATCCCCAGCCTCTTTATATTTTATTTTGAGACAGGGTCTCAGTAAGTTGCTTTACACCTCACTAATTTGCTGAGGCTGGCTTTGAACTTGAGATCTGCCTCAGCCTCCCAAATTGCTGGCATTACAGGTATGTGCCACTATGCCCAAGTGCATTTTAACAAAAAATTTCTTAGCCTATTTTATCTCATTCATGCATTTATGATGTCTTACATTCTCAGATTTTCAGGGATAATGGAAAGCAGCTCTACTAAAATCATCTTTAGTATCCTGGAAAACTTCCATGCTTAACCTTCACTCTCTTAAAACTTCCTTTTACTTCTGATTTAAATGGTATCTTAAATGGCAGATATGCCAATTGACCTTGGATTTGGAACAGATTGAAATTAGTAAACGGAGATCTTCTTCTTCAAAAAAACCCCAAAACTATAGTAGCATTGAACTGACTTGTCAAAATACTTAGAGACTATTACATAGGAGGTCCACTTCAATTAGACTGTTACCCTTTACTAATGGAAATTCTTAAACATAAAAGCCAAATAAAAGTTGCTTCTGTTTAAAAACAAATTTTTGCAAATAAGAATAATTTCTCCTTTTTTTGAACTACCAAAAATATTTGGCATTTCATTATGAACATTTCATTAATTATCTAATTAATCTTGAAAGTTCTAAACTGAATAAACATTCTCCCAAGACCATCAATGCCCTTAGAATCCATCTCAGTGCAGTGTTTCTTCAAGACATTACATAGCACAGACTTTATTAAGGCATTTTGACCTGTTCTTGATCTACAATCTGGAACTTGGAAAAAGACCTAGAAAATACTTCAGAACCAATTTTTTTTTTTTTTAATTAGAACAAGAATAAAAATTGAGATTAGGATTGTTTAACCTAGGGTAAAGATGCCTAAGAAATAATCTAGTGATAGTAGGCTATTTAAAAGACAAGGTGATGTTTTTATTCCCACCTTCCTGTTACATTTAACATGAAACTTTAGATTAAGATTATATCCAAAATATGCTAACAGTTATCTTCTGAAATGAGTTAACAAAGACAATCATGGAATATCCCCTCCTACATGTCTCTGGGATTAAATAAATCCTTATCTGCTTAGGATAATTTAACTCTAGTGTTGCCAGAAGGCAGTGGGAAATAATACCTGATTTCTCGGGGTATTTTCCCACCAAGTCTTTATTCTTTCATTTTGCTGTTGGTAAATTTTCAAAAAAACTAAAAATCTCTGAAAATAATCCTAAAACGTTTGATAAATGAACTGTATTTTAAAACAGTCTAACATTTCCTTGAGTAAATTTAAAAAGTACTGCAAAATAAAGGTAAGGATTGGTAGTGGTACCTTTATATAATACCACCTCAGGCAAAGAATGAGTTTTTTAAAAAGCACCAGGTAGCACTAATTAAGTTAAAGAGTATCAACTGTCAAATAATCACATTTTACAAGTAAAATTCAATCTAACTTCTACATAACTTTGAAACAAGAAGACACCTATAAAAATAAAAGTTATATTTAAAAAATGACTTTAAGGTAGGTACACATAGAATGTAAATTCACATCTTTACCTTCTCTCGAAACTCTCAAACACAATTCCAATCAACATGTACATTAGCTGTCAGAGTGAATATCTTGGACCTTAATATTCTCCACCATAGACTCCCAAGAGAAGCAGGTTATATATAACCCAAGGACACAGGAAATCCAAGGATGTTTCAGGTAATAAATTTCACTATAATTACCCTGTAATAACGACTTACAAAAATGATCAGAGAAACTTCTTTTGGTATCAAACTTGGTCCTACACAAGTAATTTGTATAATATTAAAACAAGGTTTACCTCTATTGTAGGATCATATTCATCCACAAAGTGATTCTGAATTAGCTGTATCGTCAAGGCACTCTTGCCTACGCCACCAGCTCCAACTACCACAAGTTTATATTCAGTCATTTTCAGCAGGCCTTATAATAAAAATAATGAAAATTGACTAAATTAGAATGTGAAGATGCATGGAGGTTAATACTCTATCAAATACTCTATCAATACCTTTTAATACAAACTCACCTTTACACAGAAACTATTCGGAAATTCAATGATGAAAACTTAAGTTGACTACAGATATGCATTCTAAGGAACTATACTTCAGTCACAAACTACTTCATCAACACTTAAGAAAAATGCACACAGAATACATGGCCAGTTTTTTTTTTATTTTATATTCAGAAGGATATTCTGTCTAAACAACTAGACTGCTATTCTGTAGCAACTAATGGTTTTCAAAGGAACACATCCCAACTTTCCTAAGCACAAGTATCTCACATGGTGCTCTATATCCCACTGACACACCCACACAAACTTGCTGACAGCTGTCCCCACTTATTCCTAGTTGACTGGCCTCTAAGTTAGAAGTAGATGAGCCAAGACTGTCTTTGTTGGAGGCAACAGCTATAGAAAACTTTTTAATAGCTTCATCAAAATAGTTCTTCTGGATAAGTACCAAAATTACATGGAGTCTAGTGTCAAAGTTAGACTGTGTCATAAGGAAATAAAAATTTGGACACTGAAGCAATATTTGATGACATTTTAATCTTTAAAATATCTGCAGGGAAGAACAAATGTAAAAACCAGGAGAATTTTGGATTAACTATTCAGTGCACGTGATCTGATCATCAATCATAATATAAAATCCTCAATGTTAGTGCTGAAAAATAGCACTTTTGAATGAAAAATATGACTGAATAAAATTCAGAGATTAAACACTGCTTTCAGCAAGAAAAAAAACCTATTAAGATGTAAGGGAATATTTCTCAGTATCAACCTGACTTTTACTCTGCTTTTGGTACATTCTCCCTCAACAGGTTCCATAAACTTGACAATTTGTAGAGTTAACAATCACAAGATGAAGATTTTTTTAGTCACATAGTTTAAACTTTTTGAATAAAACAAATTTTAATCCTCTTTACCTAATATAACATAGTATTATAAATAAGAAGTGAAATGAAGAAAGAATGGCAGTAAATGTAGAATTATTATAAAATAAGTAGTTCCAGATCAATGAATTGTGTATGTTTTAGATAAACACTAAATGATGCAGCATGATATTTAAGAAATACAAAGAATTATCCAAATAGGCATCATGGAAAAAGAAATGTTTTTTCAAGGCACTAACCTCCTCACCTTACTCCTAATCCCCCTCAGAAAGAGCACCACAGGCTCAAAACTATTCTATCACAGACTTAGAGTACAGTTCCTTTTTCTACTCTGCCCCACCTATCCTTACATGCTGATTTTCTGCAACCACGATGACAGCTAGTACAAATGCATCTTACTGTGTTTGCCCCACGTTTCATTCCAAATGTTGGCCATGGCAAATGGGAGAAATGAGGAGAATCAAATCAAAATGTGGCCTCTAGTTCCCTGCCAACTTCACCTCCCAAAACTGTTTGGACAGCCTACAACAGGAACCTCTGGGTTTCTTACAACTTCGGGGGAGAGGGTCCTAGAAATCAAAACTGCTTTTCACTATCATTCTTTCACAAGTGTCTGGTAGAGTTTTCCAGGCTGTGTGATCACAATAGATTGAATGCAGATGCAGATATGAAAATACAGATGTCTCCCATTAAGGCACATAATTAAACAGATTTGCTAAAGTGTGAAACAATGCCACTCTTCTCACTAATTTTAGTTTTGCTTTGGAAAATTTACTTTTCATAAAAATTTTATTCATGCTACCAAGTAATGGGCTTATTATTTATACTTCTAAATAAATTAAAACAATTTTTTAATTGTTTTTAATTTTTACAATTGTTTATTAATATGGTAAATATTGGTAAACACTAAACAAATCAAATATTTTTGAGAACCTCAATTTTAAAGAATGTAAAGAGGTTAAGATCAAAAGTTTGCTAGTTTAGGATATGCTGAGGATAGATACTGAATTAGAAATTAGCTGTATATGCCCATGTAAGCAAAGTGACACAAGCCTTCTAGTCTACTTGTTTATGTAGTTGGGGGATGGGGGCTTGAATCAGGTTTTTAAAATCAAGTAATATTTAAATCCACTAGAAGGAGCTGGGTTTCAAAGTAGTCTTACTGAAGAAAGATCCTAGACCAGAAAGGGTCTCCTTACCCCAAGTTTAGAAAAATAGCTAGGGGTGTAACTGGGACTGGAACCCAACAATTTTGTTTAAAAAAAAAAAAAAAAACTTTTGTTATAAAACTAAACTACCATCAACCTATCATCTCTTACAACCAAGAAGCTATGGATGGCTTGTGGCATTGTTTATTTGATGTCTACAATCTATCACGTGTAGGAGTCAGCATTTTGGATCTTAGTCACTAAGAGTGACACTAATCATACGGTTAATTCTGAGATAAACATTATGAACATACTTTTTCCTTTTAAAATTTCTTTTTAAATGTTTTTCCATTACAAATATAACATGTCACATTATAATAATCAGAAAATCATTATAATGAGTTTAACCCCTTGCTTTGATGGTTATCAAAATGTAACAATGGTGGCTTAGGAATTCAGCTGTAACATGCATTGACCTTCCAGGATTTCTTTCAGATAGTTAGCTGGCCAAATGCTACAATTAATTCCTCTTTTAAGTTTTAAAAATCGTGTGAACACTATTTAAAAGTACTGTAACTCTTGGGATAGGAAGCAAATTTGCAAGAATGAAGGTAATGTAGAAGGGATGGAAGGAAAGGACAAGAAAAGGCAAATTAAACTTCAAGTATTCTTTTAGCTATTGCTGTGTGCAACTCAGCTATCAAGGAAAAAGCTGTTTCTGCTGTTTGGGGTTTTTTTCTTCATGCGTTTTAACTTGAGAAAAGCAAAATAGACCTTCTGGGATTAACTTTTTCCTTTTCACTGTGGGTCACAGGCTTTACACATAGGGTGTTGGCCACCTGTTCTTCCACCACCATCTCTACCTCCACCTCCTCCTTTGTGGCCACAGCAATGTCACAGCCCATACGTGGGGGAGGGGAGCAGTCAGGAACTCGGCGGCAGATGCATTTTTTTCCAAACACAATAACCTCAAACAGTGTTCTCTAAGCACTTTACTGTGCTCTTCCCAAACAGACCTCCTCAACGACCCCACACATCCCCCTACGTTGAAAAGGAACATTACCCGTCCAGTCTGCGCTCAAGGGAGAAGTTTATACCCAGTCGGAGAGATGCTAGATGCAGCAGAGAAGGCGGTACCGAGGCAGCCCAGCGCTGGGCAGGGAGGAAGAGGTGCGGGAGCGGCTAGGGGGAGAGGGAACGACGACGAGGGGGAGGGGAGGCTGGAGCGCAGCGGGTAACCTCCACCGCACCCGACTGCCCCAAGGGGCAGCCCTCCCGACCGCGAGTTTCTACCCCGCAGCCTCCAGCTGCGGCTCTCGGGGAGGAGGAAGGAAGGGGTTCCCCGTCCAGGAAGCAGCACGAGCGGCGGCTGCCTCTAGCCTCACCCTCCTCAGCCCCGCACCGCCCATTCCTCACTACCCGCG
>NW_026000169.1:12153443-12239345 GCF_001458135.2 Marmota marmota marmota
CGCAGCCTCGCACTCCGACCCGCACGACCGCGGCGCGCCGCGCGACCCCACCGAGAGACCGTAGCCGGGTGGCTGCACTGCTGTTTCGTCTACACTGAGGAGCCACGAAAATCTCGCCACCCCCAGGGTCAGCCTGCACTTGTGCACATTCGTTTACTATCATTTACTGCACGTAAATAAACATGCAGTCACCAAAGGTGGGAGGTGACTTCGCTGGCCTGGGGAGAGCTTAGGCGGACAATTCCCCAACCCGGGGCTTACTAAGGGCCGCCTGAGTATTATTGGCCACAGAGCTGAGAACCTAGCCCAGGCCCGAACAAACGCGACAAATCCTTTCTTCGCTAATCTTGGGATGGGACGGGGGTCTTCTTAATTTTGTTGTTATTCTTCTGGGTATTTTGAAGCCATCACACGGCCTCAAACCAGGGACCAGGGTGTGTACCCACACCCCCTGGGAGCACAAGCCGAAGGCAATTTTTTTTTTTTTTAAGTAGCTATGCCCTTGATAGTATAGACCTGCGGAGAGTCATTCAGGCATTAATTAGAAAGATTAATAAGTTAACATTCAAGGATTTAAGACATTAAACAAGGGGGGTGGCAATTAAACGTGTTCGTATTACCAGAGTTTGCATTAATAAACTACCTGGAAATTCATTTGGAAGAGTTTTAAAGATTGAGGCCTGGCAAACTAGCCCTATACCAAATATGACCACCCATCTCTGCCTCTACTTCCAATTCTATCACTCTAGCCCACATCATAAACCAACAATAAAACAGTTATTTTAAATCCCGGATATTAAGTTTGCTAACCAAGCCTTTACATCAACTGTCACCCTTTTTTTCTACCCTTGTATGGGCTGCAAGGCTTCTTCCAGCCTCCCTCTCCTAGCACCAGGTGGGAGGCAGAAGAGACAAGCTGAAGACAGGGAAGGGAAAAGAATGTGCCTACTCTATGTCAAGTATTTGCTAAATGTTTTGCACATATCACCTTATTTAATTATAACAATAACCTCATGACTTAGAATAATTTTCACTATTTTACAGATGAAGTAAGAAATTTAATTACCTTAAAAGTTGGACAAGTTCACAGTTATGGAGCCTTCATGTAAAATCATTTCCACTCTGCTCCCAACTCCCAAGTGCCTCCCATCCCACTTAACTGAAAGCAAAAGTCTTCTCAAAATACTGCATGGATTTTTTTGTTTATGTGATGTGCCCTACCCTCTTATTTTTTCTGAACTCTTAACCTAGTATTCTTCCTTCCTTACTACCATATTTATACACTAGTTCCTGCCCATTACCTGAAAATATCAGGGAGGTTTTTTTTTTCTCAGGGACTATGCATTTGCTGCCTCTCTGTCACTATATACACAAAGCCTCCTCTGTCACCTACTTTAAATCTTTTTCAAATGTGATTTTTTTCTTTGTTTTTAATCATTTGTCAGCTCTCTCTCTCTCTTTTTTTTTTTTACATTTGTTTTATTTATGTATTTTTGTGTGGTGCTCAGCATGGAATCCAGGGCCTCATAGGTGCTAGGCAACCACTGAGATACAACCCCAGATGCGAATGAGATCTTTTTTAATGATCATCTTTGATACTGGAATGCCACACACACACACACACCCCAAATACTGTCTCTCTTCCTGCTTTATTTTTCTCCATAGCACTCATCAGTTTCTAAAATACTAATGTGTTTAGTTTGTTTTCTAATCGCTCTTGCATTTCTCATACCAAAATGTAAACTCTGCAAGGGCAAGGATTTTTGTCTGTTTTATTTACTGCTAAATTTTCATTGCCTGTGACACTTCTCTAACACAAATATGGCACTTAATAAAGATTTATTGAATGTTGAATGAATCTATGTACCTTCCTACTGAACCATGTGATTCAAAGTCTTTAGAGTGCTTTAAACCACTCAAGTCACTTTCTAATAAACCATACTCTTTGCAGACTAGAAAAGTATCTGATACATATAGGTACAATGAATTTTTGTTGAAAGGAATGAATTTTTACCTACTTACAGGTAGGTTGCTTTGTAGCCATTCTTCAGCATAAATCACAGATGTATTTTGTGTGTGTGTGTGTGTGCGTAAGTGACAGTGTTGGGATTGAACCCAGGGCCTTACTTCTATAATAGGCAAGGACTCTACCAAGTGAGCTATATCCCAGCTCTATTTTGTGCAACTTTGAGTATATGGTAAGCTCTCATTTTTCTCTTAGAGCTGCAAATAATGATCTTGTAGTACGTGGTGTTTCATAAACCTTCAGAGGAGTACAACATAAGGAAAAGCTGTATGTAGCACTTTTATGCTGATTATGAAAGTTCTCACATTAGCAGAAATCTAATCCATCCACATATTCTCAGTTATCATTATGCTCATGATTCCTAAAGTGAGTCTGCATCCCACTGTTTGTGTTATGTACCCTACTGCCCAGCTTTGACCTCATGCTTTTTCTCTTTTCACTACCACAGAAATTTGTACATTCAGTCCTGGGTGTTTTCTCAAAAGCAGCAGACTTCCCCTGCCCCATAACTTTCTCTTTCTTTTCTCAACACAGAACTTACAAACTGTGGGTCTCAGGGGAAGTGCTTCCTGAATCACCTGCCATGTTTACAAAAATGCAAGTTCCTAGGCTCCTCACCTAGATATTCCATTTGGTTGGTGTCAGGTGGATCAGAAATCATCATTTTCTTTCTTTCTTTTTTTTTTTTTTTTTGGTGGTACTGATAATCTAATCAAAGGGTGATTAACCACTACNTTTTTTTTTTTTTTTTTTTTTTTTTTTTTTTTTTTTTTGTATTGGGGATTGAACCCAGGGGCACTCAACCACTGAGCCATATCACCATCCGTTTTTTATTTAGAGACAGGGTCTTGCTAAGTTACTTAAAGCCTCACTAAGTTGCTGAGGCTGGCTTTGAACTTGCAATCCTCCTGCTTTAGTCTCCTGAGCCACTGGTATCACAGGTGTGCACCACCATACCTGGCAGAGATCTTCATTTTTAACAAATCATATGCTCCTAAACTGGCAATTAATCTGCATATTGACAAACTGTTACTTAGATACTAAAGATCTTGGTGGCTGCCCTTTCTACTGTCTTTTAGGGTTCTTCTTCCTCAAATCTAGAGGCTGCATTGAATGGTCTCTCTGGCTCTCCCCTTCTGTTCTCTCCTCAAGAAAAAGCACATAGGCCTAAACTGTGATCACAATGGGAAAAAGAATAGGTAATAACAAGTATAAATGGAATTCTGGGTTTGCTATACAACAAAACTCTAGTTTCTAGCCTCTACTGTTAGACTATTTTAGAAAGGCAGCTACAAACACACAAACACATGTGAACAACCCTTTCATCTGCTTTATGAAGACCACACTGGCCCTTTCCTTTATGGAATATCCTCTTCTACAATTAAATTAGAATTAAAGTCCAAACAACAGGAATATCCTTTTATGAGGTATGAAATGTCAGGCCAGACTCAGGGTACTGCAAATGCTGAGGATTTATTTTGAAAAATAAATGAGAATACCTTAGAAAATCTTATCGTCAGCCAGAAAACTGATGTTTGGTCCAAGCAATTGTACGTTTTGTGACCCAGCATTGAGCTCTGGTACTTCACTTCTCCCCTCTTTAGTAAGTATCTATTTCCTGTAACTCTAGTAATTCTGTTCATGAATCAGCATCTCTCTGCTGCTTTTTCATATAGTATCTGCTTCTGCTGCTATCTGTGCTTTGTGTTTACTTTCTGTAACCTGCATACAGACTCTGTCTGTCATTCACTGTTGTATTAGCTTTCATGATTGTGACAAAATACCTGAGCAAAACAACTTAGATGTGGAAAATTTATTTTCACTCATGGTTCCAGAGGTTTTAATCCAAGGTCAGCTGGCACCTTTCTTTGGGCCTGGGGTGAGACAGAACATTGTAGGGAAAGATACTGGAAGAGTAAAACTATTCATCTCACAGCAGCCAGAAGGCAGAGAAAGAGGATGGAACCAAGGACAAGATAAAGTTCCCAAAGGCGTTTTCCCAAGAACCCACTCACTTCAACTGAGTTTTACCTCCCCAAAAATAACATAATTATAAAATATAATTTTATAAATTGAATAAAATTATAACAAAACTTCAGGCCTCCCTATCTCTTCATAGTCACTTTATTCTCATTTAGTCAATTTCCTGGACCATTTTAAATGAATAGCCTGTACTTATTGCAAATGTCTGTCTACAACCCAATTCCTCATCTTACTCTTCTAAGCTAATTTCTTTTCTTAGTTCTTTCATCTCACCTAAGTGGCATCATGGTCTTTCAAAAACAATTACATTTGAACACTTAATTTTTAATTCACTCCCCATTCAGATTGGTTACAACTCTTTCAAGTACACTTTCAAAGTATTTTCTCATTTCTGCGTCTCCTACATTCTTTCTTTCAAGGATACATTTTTATCACCAACTACATTCATAGCTACCTTCCCTACCTCCTGCCTTTCTTCTTTTCAATTCAGACCATACGCTATTGCCAAATTAATCTTTCTCATGCATAGCTTTCATCATTATCAAATATTTACTCTGCACTTACTCCATATAGGCTGCACATACACGGGATATAAATTTTAAAGGTACAAAGATTTATAAGCTAAGTACCTAATAAATACCTAAAGATGATGAATACCTAGAAATTACAGGGAGAAATGATTGCTGGTCTCAGTTAAGCCTTCACTAAGACTTAATCTTGCTTACAAATCTTCTGTAACTTCTTATATCCAGCTGAATTAAGTCCAAATCCTTGGTATGCAACTTTTGGGAATAGCCATAGTCAGACACAATTCCAACCCTGTGACTTCCCAACTTCTCAAAGCAAATGCTCTCCTTTCCTCAAGTGAATCCCCTATCTGCCATGAAAATAGAATATCATATGTTTCTGCTCTTTTTCTTAGGCAGCACCTTTTTGCCTCTCTCTTTGCCAAAATTCTCTTTCATTAAAGATCTAGTCCTACCTTCTCTATAAAGGCTCTGTTAATTATGCTGTCTCTTTTTTCTCCATTATTTTATATGAGTTAATGACAACACCCTGAGTAAAATTTAGTAAAATTTTGCCTAGAGGCAAAGAGCTGTACCTCAGGTGTGTGAACCCTACCCACCCATACCAGCCTACTTCACTGCAATTACTCAATAACTACATGAATACACATAATGCGCTTATCAGCAAGGTAAACATGATGAAAGAAATGTTTGAGGAAGATTAGAATGGCAGCTACATGAGGAAAGGTCAGAAGGAAAAAAGACTTCAGGTAAGGTATTTTGTGAATAGCAATAGCAGTGCCTGGTAGCAGTGGAAATGGTTCACTGACTTAATTTAGTAGTCCTGTGAGCTAGAACAAATTCATCAGTGTCTGCAAGCTTCAAGTATAAGGATGGAGTAACAGTTGCTATTTATAACTCTTCCTATGAACCAGACAAACTTTCTATACTATTGTAAACAACTAAATCGATTCCATATCTGTCCACTTCTTGTCTTCTGCACTCCTACCACTTTAGTTCCCCAGGGGGATAGTCAGCTACTAACAGGTCTCCTTGCTTCTGTTCTTGTTTCTCCCCTTGAAGCAGCTGGACTGATTCTTATATAAATGCAAATGGTTACATGACCAGATCAAAATTTTCAATGGCTTCTCCTTGAACTCAGAATAAAATTCAAACTCCTTCAAACCAATTCATCACTAAGTTTGTGCCTATTCTTTTTCATACCATGTAGGATCCTTGTGCTCGCTAGGCTACAACTACACTGACCACCTTTTTCTTCTTAGTGCATACCAAGCTCACACCCTCCTTTGCCCTGAACTGACAGTTTTATCAGTGAATTCTGCTCTTGCCAGAGAGCCTCTTTTAGTTTTTCTTATTTCAGTTGATCTACCACTATTTCACTGAGAGCTCCCCAACATGTGATATAAATCAGCACTCCCCACTCAATATATTCCCTAATTTCTACATTTCCACTAATCTTTCTTTAATAAGGAGGCTTCTTTTATTCTTTTACTGAATGCTTTTCATATCCGAATCTCGCTGATCATTTATTTGTTTGTCTGTTTCCTCTTGTGGAATATAAATTTCATAAGCCAGGGACCACTGAATCCTAAAGGCCCAGAGAGAAAAATAGCATGTAGAAGTCACTTACTAAACCTAAATTGTTATAAGGATAATAGGACTAAAAATTCACTCTAAATGAAGACCCTGCAAGTTACTTTCAATCTCTCACTTTTGTTCAATGTACATAATTTATAGAACTTCATTTAGTATTTCTTTAATTTTTGAGAATATAAAAAATCAGAAGTATTTTAAAAAACCATTTCCTTCTCATTTCCCCCAAATTGTTTTAATTTATTATGTACTAGTTACAAACCTGATTTTTCTAATTTTTGTTTCTTCTCCCTAATCACAGTTAAGAGAGTGAGGTGCTTCTATCCCAATTCATGGTAATGCGTAAGTATAAGTTGTCATGTACTACATGACAACTTATTCAATTAACAATGGGCCAAATAGATGAAGTATATAGATAGATAGCCTGGGCATGTCGTAGGCTATTCCATCTGGGTTTGTGTAAACATGCTCTGTGATGTTCTAACAAAGATGAAATCATAATGATGCATTTCTTAGAATGTATCCCCATCATCAAGTGAAACATGACTGTAGAGCTCTATTTGTGTGCGTCAATTCAAAATTCTGGAGTCTAGGGATACTAACTCTTTGGAAACAGGTTTCTTATTTAGAATCTATATTCCCTCAGTTGAATGAAGCAAGTTACTGTTGGCTAAACTCATCTAAACTCTATGGAAGACTGTTCTGCTTTGTCAAATAACTTATTTTATCAGGGGTCTGTGAATGTAGAGGCATTGTAAATGAAAATATAAATAGCTATTTTACTTTATTCTGAATTCTTTTCATGAATAAGTCTAATGTCTACATAAAATAATTGGATCCTTAATGTATGCCCCAACTTCAGCAAACCTAAACTTTATGATTGTCACAGTCCCTTAAGGAGGCCAACCAGTTAATCTGATATGTAACACTTTTCTTATTCATTCACTCTTCAATTAGTATTTGTTGAGTACTTCTTACTTGCCAGAAACTGTTTGGATACCTGAGGTGCATTGATGCATAAAACAAAAATCTCTACTCTGTTGGATCTCTATTCTAAAGCAGTGGTCTTCAGACTTTTTGATTTCAGGATCCTCTTCCAAAATTAAACCACATGTTGACACATTATTATGGAAATAACTGCTTTTCTGAAAAATTGTGAGACTAGCATTGTCTTTTTTTCTTTTCTTTTTTCTTTCTTTCTTTCTTTTTTTTTTTTTTTTTTGGTGGTACTGATAATCTAATCAAAGGGTGATTAACCACTACAATGAGCTACACCCCAGACTTTTTTATTTTTCATTATGAGACAGGATTTTGTTAAGTTGCTAAGGCTGGGCTTTAACTTGGGATTCTCCTGCCTCAGCCTCCTGAGAAGCTGGGATGATGGCATGCGACACTATGCCCAGCCGGCATTATCTTTTTAAAACAGCTTGAGGTTCCATTCACATGACATATGATTCATCCACTTATGTTGCCCAGTCTGGTCTCAAATTCCTTGGCTCAAGTGATCTTCCTGCCTCAGCTTCTAGAGCAGCTGTAACAATAGAGTCCACAAGACTGTGCCAGACTAATAGACCCATTTAAAGTGCATGATCTAATGTTTTTTTAGTATGTTCAAAGAATCATACAACTATCACGACAATCAATTTTAGAACAATTTATCATCCAAAAAAGAAACTATGTAACCTGGTCAGCAGTCATTCCCTCATTACCCACTCCTCTCATTTCCTCACTACTTATTCTCCCTGCCCAGCCTCCGGTACTCACTTATCTACTTTCTATTTGCTTCTTGTGGACACTTAAAAATATTCCTCCTATCTAACTGTAATTATATGTCCTCTGATAAACACCTCCCTATTCCCCCTCCCCCAAGCATCCCAGCCTTTAGGACCACCATTCTACTCTCTTCTTCTATGAGATCAGCTTTTTAAAATTCCACATATATGTGAGATCATGTGCTATTTGTCTTCTGTATCTAGCTAATTTAGCTTAATGCAATGTCCTCCAGGTTCATCCATGTTGTCATAAATGAGAGGGTTTCATTCCTTTCTATTAGTACTCCACTGTATATATACACCACATTTTCTTTGTTCATACATCCATTGGTGATCACTTAGGCTGATCCCAATTCTTGGCTATTGTGAATATATATATAATTTTTTTTTTTTTGCTTGTACATCAGAGCCAAATGTAATAAATACCAATAAGAATTAGCTTTTCCAAAAAAACTTTTTCAGAAAAGAGTAAACCCCTGTTAGAGAGCATCTATTGATAATGGTTGTCAGGATAAAAATTGCTTAGATAACACAGAAACCCAAATGCTCTACTTTCTTGCGCTAATTGAAAACTTTTGGTTTTAGGTTAGTCTGTGTTTTGAAGATGGTGAAGTACTTACAATTACTAATTAATTTAATTAATTGAACTTTCCTGCTTCTTCCCTCCCTGGCTTCCTTCTTGCCTACCTTCCTGTCTTCTTCCTTTCTTCCTTCATGAAAAAAAACAACAACAAAAGCAACCAAACTATGAAACTGCTCAGACTTAATTTGATCACCAAGCCTTGGCCAGCTGCATGAAGCACCCAGCTCTCAGGACATCATCACCTAAGTCACCTCACACTCATTGTATTCCATCCACTCACATCCAAGAGAGTCACAATAAAATCTGGTTCCTGTTCAACACCTTCAAGAGCTTCTCATCTTTTTTTTTAAAGATGTTTACCTCTTTTTTTAAGAGAGAGAGAGAGAATTTTTAATATTTATTTTTTAGTTTTCGGCAGACACAACATCTTTGTTGAGGATCGAACCTGGGCCTCACGCATGCCAGGCGAGCGTGCTACCACTTGAGCCACATCCCCAGCCCAAGAGCTTCTCATCTTATTCAAAGGTAAAGCTCTCAAATGATCTACAAGGGGCCCCTTTGCCTTCTAATTGCACACCTGCTCTTCTTCCCCTTGGGATCTTCTGTTGCCACATTGGCTTCTTGTTCTGTGAACATACCAGGCAGTTGCCCACCTCAGGGCCTTAGTGCATGTTAGTCTCCCTACCTGGAGAGTTCTTTCCTCAGAGAACCACATGATTTTATTTCTCACCATTTTTAGTTCTTTGCCCAAATGCCATTTTCTCATTGAGGTCTTCCCTAACCACCTTATTTTTGAAAAAGTAACTTTTATTCCAGAACTTTCTCTTCCCTTTATCTGCATCCCTTTTTCCATAGAACTTATCACCATCTGTCACACAATATGTTTCACTCACTTATTTGCTCACAGTCTGTCTTCCCCAAACTAGAAATGAAGCTACGCAAGAGCTGGGATTTGTGTCTACTTTATTTGCTGTGGATTTCCCATCAAGGACACATAATAGCACTAAAAAAAAATTTGTTAAGTGAAAAAAATGAAGAAATCCTAAAATGCACTTTTATGTGTCAAGATGAATAAGAATGTCACCAACCAAGAAAACATGTTAAAGTATAATAAATATCTATTTCCCGAAAATCATCTTGAAACAAACTATTCTGTCAACAAGCAAGGACAAATAGACATTCCATTCAGTGGTTTCTCTGGCTTCAAAATAGTCTGCAGCTTGTGTTGTTTTTTAAAAAATTAATGGTAGGACTATCAAAATGAATTCTGCTAATAAATAAAATTATGAGTAGAGTGCACATTCTCCTCATGATATAATGTGAGAGAACAAACTTAGGCATCTTTGAACCTATTTTTAATATTCATTGTTTTCTCTTTATGGTGTAGAAACATTATTAGCCTGAAATAAATTTTAACAAAACAAAATAGAAATTCTCAACAACAAATCTAATTTTCTAAATGAAAATTTTGTTGTGATTAGGTGTATTTATGTATTATAAAACCCAAGAGCATACACTGTGCAATTTGTGTAATTTTAATAGAATTTGTAAAAATAAAAGTTCAGAAAAGGAAGTTAAGAATGAAGAACAGTAAGAGTCTATGCCTAACAGACTGGGAATGTGCACAAGTATGTGGGTGGTGGGGGAGTATGTCATGTGTGAAAAATGCTTGATGGTGATGGCATTATCTAGTCTATAGCTCTCAACTAAGCAAAGTGCTGAATGTGTTTACTTATGAGGACATTCATAAGTCATTTATAGCTCATGTTGAAGTACTTCCTACTCTATGGATGCAGTGACACACACCTATAATCCCAGCAACTCCAGATGCTGAGGCAGGTGGACTGCAACTTATCCAGCCCCTGTCTCAAAATGAAAATTTTTTAAAAGGGCTGGGGTTATAGCTCAGTAGTAGAGTGCTCCTGGGTTCAATCCCCAGTACAACAAAAAAGAAAAAAAAATTACTTTGTACTCAAGTTGACTTTACAATTTTTAAATTCATGTTCAAAGTTATCTCTAGCACAGTGCTTCTCAAGATAGCTTGGATTATCTTGTGCTTTCTTGAGTGGGAGTAGCAGTCCGTTCTCATAGGAATGTATTATTAATGTGATTATCCTCAACCATTTGTGTCCCAGAGAGAAAAGACTGAAAATCATTGGTTTGCCTCTTTTTCTAAGGAAAATCAGAAACCCTATAAATAGATAAAAAGAAGAAAGAAAAGCAAAGCTTTAATGCTATTATCAATAATCTTGTTGGACCATCTTTTTCAAATATTTCCAGTGTGAAACACTTGAAAACCAGTCATCATAAGCATGATTTCAGATAGTTAGACACAGGCTGCTATGTTGCACATAAGTTCACAAGGTGAAATGTGAATTTATAAAATTCCAAATGGTGCCATGTTTTGCATTGAGATATTAACTCAATACCCAAAGGTAGAATGCTTTTGGTTTTCTTTCAAATCTAAGAATTCTCAGAGCATCTGGCGGGGGGGGGGAGCATTGCTTGTAAGAATATGAGACTGCTTTGATTTCAGTAACATCTCTATACAGAGTAGAAAACAATTCATGAAGTGGTTATTATTTTTCCTTATGTGCTGTGAAGAGACAAGCTGCTATGGAATGTGCATCTTGTATGCTGTTTGCTATAAATTAAAGAAAGATGTGTAGTATTGCTGTGACACTGACTTACCATGAAGAGCTGTAATAAATAAATAATGAAGATGTGTGTAAATGCAAGACAGTAACACAAATACTCAATAGTAATGATGAAAAGTGTGTATAGTTTTATAATGATGATAATATATATTATCACTCATGTGTCCACTAGGTTCTTAATTGCTGCCCCCCACTGTGATTTCTCTCTTCAAATCCATTTATACCATTTCCACATTAATCCTGTTGAAACACAATGTTGAAATTCCTCTCTTGTTTAGAAATCATAAATGCCTACAGCATAAATACCTGCAGCATGAAGTTCAAACTTGAATCTGCTTTTCCAATCTCATTTGCACTAACAGTCCCCTTATGGGCCTTTTTTAAACCTAAACATCTTAACTTTCTCACTGGCCTGGCCACTGTAATTTTACTCACTCCCTGGAAGAATCCTGCTGCTAAGGATGTACTGCCAGAGTGTGTTTGTTGTGGTAGGAAGGGGCTTTTATTTATTTATTTTTCCATATTTTTTATTGGTGAATTATAGGTGTACATAATGGTGGGATTGTTACATATTCATACATGAACACAATATAACAATATGATTTAGTTGATTTCATTAGGAGGGATTTTTTGGACTACAGGGTGTCTACACCCAGTAGGCACTATCTAATTAATAGGAATATATTTTGAAGTTCTGCAGGGAAGTAAAAGAAAGAACAAAAAAGCATCTCAATGGCAGAATCAAGTGAGAAAAGAACTTCGACCAAGACACTGTGGCTCAGAAGTTCTACCGAGCTGCTCAGTTAGCCATTGCTGTCTGCTTACCTCAAGCAAAGCATCATCAGATGCTCCTTGTCCTACCTTTCTTTCACAGTGACTTAGCAACCTCCATCTCTGCTTTTAACTCCAACCACATCACCAACCAATTTACTCGCTCTTCAAGGCTCATTCAAATTTCTGGAAGGTGAATTTGAATAAACAAACCATCTAATACTTAATACTATTGTGTTAAGTAGAACTCAGGACCCAAACACCAGAATTGGGATATGGGATGTATACATAAACAATTCTGAGGGCCTTGTCTTTGAAGGTAATCATATCAGAAAATTCAATTTCCCTATCAGATATAACTTTATTTTAGCCATATGTATTGTTTTGTAGTCCCTACTTGTTTATAAGCTCCTTGAAGAAATAACTGTGCTCCATTCATTTTTGCACCCTCCATAGAGAGTTGCTTAATACTTGGCACAAAGTAAGTAGATGCTCAACAAAAATATGTTAATAGGCACCCAGATTATACACTGAATATAAATTATGAACTACCCAACAAAATGCTGCAAAATATAACCTGGAATTGGTTATTCTCCAAGATGGTTATATGTTCTTAGCAACATTCACATTTAAATAGTTTCATAGTTCTCAACTTCAATTCTACACAGAAGGGTGCAAAGCCAATACCAAAGATGGGAATAAAGGTGGGATAATTTGTCAGTTTGCTTTTTTATCTCCTATAGAACAGTTTTATAAGATGTCACTGCAGCCTAGGGTCCCTACATATACAAGAAAGCTGAAATACCAAGTGGTGTTTTAAACTTGTTAGAAAAGAATTTCAGGGTGGAGCAAGGAGGTGAAACAAAGTTTATATCCATAACTGCATTTCTAGTCTCCTCTGATTTGGCAGCCATCCAGAGGGGCCAAACAAAGATATAGATGATATTTGTTTAACATGAAAGATTTACTAATACATTTTCTATTTTACTTTTTTCCCTATGAATTATTTGTTGTTTCTCCTTTTTTAATATATATCTTCTAGTTTGTATTTCTAGGTAGCAGAGGTATGCTTACATAAACAATAATTTTGTATTAATTCTCTCTCTCTCTCTCTCTCTCTCTCTCTCTCTCTCTCTCTCTCTCTCTTTGGGAGGGGGTCGGGAAGATTGAATCCAGGGATGCTTTACCACTGAGTACACCCCCATCACTTTATATTTTGAGATGGGGCCTCACCAAGTTGCTGAGGCTGCTTCAGACCTGTGATCCTCCTTCTTTATTTGTCTAACACAAATTATCTATAATTGTACTTTCTCATGTTTTTGATATGTGCATAATTCCTTTAGTAATGATTCTTTCCTGAAAAACACCAATAGAGATAAGTCCATAAAAAATGTAAAATGTTTATGTAAAATCTCATTTTACTTTCAAATAACTTATCAAATATGAATGCTTTCACCCCAAAAGAAAATTATTTATTTGCTTTTGCTGCCTGATTACCTCGATGTGTGAAAAGAGAAACATAAAATCATTTTGTCAGACATTTAGCTTGAAATATTTTCATTAAAAACATTGTTGCTTGAACTGAGAAAAGGAGAGGAATGAATGTTACATGCACAGTAAGAAAATGTTTATGGATGTATGAAAAGGCACTAGCCCATGTTCAAATTTAAATAATTCTAGTCTAAAGTATTAACAAATTAAAGAAATGAATATTGTGCCTTTCTATTAGAAATAGAAACCAGAATAATTTCTTTCAGACAATTCTCTTTCTATATATGATCCATTGGTTTTAACCTCTTGAGTTGACTTGAGAAATTATGCACATTGTTTCCGTATTAAATGTTTTGCTGCCCAGGAAATGTAGGCTTCTGTGGCGGAGCTCCTCAACATTATACATAATGTATGACTATTGCTAGCCTCAATGTATATTGAGCAAGTCTTTGTTGCAAAGCATCTGTGCCATTAACAGAGATAAATATATTGCCCAAAATTTTATAAACCACGCTCTGCATTTTCCATCGTGAAAATGTTAATAGTCCAAAAGATTTTTCTTGTCTATTATTTGCAGATTAAGCAACATCACTCATGTGTGTCAACTAATATCATCAGCATACAGAGAGCATTTCAAGAATCTCAATATAGCACACCATCCAAGCATTACTCCAGGAGGAATCTGTGCAAGCTATGCTTAGAGTCAGAGTTATCCTTGCAGTTGAAAATTTCTCTTAAAGTAATATTTTTAAAAAAATAGAACACGATTTTTTATTTTTTGCTGTGCTAGGGATCAAACCAGCACAGGGTCGGCAAGCACTCTACACTGAGCTACATCCCCAAGCCCAGAAATTATTTCATAACAGCATAAAGTAGAAAGTGCAGCTGGCAATTGAGCTTGGCCCTCAACTTTATTTCATGTGAAAGACTATGACAACCTTACTTCTGATTTTTAGTTTGTTCTCTAACAGGAAATTTTCCTGTATTTAGAAGAGTTTTCAGAAATTAGCATTCCTAGTGAGTAACCCATAGGTTCTGTACCTCTGCTTAGAACCTATACCATTTCTTCTGTTCTCCTTCTTTACCTCACTCTAACAGTTGCTCAGAAAGGACATTGCGTAGACCAATGAGAAAAGAAAAATATTAAAATTATTTACAAAAATTTATGCTTAGAGTCGCATGACAGATCATAAAAGGGAAACAGACACATTTAAGGCCAGTAATGAAGAGAAACAAATTAGACACACACTAGCAACAACTGAGGATAAAAGTCCAAGTTGGCTCAAAAACCTTTGTGTGGGGTGGGGTGGGGTATAGGGGATTTAACCCAGAGGTGCTCTACAATTGAAATATATCCCCAGTCCTTTTTTTTTTTTTTAAGACATGGTCTGGCTAAGTTTCCCAGGCTGTTGTGGAACTTGAGATCCTCCTACCTCAGCCTCCCAAGTAGCAGGGATTACAGGCATGCACCACCTCACACAGCTGGCACATTTTGTCTCCCAAGCAGAACTATATGGCTAGGCAATAGAAACATTTATTTCATAACCCTCCTTGTCTTATTACAGCCTGTGGAAAACTGGGGAGACCAAAATCCTTCCAGTCTTCTCAAACCACCCCAGGACTGGATCTGGGGTTCTTGCTGCCACATTATTTATCTCTATGGGATTGCTTACTATCATGTGATCTTCAATTTACTAGTGTAAACTTCTTTAGGACAAGCTCAATTCACTGACTTGTTAATTCATTCATCATTCAATGAATATTAACTGGATGTCTATTATGTATTGGTCATTTTATCAGGTTCTAAAGATATAGCAGTGGGGGAAAAAGACAACAGAATCTCTGCCCTTATGTGGCTTATTGTCTGAGACTTAAGAGTTCTGCTGCTTCTCTCAGACCTGTTTAACCGTGTGTTTTCCATTTGTTTGTCCCTTCAATGTTTTGACCCCCGACCCCATTTCAATCCAGTTTTGCTTAATGCCCGGTATTCAATAAATATTGTTGAATTGAATAACTACTTCTCTATGTTCAATGGAAACACTGCCTGTAGTATTGGTTATGGTTTGTATATCATCTGAGTGTCTCCTAAATCCATGTGCTAGCCCTAAATCCAGTAGCCTAGCCCCTAGTGTGGTGGTTTTGAGGTGGTAGAACTTGAAAATGTAGATCCTAGTGCAAGGTAATTAGGTCATGGAGTTCTTCCTTAGAAGGGAATTAATACTGGTATCACAGAGTGAGTGAAATCTCACAAAACTGGGTTTTTATAAGTTGAAGTCATCCCTTTTTGCTTCTCTTTCCTTCTCTGCCATGTTGTGACACAGTCAAAGGCCAAACAGATGAGGCTGACTAATCTCGGACTATGAGACCCCTGTGAGAAAAATAAACTTCTTTATATATCACCCAGTCTCAAGTATTTTAAACAAAGTATGGCTTACTTTTTGTTTTAGTCAGTTTTTTTTTCTGCTGCTGTGACAAAAAGACCTGAAACAAAATTGGATGAGGAAAAGTTTATTTGGGGCTCACAGTTTCAGAGGTCTCAGTCCATAGATGGCTGGCTCCACTCCTCAAGGCCTGAGGTAAGGCATAATATTATGGCAGCAGAGTGTGTGGAGGAAAGCAGCTCAGGACATGGTACTGAAAGCAGCAAGAGCCCCTCTCAACAAGGACAAAATATATTCTCAAAGGCACACCCCCAGGGACCCACTTCCTACAGCCATACCCTACCTACCTATAGTTATCATCCAGTTGATTTCTCTCAGGGCATTAATGCACTCATTAGGCTAAAACTCTCATAACCTCTGAACTTTTTTGCATTGTCTCATACATGAGCTTTTGTATGACACCTCATATCAAAATCACAACACTTATTCAAGCCCTTCTTCAAGATATGTGTAGATATCTTCTACTCATCCCTTGTTTCAGTTGCTGTTTTGGATGCTCAAGGTACACTAGTGAACAGGACAGATATGGTGTTTGCTCTGGCCAAATTGGGTGCCTAAGGGCAGAACCATCTTAAAAGTTTGCCACTGTTTGACCCACAATGGAGTGGAATGTGTCCTGGTTTTAGAATAAGCAAAAGTGGCTCATCCATTTTTTCTCTTTTTTTAATTGATTTTTTTATATATGACAGTGGAATGCATTATAATTCATATTACACAGATAGAGCACATTTTTTCATATATAAAGTATGTTCACAGCAATTTGTGTCTTCATACATGTACTTTGGATAATGATATTCATCACATTCCTCCATCATTTCTAACCCCATGCCGCCGCTCTTCTCCTTCAATCTCTCTGCCCTATCTAGAGTTCATCTATTCCTCCCATGTTACCTCTCCCTACCCCACTATGAATCAGACTCCTTATATTAGAGAAAACAAAATTCCTATAGCACAAGAATTAAAATCAAGTACCAATAAATGGGATGGATTCAAACTAAAAAGTTTTTTTCTCAGCAAAAGAAACAATCCGTTAGGTGACTAGAGAGCCTACAGCTTGGGAGAAAATTTTTACCCTTCCCACATCAGATAGAGCACTAATCTCTAGAGTATATAAAGAACTCAAAAAGCTAAACACCAAAAAACAAAAAACCCAAATAACCCAATCAATAAATGGGCCAAGGACCTGAACAGACACTTCTCAGAAGAGGATATACAATCAATCAACAAATACATGGAAAAAATTTTCATCATCTCTAGCAATTAGAAAAATGCAAATCAAAACTACTCTAAGATTTCATCTTACTCCTGTCAGAATGGCAGCTATTATAAAGACAAACAACAATAAGTGTTGGTGAGGATGTGGCGGAAAAGGTATACTCATACATTGCTGGTGGGACGGCAAATTGGTGTAGCCAATATTGAAAGCAGTATGGAGATTCCTTGAAAAAATTGGGAATGGAACCACCATTTGACCCAGCTATCCCTCCTCTTGGTCTATACCCAAAGGACTTAAAAACAGCATACTACAGGGACACAGCCACATCAATGTTTATAGCAGCACAATTCACAATAGCTAAACTGTGGAACCAACCTAGATGCCCTTAAGTAGATAAATGGATTAAAAAATATGGCATATATACACAATGGTATATTACTC
This sequence comes from Marmota marmota marmota, assembly GCF_001458135.2. Classification (NCBI taxonomy): domain Eukaryota; kingdom Metazoa; phylum Chordata; class Mammalia; order Rodentia; family Sciuridae; genus Marmota; species Marmota marmota. The sequence continues at coordinate 12,170,945 of NW_026000169.1, forward strand.
ATCAATAAAAGAGAATAAAATCATGGCATTTGCAAGTAAATGGATGGTGTTGGAGAAGATAATGCTAAGTGAAGTTAGCCAATCCCAAAAACCAAATGCCAAATGTTTTCAGCCATCCTCTCTATGAAGCTGCTGAGTAGGAACTCAATATCTGTGGTTGAGGCCTCATGACACCCACAGGTGCAAGCTCACTCCTGGCTTTCCAGCAGTGTGCTCCTTGGCTTTTCTGGTCTGAGCTCCAGAAGGTTGTCCCTTTAGCTGCTACAACCTCCTTTATTTGAATTCTCCTTCTCCTTAAGCCTAAATATGCAATAAGGGACTTTTTCTTTATTAACCTCTCTAAGCATTTATTCACTTAAAAGATCAATTTTTAAAATAATGCAAGTTAAACAGTCTGGCTAGTGAATGGAGAGAACTTTTAAATGTCCTCATGTGAGGACCATGGGGGTGAGATGCAGGCATTAGCTCTCAGTAGTCCTCATATTGCTCAAGATGCCATCAAAAGATCAGTCCTGCCCTTGGAGCAGTGAGCTCCTGCACTCTGCTAACAAGACCTTAGCAAAAATGATGACCAATCATTATAATTCATTATTAAGGTGATGTATTAATGATACATACCCATGTGTTTCCCAGAGATCTTCAGGGAGACGGGGGCATTTAGTTACTCATTCAAGACACATTTATTGTGCACTATTTTATTCTAGGCATTGGGTTGAGCGGTAAAGCTAGAATAGTGTGCAGGCAATACCCTGCACAACCCAGCACCAAAAAAATATCCCTGTCCACATCATGGTTTCTGTCTTATTATATATTCTATATGCAACAAATGGGAAGGAAGCAGGCATAGGCTCTGTGGCTTAAAACAGAACTGGTTTATTGTCAGGTCCAGTGGATTTTTTTTTCATATTCTATGCTTAAAAATTTTTAAATTCATTTTTAAAATTCATTTTTTAATCAAACTTTTCTTCAGAGAATTTCCATTTACCAAGAAAATGTTTTTATTTGATTTTAAAGATAAACTTTATATTTTAAAAGTTTTAAATTTACATAAAAATTGTGGAAATTGGGCTAGGGTGTAGCTTAGTGGCAAAGGGCTTGCCTGGCATATGAGAGGACCTGGGCTTGATCCTCAGCACTGAAAAAAAAATTATGGAAATGGTACCGCCTAGTAATTTTGAATATGTGAGTTTTGAGCAAGTGACTTAATCAACTCAAAGTTCAAATTCCTTATCTTTGAAATGTGAAATACAGAGTTGCTTTCATAGATTTCTTATAAGAATTAGAGATAATTTTTATAAAACATACTTGGTAAGTGTTCAAAAGAATATTAGCCCTTACCATTGTCCTCTAGCTGTGTGACTGGGTTGGGTTAAAGGATGTTGTCATTCCTGGATGTACAAGCCATTTATTTATAACCTTTCAGTCTCTGTGTCATCTGTCCAAGGGACACTTGGGCAGTGTCCATATCCCTAGAGGGACCTGATTACACTCTGTTCAGGGTCCGAGCCATGCCAGCATCAGAAAAAAAAATACTTGCTCTGGGAATTCTTGCCTATGTAGCCATTAAATCATGGCCATTTTTAAAGACAACTGACATGCTTAGTAGGCTAGAAGAAACTAGAATTACAACTCTTCAAATTTTCTAGCATGCCAGCTCCATAGCCAACCAAATTTATCCCAAAACAAGAATGATCAAAGGACTCACTAATGGTCAGACTAACACTCAGCCAACCGGGGATAAAAAAAAAAAAACAACAAACGATTTTCAAGAGAATATCATCTATACTGCTTCATTATGCTGGAAAATGTCCATGACTAAACCACAATGTGTGTGTTTAAAAAAACTTTCATTTTTTATAAAGCTTACTTTTAAAACATGCTTAGATTAATTATTATAGGGAACTAAAATTATTTTAATAGCAAATACTTTTTGAACATTAACAATACACCAAGCACCATACCAAGGTCTATACACGTTATTTATTTATTTATTTTCCCACATAATGCTCACCATAGCTCAGTGAGAAAGATGCAATTACCATATCCACTCTACAGTATAGATGTCAAAAATGACACTGAGGCCAGGCACCTTGATGCATGCCTGTAATCCCAGTGGCTCGGGAGGCTGAGGCAGGAGGGTTGCAAGTTCAAAGCCAGCCTCAGCAACTTGTTGAGGTCCTAAGAAACTTAGTGAGACCATCTCTCTAAATAAAAAAAGGACTGGGGAAGTGGTTTAGTGGTTAAGCCCTCCTGGGTTCAATCCCTGGTATCAAAAAAAAAAGTTACTGAATTTGATTCCAGAGTATACTTTTAACCCCTAGACATGACTGTATTATGAGGTTTTCTTGAGTTAATAAGAAAGAGTAATTAATGCCTCTGCTGGGTATTATGTTGATTGCAAGGATAAGGGGGGACAGGATAGGCATGGACCCTACCATCACATTGTTTAAAGTGCAGGAGAAAGGAGACAATCAGGATATAATTTTAGTAAAATTTGATGACTATTTTAATACTCATAAGGATAAGAATAGTTTTCAAGGGAGTAGGGTCAAAGGATAGTTTTATACCTGCTGAGCTTTTTGGGTCACTCTTAGATTTAACTCATTTCATCATAAATTTTGGTTGCTGATCATGTTATTTAGTTCACAAACCTATAATCATTTAACATCCCAGTAGTTTTTTTCTCTTTTCTTCTCGTTCTTTCTCTCTCTCTTTCCCTTCCCTTCTTAAAAAACCTAAATTAAAAATATGATTGATTGGTTGGTTACTTCCTTGTTGTCCATCAGTTTTTAAGAATTTAAATTATTACCTTTTTGTTCAGAACTAGAAGAAAGGAAGATTACTCAGAGATTACATTTTTCTGTTGCAAAAAAGAAGAAAAAAATATTTGGTGAAGTGTGAGGCCAACTACTTAGACCCTTTTAAGAAAACATCTAATTCAACCTGTTTCTCAAAAGACAGTTTTGCTATCCAAAAACATTTCTAAATTCAATTACTAAATTTTTAAGCATTGATCAATTCCTACTAAACAATACTAAATTATAAAATGCATCAGAAATATGCATGTTACATTTTCCTTGAGACCATTTGAATGTTAAAAAGAAAACCATTTTGTTTTTGCCAAGCCCATAATATTTGAAAAAGAGTTCAAAACATTTTGTGAAACTCCATATCCCAAGAGATTCATCCATCTCTCCCAAATTATAAGAACATGTGTTTTATTTCCACACCTAAACTTATTCAGTTTGGGCCTTTCTTCTAGAATTTAAGAAATAAAACAAATAACACAAACACAAAACAAAACAAAACAAAAAAAACCTTGAAAGCGAAAGGGAGAAAAGACTTCCTAACTGAAAATCCAAACCAATGTGACTTGTGGATTTTAGACTTATTATGCGGGTTTTGATTTTGCTTGTAAGAGTTTTGTTTTTAAATACTAATAGCCATGCTCTGTGGAGTTCCTAGCCTGTTCCAGGCACTGTGTAAGCTTCTTTCAATAGTGTGTTAGACTCTTCTGGGTGCAAAAAACAGAGAAACGATCACTTGGCTCAATTAAAATTGCAAGTGTTTTTAAAAAGGATATGAGAAGAAGAAGTAGGAAAAATAGCTAAAGGTCTTATTGGCAGGCTCAGGGAAAAAGAGTTAGTTTTAACCACTCAGCTTCAAATGAGCAATATCTCCTATCCTAGAGTAGTCTAGTAGTATAACCTACCCTCTGGTGACCTCATAGGAAATCTTGGCTCCTTGCCATGCACATGACTCAGCTCTTCTGTCTCTGTTTCTTTCTACCTGCTTATTTTCCAATTATTGCTACTGACTACACTCCATTCATTTTCCCTCCACCTCATGGCTTTGCTTACTCATGCTTTCTGTTTCCTGTCTTCTTTCCCTCCACTTCCGCACTTACCCAATGCCGACCCTCCCTGGATGTTCCCTACTCAAACTGTAAGACAGAAGAAAGCACACTCCTCCTGTGCCTTGTTTCATCGTAGGCCATTGGTCTTAAGGTCAGGTGGCTGCCTGTCTAATTAGCAGAGCTACGTGGCAAAAACAACAGCAACAGCTTGGTAACACACCCATATAAGGAACCTCTTACAAAGAACCACTCTGATGCTTTTCAGAAGATAGCAGTGAGACTGTCCAAACTAATGAATCTAGGAGTCTTAAAGGCCTGCACACATTTCATTGTTTAACTTTGAAACTAAACAAATGCACAGTGTTTGCATAGAGCAGACTCTGCTTTCATCATCTTTGCCATCATCTTACCCACCTTGTATAATAGTATCTAAAGCTTGGCAAACATGATCTTACAAAAGTGTGTCACTCTGGCTTGCTGAATACTCTTGTTAGGAAAGAATGGTTTGGTACATTAAACAGGGATTGATGATTTTAGAAAGACTAGAATAAGAAGGCATCATGGAATCATGCTTTCAAACTAAAGATGTTAAAGGGGGGTGGGAGGGGGCAGAGTCGGGAAAAGAAATGGAGCAGCAGAACCATCTGCTCAATCAGACAATCCAGGAGTTTGTTTTATATTTTACATAGTTTTTGCTGCAGGAAGTTTTCATAGTTGAACAAAACTCTTAAAAACTTTAAAGATATATGTTCAAGTCTCAGCTCCTCCTCTTTCTTGCTCTGTCAAAATGCATTCAATTAATAACTTTATTTTACCACTCTGTTTAAGAAATGGGCATAGTGGTAGCTTTTTCAGAGGTTTGAAGTGTGGATGTATAGAAATATGGCATGCAATGTAGCAGGATCATTGCAACTAGGTAAAAAATAAGTTCCCCTTCTCCATCAAATATTAAGCAGTAAAACTTTACTATTTATGATTTAATCTTTCATTACTGATTACATTAGTAGGATTTTCAGAAACTTTATAAATAAGATGCTAAGATTTACATAGAAGGTTTGCTCTAGAAATATTTATAAGTATTATAGATATTAAACTATACTTTTGTTATAAAAATTCAGTGTTTGGAAATTTTTCACTGTACAATCAAGGAATTAGTAAAAACATAAGGAAGAGATATTACCTCACTGGATTATTCACACATATTATCTAACATGTAATTTAGTTGTAATTTAAATTATAATTCCCTGAAAAATATTGTCTTTCAAACATAAGGTATAATCATTTCCATGAATATGAATCACTCCTGGCTTTTACGTTTTTCTTAAGAGCATTTTAAGACATTAATTTTACCTTATTGATACTTTTCCTTTCATGAATCTTTCTAAAACAATGAAATCATCATGCAAAACACAAGTCCAGATATCAAGAATACAAATGTAACTAAAAGTTTATAGCCTTTCACATGATATGTTTGGATATGAGATGTCTCCCCAAAGCAGGAATGTTTGGAGGTAAAATGATTTCATTGTGAGAGCTGTCACCTAGCTAGTCCAGCCAGTTTGAATGGACTACCTGTGTGGTAAATGTAGGCAGGTAGGGCATGGCTAGAGGATATGGGTCATTTACACTCTTGCCCTGGAAGGATGCATCTTCCCTGTGGTCCATTCCCCCTACTCTCTGCTTCCTGGCAGCCATGAGGTGAGTAATGCTCCTCCACAAGTTCCTTTCACCATGATATTCTGCCTGATCATGGGTCCAGAGCAATGGAGTTGGCCGACCAAGGACTGAACCTCTGAAACCATGAACTAAAATAAATTTTTCCTCCTCTAAGTTGTTTTTGTCACAGAAATGGAAAGCTAATATACATACAAAAGTATTTCTGATTTTTCTGACTAGCTAATATATAAAATGGATAACTGAAGATTCAAAATTCAATGGCTTTCCCAAATTTATAGAATTACAAGGTAGTACTAGCTCAAAACACTTATTGGGTAGATGAGGGAAATCAAAAACAGAGAAGCTATGTGATGCCACCCTTTAGCTAACCATGGGGCCATGAACAGAGACACATGTGAACTTTCAGCACTCTCCTCACATCAAACCAGAGGAACAGCCACTTGCACTCTTGGCTGAGTCACCATTTGAATAGGAGGTTTAACTGGACTCCAAAAGAAAGAAAGTATGTAATAATTATCGAAACTAGAGAACCTTTGGAATAAAAGTAAAGAAAAATAGAAGATTGGTGCTATTTGATGAACCTATTTCACTATATTCACCAGTAGGGAAAATATGTTTAAATGTCTACAATAAGTTACTACAAGTGTGTTTGTGTCAATATAGAATCATGTTTAAACTACTGGATTATTCTTTGTCAAGAAATGGAATTTGGGGGGCTGGGGAATATAGCTCACTTGGTAGAGTGCTTGCCTTGCAGGCACAGGCCCTGGGTTCAATCTCCAGCAACATACACACACACACACACACACACACACACACACACACACACACATTCCCTCTCTCTCACACACACACAAAAGAAATGGAATTTGAATGAGCTGATTTCTTTTTTCTACAGTGAATCATTAGCTTCTGTCATGGTGAAGGCTAAAGTATGTAACCCAGTTGTTTCAGGCAGATGGGAGATAGGAATACTGGGTATCCATGCCTGCCAACTTTCTGGATACAAAATACTTTATTATCTTAGCCTTCTTATTCTCCTTTTTTTTCTTTTAATAACCTAATAAGGCTGGTTGAATTATAACAAAATTGCTTGGGATGACAACTACCCTAAAACTAATAGCTTGAAATAATAATAAATATTATTTCTTATAGTTTCCATGAATAGGGAATTTGAGGGTGACTTGGTTGTTTCTGAATCAGGTCTTTCATGAGTTTCAGGTCATTCCAAAGGTGTACTGGAGCTGAAGGATCTGTTTCCAAGGTGACTCATTCACATGAAGACATGCTGGTGCTGGATATGGGCACATTCTATGGGAGTTTCTTCATGAGATTCCTTGAGTATCTTTACAACATGACAGCCGACCTCATGTCCTCTGCAGCAATCCAAGAGACCATGATACAAGTCTCAGTACTTTCTACGACCTATGTAGTTACACACTATCATCTCCATCTGTGTGTGTCAGTGGTACTGTCTCAAATGAGTTGTCTAAGTGGCCATGATTTTGTGAGGCACACCTGTTTCTCCTGTGTCTTCAAAGAAGAATCTCTCTTCCCTTAATTCCAATGAGAAAGCCCTGGGAGAAAACTCTTATTCACCCAATCTACATCATGTGATCACTATATTGATTTGGGTACCATTGTTGGCTGCTTCAATTAGAATCATCACCTAGTTGGAATTCAAGGCAAAGACATTTCCCAAAATAAGTACTGCTGTTCCCTTCTTCTTGGAACACTACTTTTTTTTTTTTCTTTTGCAGTACTGGGAATTGAACCTAGGGATACTCTACCACTGAGCTCATTGCCCCCCACCAAGTCTTTTAATTTTCTATTTAGAGACAGGGTCTTGCTAAGTTGCCCAGTCTTGCCTTGAACTTGATATCCTCAAACTTTAGCTTCCCAAAGTGAAATTACAGGCTTTCTCCCACTACATCTAGCCTAAATTAAATATATTACATTAGATAAAAATGGAGATAAAAACTGAGCACTCTGAAACTCTTTTTGAAAAGCATTCTACCCTGAGTAGGAAACAACTGCCTTTCCTCATTGCCACCATTTCCTTTTGCTACATTTCAATAATATACTCCTTTTCTCCTTCAAGGACAGTATTTTTTTAAATTTATTTTTTTATTGGTTGTTCAAAACATTATAAAGCTCTTGACATATCATATTTCATACATTAGATTCAAGTTGGTTATGAACTCCCAATTTTACCCCAAATACAGATTGCAGAATCACATCGGTTACACATCCACATTTTTACATAATGCCCTATTAGTAACTGTTGTATTCTGCTACCTTTCCTATCCTCTACCATCCCCCCTCCCTCCCCTCCCATCTTCTCTCTCTACCCCATCCACTGTAATTCATTTCTCTCCTTGTTTATTTTCCCATTCCCCTCACAACCTCTTATATGTAATTTTGTATAACAATGAGGGTCTCCCTCCATTACCATGCAATTTCCCTTTTCTCTCCCTTTCCATCCCACCTCATGTATCTGTTTAATGTTAATCTTTTCTTCCTGCTCTTCCTCCCTGCTCTGTTCTTAGTTGCTCTCATTATATCAAAGAAGACATTTGGTATTTGTTTTTTAGGGATTGGCTAGCTTCACTAAGCATAATCTGCTCTAGTGCCATCCATTTCCCTGCAAATTCTATGATTTTGTCATTTTTTAGTGCTGCGTAATACTCCATGGTGTATAAATGCCACATTTTTTTTATCCATTCATCTATTGAAGGACATCTGGGTTGGTTCCACAGAGCAATAGTAACAAAAACAACATGGTACTGGTACCAAAACAGGAGGGTGGACCAATGGTCCAGAATAGAGGACACAGAGACTAATCCACAAAGCTACAACTATCTTATATTTGATAAAGGAGCTAAAAGCATGCAATGGAGGGAGGATAGCATCTTCAACAAATGGTGCTGGAAAAACTGGAAATCCATATGCAACAAAATGAAACTGAATCCCCTCCTCTCGCCATGCACAAAAGTTAACTCAAAGTGGATCAAGGAGCTAGATATCAAATCAGAGACTCTGCGTCTGATAGAAGAAAAAGTTGGCTCTGATCTACATATTGTAGGGTCGGGCTCCAAATTCCTTAATAGGACACCCATAGCACAAAAGTTGATAACAAGAATCAACAAATGGGACTTACTTAAACTGAAAAGTTTTCTCTCAGCAAGAGAAACAATAAAAGAGGTAAATAGGGAGCCTACATCATGGGAACAAATTTTTACTCCTCACACTTCAGATAGAGCCCTAATATCCAGAGTATACAAAGAACTCAAAAAATTAAACAATAAGAAAACAAATAACCCAATCAACAAATGGGCCAAAGACCTGAACAGACACTTCTCAGAGGAGGACACACAATCAATCAACAAGTACATGAAAAAATGCTCACCATCTCTAGCAGTCAGAGAAATGCAAATCAAAACCACCCTAAGATACCATCTCACTCCAGTAAGATTGGCAGCCATTATGAAGTCAAACAACAACAAGTGCTGGAAAGGACAGTATTTTTTAAAAAGAGTCTTTTTAATCTTTTCAAAGGTTTGTATTAAAAGCTATAAACTATACATTATCTTCATTTGAACTTAGTGCAATTTGCAAATGGTTCAAATGAGTGATGCAGAGTGTTGAATCATGTGAAATTAATAAAAGATAATAATAATGGTAGGGTTGACAAATATAATATTTGAAATCTGTAATGAGTTGAGATTTGGTAAAAATGCTAAGGACGTCAAACTGGGTTTCTCTATTTGTCTATCTGCTGACATATATGTACTTGTTTAAGAAATAAAATAATATATGTGTATGCTGTCCTATATTTACATATAAATATGTATTTATGTATTTACATCTAGTATCTGTATCTGGTATATATCTACACAAGTATATAGGTTCACTCTCATTTTCATACATGCATACACATATGTGTGTTTACATACATGTTCACATATATGTATAAACATATATCCAGAATAGAAGAACAAGAAAGATACATTCACTGCTGACAATTTATGATAAAACATAAATAAACTAAAAAAAAATCACTTCTTCATTTCTCTTTCCTTCTACATGGAGAACACTGAACTTTCTACATGAAAGTGTAGATCAATCTCTCCTAAAAGGCACCTAAGGCAAAGATAAAGAATAACAAGGGGGCTGGGATTGTGGCTCAGAGGTAAAGCACTCACCTAGCATGCGTGAGACACTGGGTTCGATCCTCAGCACCACATAAATATAAAATAAAGACATTGTGTCCACCTATAACTAAAAAATAAATATTTAAGAAAAAAGAATAACAAGGAAGCACCTAATTACTTTAATTCATGAAATACTTTTGGTAGAGCAAAAAAACTTACCGGATTATGGGATGATGACTCAGTTTCAGTACCCTTTGAGAAACATGAGTTTCTTCAAGTCAGTGATGCTGACTGTCAATATTGAGTCTAATGCAGAAGTATTTCCTATTGTGGATGTAAACATACCAGAGGCATTTTCAAAAGGTAATAGCAATAAATCACCTCATCTGTCTGGTAATGACAATGGCTGTCTGTCTCAGAAGTGTGGCCTAGAGAGATTCAGTTCAATACAAGATCTGGAGTCAGTCCATACACGTTGCTCAAGGGACAGTCAATATTCACATTACATAGATGTTGGGAGAGAGACCTCAGGAAGAACCTGGGGCAATTTATTTGAGCCCGATTTGCCACACCTTTTTTGTTAGAAACTATACTAGTCTATTTTCCATTGCTATATACCCAGGCTGGGTAGTTTGCAAATAAAAGAGGTTTATTTGGTTCATAGTTGTGGAGGTTCAAGGTCCTGGTTGCCAACATTGGTCCAGCTCTGGTGAGGAACTCATGGGAATGGCAACATAGTAGGACAGCATGTTCAAGAGGGAAAGATCATGCTGTCAGACAGGGAGACATCATGATCTGAGGTGTGGTCAGACTTGTTTTGTTGTATAGCAACCCTTTCTTGAGAACTCAGAGCTGACAGGAGAACTACCTAAATTCCTTCTGAGGTCATCCCCAGTGAACTAAGGACTTCCACCAGGCCTCACCTCTGAAAGTTCCCATACAACCTCTCAACACTGCCACCAACCTTTCAACACACAAATCTTTAGAAGACAAACCACATCTGTATACCATAACAGAAACCCTAAAGAGAGCTTTCTCACACATCCCATGAACACTTGAAAAAACCATTTCAAGGACAGTGTTATTTGATTTTTTAGTGTGAATGTTTTTTGGGCTCTTTATATAATACTCTGTCAGAAGAATGGCTAGCACAGATTTTCTCCCATTCTGTAAATTCTCTCTTCACATTTCTAATTGTTTCCTTTGTTGGAAACAAAGTGTTTTTAATTTGATGCCATCCCGTTTATTAACTCTTGGCATTATTTTCCTGAGTTTAGGGGTCCTATTGAGAAAGTACTTATATGCTGGAGTGTTGACCCTATGTTTTCTTCTAGGAGTTGCATAGTTTCTGGTCTAATTCCTAGGTTTTGATCCATTTCGAGTTGATTTTTGTGCAAGGTGAGAAATAAGGGTCTAGCATCATTTTTCTATGTATGGATAATCAGTTGTTCAAGTACCATTTTATTTAAAAGGCTATCATTTCTCCCATGTATGTTTTTGGCACGTTTGTCAAGGATCAGATAACTGTATTTGTGTGGGTTTATCTCTGTGTCTTCTATTCTGTACCACTGGTCTCTGTGTCTGTTTTTATGCCAGTACCATGTGTGTGTATGTGTATATATATATATATATATTTAGTTGTCAGTGGACCTTTATTTATTTATTGATACATGGGGCTGAGAATCGAACTCAGTGCCTCACACACGCTAGGCAAGTGCTCTGCCACTGAGCCACAACCCCAGCACCCACCCCCCATGTAGTTTTTTTTCATCCTACAGCTCTGTAGTATAATTTGAAGTCAGATATTATGATGCCCCCAGTATTGCTTTTTTGGCTTAGAATTGCTTTGGTTATTCTGGGTCTTTATTCTTCCAAATGAATTTTGGACTTTTTTTTTCCTGATTCTGTGAAGAATGTTATTTGTACTTTAATGGGAATTGCATTAAATTTATATATTGCTTTTGATATTATAGCCATTGTAACAATATTAATACTGCCTATCCATAAACATGGGAGGATTTTCAATCTTCTGAGGTCTTCTTCAATTTTTTTCTTTGATGTTCTATAATTTTCATTATAGTGGTATTTTACCTTCTTGATTAGATTTATTCCTAGGCATTTTATTTTTCTAAGACTATTGTGAATGGAATTGTTTTCCTGATTTCTTTCTCAGCAGATTCATTGTAACCTGCTACTTTGCCAAATTTGTTTATTAGCTCTAGCAGCCTTTTGGTGGAGTTTTTTTGGATTTTCTAGGTGTCATATCATATCATCTGCAAGCAGTGATAATTTGACTTCTTCCTTTCCTATTTTTATCCTTTTTATTTACTTCTCTTGCCTAAATTGCCCTGGCTTGAATTTCTAGCACTATATTAAATAGGAGTGGTGAGAGTTAATATCCTTGTCTTGTTCCAGATTTTAAGAAAAATGCTTTCAATTTTTCTCCATTTACTTTGAGGCTGGCTTTGGGTTTTTCATTTATATGCTTTATAATGTTTATTTAGATTCCTTCTATCCCTAATTTCTTCAATGTTTTTATCCTTTTTACACAGGAAAACTAAACTTCTATCTAAGTGTTGTCATTTATCTTTGAAATAGTCTCCAAAGGGCTCATGTGTTGAAGGCTTGGTACCCAATGCAGCAATATTTAGAAGTGGGGCTTTTGGGAAGTGATTGGATCATGAGGGATCTGACCTCGTCAATGGATTAATCCACCGATAGATTTGTAGCTGAATTGACTATTGAGAGTTGACAGAAACTGTAGGAGGTGAAACAAAGTTAAAGCAAGTGGATTTGGAGGGTGCATCTTGTCTCCTGTGCCTTCTGTCTCTCTACACCCCCCAAACTCACTTCTGCTATGAAGTGAGCAACTGTGCTCCTCCACACCTCCCTGGCATGATGTTCTGCCTCACTGCAAGCACACATGGAGCCAGCTGACCATGGATGGCAATCTCTGAAAATATGAGCCAAAATAAATCTTTTTTTCTTTTAAGTAGGTTTTCTCAGATATTTTATCACAGTGATGAAAGTGTGACTAAAACACCAAGTCAATATAGTTTTGGATTTTCTGTCATATCAAAAATTCCAATGCAAATGACCCTGAATAAAGATTTAACCTCTAAGATTATGAAAATTAAGGGAGAAGGTATCTGTTCTACGCCCAGTACAAAGTAGGCACTTTTTAGTTGTTAGTGTTTTCCAGTCTATTAAAATTACAAATCCATTAAAACAGTAAATTTTAAAATAAACTCATTTGTTCTTTTTCCACCTCAGTTTTATGGCTTGTTTCTGAACTAATTGTAGATGATGCAAATATCTTCATCACATTTGCATCTCTCCCCAGAAAATGGCATGACTGCTACTATAATCATGTCCATGAATGCCTGATGGCACAGAGAATCCTCTGCTAGAACCCTTTAGATAAGTATTTGGAAAGGCATTCACAGAGTACTTGGCAGTGCTGTTCTAGAATTTCTAAAGCAACAAGTTACTAAGACCAACAGGCCCTTTTCACAATGTCATGTTTCTCAACCAAGTAGATGTTTACGGTACTATTATTTTTTAATGAAAAATAAAATAAAAAAGCATTATTTTCACATGTTTCTCACAGGGTTCCAGGAGAAAAGACATAGGGAATGCTCAATATTCTATCAATCATTTTCAATTCTTTTATTTGTAGCTAAAAATTCAAGGAACCCCATTCTTTGAAAATAAAAGTTGAAGTATAGGTGGTACTATCAGGAAGCATTTGTTGCCAGAATAGCATAATTAAAGGTAACTGCCAACCCAAATTCAAGTTCTAGAGGATGCCAATGTGTTTAGCTTATATATAACACATTTTCTTTGTGGTATCATTTATTATACTTTAAATGAATAGTTAAAAAATGGATGGAAATATGTCAAAAAGACACAGGATTTGACCAAAAAGAGCTTCCAGTGATAAAAGCTAGAATAATTTGAGCCTTAAAATAAATAAAAATAGTATTGAATTAAAATTCAAAAATTATTTTCTTTTTCTTTCACTCTTTCTCTCCTGGCTGTTTTATTTTCACCTGTGTACAAACATGCCTTAACAATGTCTATGCTAAAAAAATAAATGAATAAAATAACTCCTTAACTTCAGACCCTCTCTGATGACTGCATTTCTTTGCGCTTTCAAAAGAAAATTTTGAACTTAGTTAGTATTATCTGTCTCCTTTCTCACTTTGTAATCATTCTTCTATCTACAATGATTGCACTTTTATGAATATCACTCTATTAAAATGGGTTTAATTACGGCCACCAGATAATTTCATCTTGCAAAATTCTTACAGGTCAACTGTCTGTCCATCATTTATTTGATCTCTTACCTATACATTGTTGAAACTATTTCTTCTCTAGGTTTCCTTGATATCATAGGATCCCAGATTAATCCTGTCACTATAATTCCTCCCTCCAGTCTCCTTTGTTCCTTATTCCTCTTATCTACTTTAGTGATCTTATCCAGGCCATGGTTTTGGATACCTGCCTTATGTGTCTGGCTCCAAAGTACATCCAATTTTCACCTCTCTCCTGAGTTCTAGATTCAGATATCCAATTATCTACTTGATATCTCTTCTTGAATATTTAACAACATTTGCAAAATGGAACTCCTGATTCCTGGCCTCTTCTCTTCTTAACACCCTCTGCCCAAATGTGCTCTTCTCTTTGTAGGAAATGATCCCATCATACACTCAGGTCAGGAAATATGGCAATCATTCTTTCTTTTATTCTTTTATCTCCATTCAATGAACAGACAAGACCTATTTCTACCACGTCCAATACAGTCAACCGATGACCACTTTTCATACATTTCACTGGAGAACTCTTGGTGTATGTGTCACTCATCTCATACTCTGTCCACTGCACCTGTCTCTTATGTGGTCTCAGGGCTTCCTTTCTTAGTCTTCATAAAGCATATGCTATATCATCTGCTGACTTGAATAAATTTCTTTTAGATCAGGATAATGTCCATACTACTTTCTATCACAAGAGTTCCTGCTTTTCAGTCTGCTTTGTTCCACAAGACCTATTTTACTTTTACCTACCTCTGTAATCTCATCTCCTACCTGTCTCCCCATTGAGTGTATATTTCTCCTTGCTTTATATAGTTCCCACTGCCTAGAATATTTTCCTTCTGGCTTTGCTGACAGAATGACACCTACTCATTTTTGCAAGTTTCAGCTCTGCAAAGCTTTCCCAGACACCTTTTGCTAGACACACTTAATTGCTCAATAATTATTTCTTCCTTGGTCTAAACTTGATTTCACCTCAAGGTATTTCCTGTTCTTTGAGCTTGAAAAACTTTTCCCCACAGGTTCTTATGGATGCTCCATTTTTTATTCTTCATTTTAACTTGACATCACTTCTTCAGAGTCCTTCTATAATGATCTGAGGTGAATTAGTTGTAATATATTTTCTAGAGCCCACTACCCCTTATCCCAGTTTTGTTATCTCTGTATCACTTAGCATCATCTGCAATTATTTTATTCATTTATCTGCGTAGGTTTTTTTCTGTGTTCTTTAGCTAAGATGTAGCCTCTGGTATGGCGTAAATACACAACAAAGATTATAGTGGGGGGCTGGGGATGTGGCTCAAGCCGTAACGCGCTTGCCTGGCATGCACGGGGCACTGGGTTTGATCCTCAGCACCACATAAAAATAAAATAAAGATGTTGTGTCCACTGAAGACTGAAAAATAAATATTAAAAAATTCTCTCCTCTCTCTCTTAAAAAAAAGATTATAGTGGATAAAAATTATACTATATACCAGTTACTGTACTAGCTGATAGTGAATAAAATATTGATCTTTGTCCATAACCTTTTAGACTACTTGGAAATAAAGATAATGCAACCAAAACAATCATAACACAATATGACAAGTGATACTAAAATATACACAACTTGATGCAGCTCAGGAGAAGGAACTATTTGCACCTCCAGAGGAGGTTGACTGGAAAGACTTGACAGGAAGTAGTATTTGAGCTGAATCCTGAAAAATGAGTAAGAGTTACTTTTTATTGAAGACAGAAAAAGTGATTTTCCAGTAGAGAGACTAGTATACAAAAAAAGCATGAAGAAAAAGAAATCTTAAAAGGCCATGAACACAGACACAAAATTGATCAATAGATCAACATCATCTAAATTACAATTCCAACAGGTTTTTTTTTTTTTTGAGAGTAGAAACTGATAAGTTGAATCTCAAATTTATATCAAAATGCAAAGGATGAAGCAAATTTGAAAAAAACTGAAACATTTACACTACATAATTTATACTTGCTATAAAGCTACACAATAATAGTGGTACTGGCAAAAATATCAATAAATAGATCTCAGAATTGAAAGCTCAAAAATAGATCCATATTTACAAAGTAATTTGATTTTTTATAAAGCACCAAAGCAATCCTGTGGGAAAATAATTTCTTATCAACAAATGGTTCTGAAATAACTACCTACCAATATGGGGGAAAAAAGAATGTTAACCTCTACCTCATACTGTACACAGAAAATAAATAAAGTTAGAAACTTTCATTCTAAACAGAGAAGTTAAAACAACCACTTTCAAGGAAAACCAAGAGACTCATGACTTGGGAACAAGCAAAGATTTCTCAGGAT
Source organism: Marmota marmota marmota (assembly GCF_001458135.2). Classification (NCBI taxonomy): domain Eukaryota; kingdom Metazoa; phylum Chordata; class Mammalia; order Rodentia; family Sciuridae; genus Marmota; species Marmota marmota. The sequence continues at coordinate 12,187,265 of NW_026000169.1, forward strand.
ATTGAAAGCAATGGCCAGAAAAGAAAAATTTGATAAACTAGTCTTTACAAAATTTAAAACCTCTCATTATTAAAAGACACCATTCAGAAAATAAAGAGGCAAGGGCTAAGGATATAGCTCAGTGGTAGAGGGCTGTATAGCATGTGCAAGGCCCTGGATTAGATCCCTGGCATCTAGGCAAGACACAGACTGGAAAAAACATTTTAAAAATTTATAGTGTTTGATAAAGGACTGGTTAACAGGATTATACAGAGCTACAACTCCACAATAAAGAGGCAAGGATTTCACAGACATTGAAACCAGAGTTTTGAGATGAAACTTGATTCACTGCTTCTGCTGGCAGGTGGGGTCAGCGCAAGCTGAAGGCCTCTGTAGCCAAGAAGTGTTGTACCTCTTAACGGTGTGCTATGCCTTCCAATGTTGCAACAGAACTCAGCAGCTTACCATCAATTTCTTCTTTACAGGCTTTTGCCTCCTGATCAAAAAATGAAATCCAGAGATCAGGATGAGTGAGTGTAAGAATAGGATTTAAGTACTCATAGAAACAGGATATGGAGTATACTAGTCTAGTGGTTCATATAGCTCTTGGGTCAATGCTATTAGTACAAAGTTATACTAATTATGGCTTGGAAAAGTAATCACACCATTGGTTAGCTCTGAATCCCATTCAGGTTTGCCTTACCTTCATTTTTTCCCTGCTTGGGGAGGTGCGAAGTTGAAGTCATTGAATTACATGCAGAATGGGGGTGTAGTTGCAACGCCTACCTGGAGTATGCTTCTGCAGTGGACATCTGCACTGTTTATAGGCCGAGCTTCCCAGCTGTGATAGGTCAACTTGCCCTAACTGACTTTGGCCTGGTCTATTGCACTGCTGCTATGGCGGGCTCCCCACGTAGAGCTTGCTGTGTAGCTGACTTTGCAGCACAGCATGTGCTTGCTGCCTGTGCTTCAGACCTCTGGGCTGCCACCCTGCCACTTCACCATTCCCCTGCTGCATTGCCATAGGGACCAAGGAGCCATGTCAGTATCACAAAAGGAAGCAAAGAAATACTCAATAAGCACATGAAAAAGAACTCAACATCATAAGTCACAGGGGAAATGCAAATTAAACCACAATGAGATGATACTTCATACATTTCGAAATGACTAAAATGAAAAAGACGGACAATATAAAATGTTGGTGGGCTAGGGCTGGGGCTGGGGCTTAGTAGCAGAGCACTTGCCTAGCATGTGTGAGGCACTGGGTTCAATTCTCAGCACCACATATAAATAAATAAATAAAGGTCCATCAACAACTAAAAAATAAAAAAAATAAAAAGTATTGGTGGGGTATGTGGAACAACCAGAACTCTCATACCTTGGTGAAGTGTAAAAGAGCACAATTATTTTGCTATGACTTAATATATATTCCTACCCTATGACTCAGAAACTCCACTAGAAGTTAAATGATAACAAGATAAATGAAAACATGTTAAAAAAAAGATGTATACAAGAATGTTCACAGCAATTTTCTTTGTGATAGGCAAACACTGGAAACAGCACAGGTGTCTGTCAGCAGGAGAGTAGAAAATCAAACTGAAGTGTATTTTTACAGAGGAATACTACTCAGCAATAAAAATGAAATGAAATGATACAACTATACTCAAAGATAGGATGTACTCAACTATACTCAAAGATAGGATATTGTGTGAGAGAAGAGTATATTTGGTATGATTCCTTTTATATGAAGTTATACAACAGGCAAGACTAATCTCTGGTGTAAAAAAAAAAAAACAAAAAACTTTTGAACAGTCATGGTCTCTGAAAGACTGGGGTTGGGAAGGACTGAAAAAGGGCATGAAGGGAATTCGTGGAATGATTTTAATAGGGGTTTGGATTATACAGCTGTATGAACTTGTCAAAATTCAGGGAATTGTATAGTTCAGATTTGTGCATTTTACTCTATGTAAATTCTGACCTAAAAAGAATAGTAAAAACCCATAAACAAATAATGATCTCTAGTTAATGAAAATGAATACTGAAGTGGTTGGGGGAAGACTACAGTGGTGACTGCAATGTATTTTGATAGGTAAAAGGATAAATGAATGGGTAGATTTATGGAAAAATAAGTATAATAAAATAAAAAATAAAATCCAGGTAATGGATATATGGATGCTTACTATTAAATTCCTTAAAACATTAACTTTGAAAGTATTCAAAGTAAATGTTGATGAAAAAAGCATGGAGATGTGAAGGAAGAGGACACTTCCAAATGGGGAAAAATGAAGCAGGAAAGGCAATCGGAAGTCTGATTGTGAAGAGCCTTTCATGTCATGCTAAGGAGCTCATATTTTACGTGGTGCAGCACAATTTCTCAGCTCTTTCTACTCTTATTGCTACCTTCTTCAGTCATACTTTCATTAACCTTCCTCTGGGCTTTTGCAATACATTTATTTAATCAAATTGGACTAGACAGAATCAGACATGAAAAATGCATGTCTATTTCCTGTGAGTTGACATAATTTTTCCAGCTTTAATATCAGGCAGCTTAAAGGTTTTTGCATATAAATAGAAACTGCTGTTTGGATGCCTTTCCCACAGAGAGTAGTTTCAAAATTTTATCTTTGTTTTCAGCTCTTAAAACTTTGCTTTAAATTTTCCCCTAAATAAGCAAGAAGCAGACTTCACAGGTAAGTTTTGCAAATGGATAATGAGAAACGAATTCACGTTATGTTTCTCAGTATAAAATAGTCAAGCAAAATTGAAAATAAAATACTAAAGAGTTATACAAAGTATCTAATTATAAGTAGTAACCTTTGCCTCCAAGGTTTTGACAGTGTAAAAATTTCCATTTTATGAAACAAAAATATAATTCTTTGCAAGTTATGTTTTGTTAGCTGGAAGGATGTGTATTTGTTAGATTCTGTGGGTTATTCCCCTGTTTCATTTTTCTATTCCCATTTGATAATGAGACAACTATTTGCAAAGGTGTAATGGCAGATGATATCATCGGTTTGGACACATTAAGTGCTTACCATCTATGGAGATAAAGCAACAGGGACTGAGCAAGCTTTGTATTTCCCAACAGCTACCTCTAAAATGCAAACTCACCTCCATAAGACTCTTTTAAGAAAATACTTCTTAAAACACAATATTAATTATAAACCAGACTGTGTCTCCTGTGAAGAAAATTTAGCTTATTCATCCACTTATTTTTTACCCTTTCTTACTTTTTGCAGGATCTGTTTTTATTTGAAGGATTTTGAAAATGTGGGTACCCCTAAGAGATTATATCTTTGAAGCCTACTGAGTAAAGCATCTCTCTGTTCAAGAGAACTCTGTTTTTGCCAAACTTTGTATTCCCAGATTTTGTCTAGTGCCTGGCATAAGATATGTAGATGATGAATATTATCTGAGTACACAAATAAATGAGCAAACAGCCATGATGCTAGAATACAAACTGTGCAATTAATAGTCATTCATCTAAATATTAAGTTAAAAACATATTCTCTACTTCTAGCACTATATCATAAAACATCAGATTTCTATGCTTGTATCAAATTATCTTTTCAGTAAATTATGGGTTGAATGTTGTATTTTATTTATGAAATAACTATTACAAAAAGTAATGTTTTTATACTATCTTTGGGGCCTGGAGGAAACATGGTGCCCTATTTGGTACTCAAATAATCCTGTTCATGGACTGTTTCTATTAACAGTTATTTGCTAAGTTGAAAATCTCTGTTGAACACATCTTTTTGTGTTTGATGTGTCCTGATAATGGATATTAATTAAAGATAAATTTAAAACCAGAGTTAAGTTGTAGGCAAAATATAGGAGCTCATAAATTTTGTATTTGGGGCCTCTTCCTATTCTTCTTCCACATCACAGAATGAGGAACCCTTTGGCCCTGTAGCAGATTCTGATTGCTCAACCATAAACCATTTTTTTTTTTTTTACTTTCTTTGTCCTAACAGAACTCAGTGGTTTTCTTTCTTTTTTTTTTTTTTTAGGTGCCCATCCTCCTTTCCAGGGCTAGGGACTTCAAGGGTTATTGACCTCACCAATTTAGCTCCAGGGATTAAATTGTGAGTGGTCTGAGCAATCAAAGTGTTCTAATGCCCCTGGCCAGACTGGTCTAGGTTCCTATTTGTGACATAATTCTCCTATAGTAGAAATTTGCCTGGAGGTTTTAGGGAAAGGCTTGGCCATACCGTGTGCCACAGTGAGCCCATCTTCTAGATATTGTATTGTATCTCAAGTTGGCACCTGGAATTGTTACAGTCCCCTTGTTAGAAGACTGAAGACAAAAACCATCAGGCAGCAAAAGGCAAGAGATTACAGAAACAAGGACCTGGGCTTTCTGTGTTTGAAGCCTGTTGGACCCCTTGGTAAGCCAATTTTAACTCAAGTTCTCTGTTTCTTGATGCTAAAAGCATTAACATGATGTTGTATATGAATTTTATTATTCTAAATCTTAGAAAACAGATCATCTATAAATGGCAGATGTAGGAATATAATTTACCAGCTGTTTTTCACTTTTCATATGGCTGGAAGGTGCAAATTTAATGTGTGTGTGTGTTTTAAATAATTAACATATAACTTTTCCCTAAAGTCTTCTCATTGGGGCAAAGAGTATATTGAATTTTATTTTATTAGAAAAGAAGGAAAATTATTTTCTTAAAAGGAGTATCTTACTCTCATGTCTTGTATAGCCCATTAATAACTAAACTCAAACAGTAAAGCTAATTTGAAAGTCTGTGGTTATTTTCTTCCTACGAGGCTTGTAAATCCAAAGATTTCATTCAAATGGGGGCTAGCTAGCACCATGGTCACATGATGGGCTTTCAAACATAATTGGCGCCACTTAATAGGATGGTGGTTAATACTGCTGTCTGAGTAAGCAGAACATGTGATGGAGGATCAATTCCACATCATCACAAGTAAAGATTTCTTCCTTCAAATCAGATTCTTTGGGGGATACTTTGAAAACCTCAGGTCAAGTGACAGAGAAGCTGAGAAATGCTTTTGTGAGCATTTATGATGAGAGGAGCTATTTTAAAGGCTAAGATTTAAAAAGAAAAGCTGATCCTTTCCTGCATGGCATATTCTAGGCATTTCCTATGAGTGAAGGCAAATGGGAAACTCCTTTTCTCAGAACCAATCATGGTGGCTCTTATTTACCAGGCAGACAGCACCATGAAAAAGGAGCCATGATTTATTGTACCCAGTACCTGCCTCAGTAACAGATTCCGTGGAAGTTCCAATCTTTTTTTTTTTTTAAACTAAATATCTATGCAACTTAAAGGCTGCAATAAAAGAGTCAATTTTCCTTTAGCAGTAACCATGGCCAGGCCTCCCCCAAAGAATTTCCTTATTCACTTGCTACTATTTTTATGACTTATAAAGATTAGAAGAATGAAAAGAGATGCATTTTATTGAGCACTGGCTATGTGCTAGGTATTATTCAGATACAAAGATCAAACAGGCCTGCAGTTCTTGAAGAATAAAGATAGGTACAAATCACATGAGATTCCTAAACAGAAATCAATTAATTGCCTGGGTGAGTCAGGCACATCTCCATTAAGGTATCACAGCCTTAACAGTCATTGAATACTTCAGGAATGCCAGCAGTAGTCATTTGACCAGCAGGAAGGAAACGGGAAGCTTAAATAGGCACAGAGAGTCTGAGGTGGAGGAATGCCCACAGGAGCAGTGTGACTGTAGCATATGGTGTTTGGGGAGTTCATGAGGTATGGGGCAGACATCAGGGAGGAGGAGTTGAGCAGGAGATGAAACTAGAAGCTGGAATGAGCCATGAGGATTTCAAAGAGAGGACTGATGTGACTGAACCTTGTGTTTTGAAAAGTGTATCATGTGAGGAATGAATTAGTGGAGGCAGAGATTAGAAAGCAGTCAAGCCTGTGCAGAGGAACAGGAGGTCATTTTAATCGCTTCTGGGAGGGAACAGTGACTTTCTGAACCACTGTCAGGGAAAGGAGGGAAATGCAGAACTGAAGACATTTAAAAGTAAGACAACTGTGCAGTCAGGATGACCAGGTGACTGATTAGTTGTAAAGGGAGAAACGGGAGGTTGTAGATTATTCCTAGGCAAAAGTCCAAAAAGATGTAAATATGATTTCTACTATAAAAATTCTTGTCTTGATGTATGTCACTTAATCACTGAGGAGAGAATAGTGTTATCCAATTAAGTTATGAATTCATAAATAATAGACAATGGGAACTTAGATATGATAGGGGACACGGAATTAAAGATCTCCACTGCCGCAGTCTGGCTGGGCACAATCAGGAGCCACTTGTCAAAAGAAACTAACTTTATTTTTAGAACCACACAAGCCAAACAAAACAGCCTCTCAGGAAAAACCCTCAGAGCCTCAACTGCCACCACCGGCTTTCCACACGCCTCTCTCTCCCATACAAGCTTCTCTCCACCTCCCACAATCCTCCTGCTCTTGAGGCAGATTGGCTGGGTCACGTGGGCGGAGCCAAAAAAGTCCCCCAATGAGTAGCTCCGTGGTCTGAAAGGGCAGGGAAACAGCCCAATGAGCATCACCGCAGAGGAGCCAATCAGCAAGATGTTGCTGGGGCCGCTGTGAGCCAATCATCAGCTGGCAGCTGGAAGTTTGCTGGCAGCTGGAAGTTTGCTGGGGCCCCTTCGGCTGTGGCTCTCAACACTCCACAAAGTTTAGAAAGTGAATGATTGTAAGAAAACATTCTCTAAAGTGCAGCATATAACACTACTTATTATTATTCATCTTATGTAGATGTTAACAATAATAAGTATGTAGTAATTGTTTAAAATAAATATCAGCTATATGCAAAAAAGCCAGAAGAAACACAATTTAAGTTGTTCTTCTCAGTCTTCATTTAGGTCGTTCCTACTTTCTTTTCTATTCTTACCTTGAGTGTTCTGTCTCCATCTTCACATATTTGCCTCAAAGTCATATCAATGAGCATTACAAGTCAAATTTAAAAAGAAAAGGAAATAGCTAAGTCATCTGTTTTCACTTTTGATGCCGCGTTGGTCTAGACAGGATGAATTTATTTTAACAGAGCTTTCGGCCAGTAGCTGTTGTGCCCTTGAAAGTGTAGTGTTTCAGCTGAGGATGTGCTGCTCTAGTGTTTTCATTGTTAAAAAGAGCTCTTTTGTCCTTTATACGTACTTACTTATTTTTTTTTGTCAATAGAAATAACAATAGTATGAACATATGGTTCATTATAATTTAAAATGACTTCATATTTCTTAATTGATTCCTAATAAGCATTTTGGGTACATAGTTCTGATGAAGTTAGGCCCTTTAAAATAAAATTTAATCCCTTTGTTATGAAATATAAGCCCCGTACGGTAAGGTGCACAAATCATGTACAGCTCAAGGAATGAAGATGATCGCCTGTGTGACTACCTCCAAGTCAAGGACGCCTGCCAGATCCCAAAGCACCCCTCCTGCCCTTTTCTACCATTACCACAGCTCTTATAGCACTGATAACTGTGTTTATGGCCTAGTGTGTATGGTTATCACCAGGAAGTGCTTTTATTTGCAGTTTTATTACACATATCTGTACCCTACACACTGTAGTTTTTGTTTGTTTAATTTGACATTTTTTTTGAGATTTATTGATGCCGTTTCCAGCAGCAGTTCATTCATTTTCATTGCTATAGAGCATTTTCATCAAATGAATATGCCACAACTGATTTATCTATTTACTATTGATTGAAATTTGGATGGTTTCCAGGTTTGACTAATACAAATGCTGCTTTTATGAACTTTCTTGTATGTGCACAAATTAGGGTAGATATAAATGGTAGTGGAATTGTGGAATCACAAATTTGCTCAACAATTACTAAGCAATGCCAGGTTTCCTTCATTTGTACTCATTTATACCCCATCCATAGCATATGAAAGTTCTCATTCTGGCTGTCACCAGTGTATTGCTACTTTTGGTCTTTAATTTTATCCTTTCCTGTGTGTACTACTATCTCCCTGTAATTTTAAGTTGTATTTCTTTGAGTACCACCAATGGGATCTGTCCTCTTTTCATGTATTTACAGGTCATGTGGGGTTTTATTTGTTGTTGTTGTTTTCAAATTGCCCTGTTTAAATACCTTGTCCATTCTTTTTCTACCGAGTTATCTTCTTTTATTGATATATAGGACTTCTTTATTTTGAATATGACTTATTTGACATTTGTTTATATTACCGATTTGCCTAGCCTAAGAGGATACTTTCATGGTGTCTTCTTAGAATAATTCTTAATTTTAATTAGTTCAATTTATAATTTTTTCTTAAAGGATAGTGGTTTTTGTTTGTTGTCCAAGAACTTCTTATTTGTAAAGACATAAAGCAGTGTCCTTTTATAGATAAGGAAATGAAGATATAGAGGGTGTGGTCTGCCAAACTTGAACCCACATATTTTGGTACCGAATTCTGCATTATTTCCATGACACCATGCCAATGTAATTTTTTATGAACAATTTTTTGGTCACTAATTTTTTCTTCTCACTTGATTTGATATAAAACTTTAACAATATACAAGAACAGTTGGTGGTACCTAGGGCTAAGAAAAGCCCCCAAACCGCCAACTTATTTCTACATGACCTCAGCCTGAGATGGAAGGGTATTTTGCAAACATGTCCAACTTTGATGCCCATACAGCTTTTTCTCAGCTGATTCATAATCCCAGACCTCCTCTAGCTTCATTTTTGCTTTATACTCTTGAGACAAGGCAAAATTGTGCAAAAGACAGCTCAATTTCATAGAGAGCAACTAATGAGTTACCTTTTTAAGGTTTTGATTTTGTTTTGGAATAATAAAGTTATGAAGAAGGGTATAGAAATAAGGTAAAAATCTAGCACATTTCCATTTGGATATGTGCTTCCCTACATTTTCACAGGAATGTACACTCACAGATGATACCATCATTGCTGAATGAGTTTTTCACTATTAGGAGCTCTCTTATTAGAGAGTTACTGCAAATATTCTGATAACCTCTGAGAAATAGTTATAAAATCTCCAATCTCCTCTCAGCTTGCTCACTGAGCGCAGATGCCTGGTACAAAACAACTCCTGAACATCCCTTAAATTATTTTTTAGAACTTCTTGTTATAACATAATTTGAAACTTACTAAATTTGCAACAGTACCTGGGTCTTCCATGTACCCTTTACCCAGATTTGCCAGTATTTTGCATAATGCTCTACTTGTTTTATCATTCTGTCTATGCACTTACACACATATATTTTTCTGAAACATAAAAATTGGAGACCTCATCCCTCTTTCCTCCTAAATACTTTATTGCGCACTTCCTATGATCAAAATCAGGATATTTAATGCAGATATAACAGAATTATCTAATATATCATTTGAATTCAAATTTATCAATGGTCTCAAATATACTTTACATATTTGTGGCTTTATATATATATTTCTCAGTGTTTTTTTGTTTTTTCAATCTAGGAGCCAATTCAAGTGTTGGCATCATATTTAGTTGTTATGTCTCCCTTAATCCAGAATAGTCCTATTTTTCTATGCCTTTCTTAACCTTGTTTTGAAGAAGACAGTCATTATTTTGTAGACTGTCCCTGAACTCATGTTTGTCCAAAGTTTTCACATGTTTAGATTTAGGTTGTATATTTTGTCAGGAAGACCATAGTAATAGTATGTCATTTATGCCATTCATTTTTTTCATTATTAGAAGAAAATGCATAATATTGCTATTATTAACTTTGATCATCTGTTTAGGTTGGTGGTGTCTAATTTTCTCCACTGTGAAAGCACGAAAATATCCTGTGCCTCATCAAAGTTTGGCATACTTGTTTTAGTATCCACTGAAAATGTCCTTCTTCGTTTCTTATATTTGTTAGTTGGCTTTCTAGTGTGAAAAATAGCTTTCTGCTTGTTGGTATACATGTATGTCAGTATGGGCTCATTGGTTTTAATTTTCCTCAGAAGATTATAATCCATTGCTATCATTATCTGTTTTAATGTTTAAATTGTCCACTGAAGAACCTTTTGCAGCTGCCTCCTGTCTCCTTTTGATCCATCTCCACCATTCTTTGAATAAATCCTAACTTTCGTGGTGCAATAAGATATTACACACTCAAACTCATCTTGAATTGGTTTGATTCTTGGAATTAATTTTTTTTAAGGATCTTTAGTTTTAGTTAGTGGAGAACAGTATTTAGAAAGTTATATCTGGGCAGTAATTACACACCTGTATGCATTTATCAAAACTATTTATAGAACCACATGCTAAAAAGGATAATTTTTTCCTATTCCAGGGCATTATTATATAAAATATATAAACATTATAATATGAAAAAAAAATTTAAATGATTGGACTACAGGTAATGTGGTCCAAGCAATAAATATGTAGTCCATAGTCAGCACCCACAGAACTTCTTTGTGTCCTGAGTGCCAACTCTCCTTTCACTCCAGCTTCTGGAAACCATTGGTCTATTTTCTTCTGCTGTGTTTTGCCTTTTCCAGGATGCCTTATAAATGGGATCATGTTGTATGCAGCTTTCTTTCCTTAATGTTATGCATGCACTAAGCTTCCTCCATGTAATTGTATACTTTAGTATTTCTTTCTTTTTATTACTGAATAACATTCAATCATGGGTAGTACAGTTTATTTATTCACCAATAGAAAGGAAATTGGGTTTTCACAATTATGAATAAAGCCACTAGAAACATATATGACATGTTTTAAAATTTTTCTTGAGTAAGTACATAGGCCAATATTACTAGATAATACAATGTGTTTAACCTTATAAAACTTTATGTTTAATAAAGGATAAAAAGTCTCATGACTTCATAATGTAAGAAGAAAAAAATTATAAATTAAAACTTCTAGGCCTTTTTCAGTAGCATTCTCACCAGCAATGAATAAGAGTTATAGTTGCTCTACATCATTGCCAGCATGTGGTATTATTATACTTTTTTAAAAATTACCTTTTCTAATAGGTATATAGAGGCACCTAGTTTCTGATTTTAATTTGCACTTCCTTGATGACTGATATAGAGCATCTTTTCATATAACACACATGTTTTTAAAAAGCAAAAATAGGCTGGGTGCAATGGTGTATGCCTGTAATCCCAGTGGCTCAGGAGGCTGAGGCAGGAGGATTGCAACTTCAAGCCAGCCTCAGAAATTAAGTAGAGCTCTAAGCAACTTAGACCCTATCTCAAAATAAATTTCTTTTTTTTTTTTTAAATAAAAGGGTGGGGGTGGCTGGAGATGTAGCTCAGTTGTTAAGCATGCCTGGGTTCAATCCCTGGTATTAAAAAAAAAACAGGTAGGATTATATAACACTTATCATTTGCAACCTAATTTTAATTTCCACTTATTATGTGTCATAAAAATTATTCTACAGTGTAATCAATTAATTACTTTTAAGTCTAAAAGTAATTTGGCTAGCAAATGTGTAAAACAGAGGAGGGAGTCTTTAAAATAATGCCACTCTCCAGAATAAAAATGAATCTAGAATTCATCTTTTGATGCTGGGAGAACATGTCCCTATTCCTTCCTATTATTTTCTTTCCCTCTCAGAGTACCTATAGGTTGTTATTTAGTAATATCCATTTCTCCACTTCTCTACCTCCTGTTGAGGATTTGGATGAGTATGCAACTGGAAGAATATACTGTCCAGTAGTTCAGTCTTCAGTATCTTTTACCCATTTCACCCAGTTCTGCTCCTACTGCTTTATCACCCTTCCCAAATGGAAAGTGTTCAGAAAGAATCTACTCTCATTCATCACTGTGGGAGACTTTCCTAAATTGAGATCACACAGGCTGTTTGATTCCCATGACTGCCACTGCTAACTCCCTGGGACCCACTGGACTGCTCAGAACTCAGTCACAAACTACCCTGCCTTCATTGGTTATTATTTTTTCAGAATTGTTAATGTCCCAGGAGCATCCCACATGCTTCTGTTGGGGCTGATTTTTGTCAGGAAAATTCTTTTAGAGTTAAATTTTTGCTTTGTATTTTCATGGCATTTTCTATCTAACGGGACAGGTTTCCTAGGCCAGGATGTGAAATCCAATTAACACAGATGTCCTTTTGTGCTTCTTTCTCCCAGAAGACTGAAACATTATTTGGAGAAGGTCCCCTCAAACACCTGGCCCTCAGGTCCCCCTTCCTGAATGACCTCTGATTCTACTTGTCTTAAATGCTCCTTCTTCTCTCTCCTTTGAAGTGAAAGATGTATGAGAGGCAATTTTCTCCTGTAACCCACTCTTCCTTCATGTTGGTAGATACTTCCTTCTACTCTTGAATGGATTCCCCAAAGATTCTCTTGGTTCACACCCTTGATTCCACCTGCCTCTCCGGTGGTATTTCTATTGTCCGGAGTAGGCATTTTCTTCCTTCCTTTGTGGGAAGATCTGATGAGGACAAGCTAATCCCCGATGTCATTCCTTTCCAACCCCCAAGATCAAAAGATGTGCTGGGAGTGAGCTGGGATGATAGTCAGATTGGAGTCTCTTTCTTATAGTTAGCATTCCTTCTGGACTTAGCTCTATATTCTCATGCCTTCATTATCTGTCATTGTATAACAAATTATTCCAAAATTTAGCCACAGAACACAATAAGCATCATCAGGAATATAGACTGACTCAGCTGGTTGGTTCTGGCACAGGGCCTTGTATAAGTTACAGTCACAATGTCAGCCAGGTCTGCAATCTCTGAAGACCTGACTGGAGTGAAACACCACTCTGCTGCCAAAGTTTTGTGACATCATCTCCAGCACTCTTACCTATTGTTTATCTTTATGATCTTTAATAGGGTTGACAAATCAAAATTGTCTAACAAGATTTTACTGAAAGTAATTATAAATAGTGCCAACAAAAAGATCATAGCAAATTTAGAAAATCTAACTAATGAAGTTGTTTAGAGATTTTTATCTTATACTCCACACTGAGGTGCTGTCCCTCTTCCTAGCTGCCTCCCTAAACCTTGCTAACCTCAACCAGTTGGATCCACTTTCCTGGACCCTTGGATTCATTATTATCTGGTCAAAACATAGATAGAGCTTTTTTATCTACCAGAGTCACTTCTACATCTTTTTCTGCTTCAGGAATGGCCCCTTCCCATGAATGTACTAGGAAAGACACCTCCTGACCTATGGAATCAGAGGAAATATTGATTCCATACCCTGAGAACCATGGCCCTAACCATGGCTCTGTCCTTGTCAGCCTTAACTTGAAAACTACAGTGACTGAATATGCACTTAAGTGATGCAGAAACTGGAAGTTGTTTTCTTAAACTACTACTATGCTCAATTATTTTAATTTTGATGTGACTTCAGGTCAATCCAATCCTTGCTGAGAGGATAATTCCCAGAAAAAAAAAATCAGAAAATGACTACAACAAATAGTTTGACCAAAAATTTATTCTACAAAGTTTTTCCTACAAGAATTGGCATTAAATTTAATATAGAATCCTTTCAAAAGTGACATGTAGATTCCAAGTCAATTTCCAGTCACGGGGTTAACTCTGGTTTTACTTCCCTGGTTTGTACTTGGTATAAGAACTTTCAGAGGGGGTTGAAAATTCTGGAGGGCAGTCTCTAATTGTGAGGTTCCCCTTGCTGTGAAAAGTACTTCTCAGAATCTATCTTTCCAGGTATTTCACACTGACATTCAAATCTTATAGTTTACATATTTTAACTGTGTCAATATTCTCTATACCTGGGATGACAAGAAGATTCCCTGGCAAGATTCTGGAGTCTATACTGATAAGACTGCATTTGTGATGGCTGAAGCAGCTCTATGATTGATCAGAGATTTCTACAGTTGGGTCTGGATGGTCTTATATTGCCTACATATCACAAATAAGCTGTGCCAACATAAAGAATATTGTCTAGTTGGTGGGTTCTGGTCTTGCCCAGGTTTTCTGACCATCAGTCTACCTAATCCAAAAGTGAAAGATACCCAAATCTACCCCAACCTAGTAGTGCATGCCATAATATCAGGGGGACTGGGAGATAGGAAGATCATAAGTTTGAAGCCAGCCTGGACAAATTAGTGAGAGCCTATCTGAAAATAAAAAGGACTGGGTATGTATCTCAATGGTAGAGCACCCTTGGCTCAATCCCCAGTACCAGAAAAAAAATACAATAAAATAATAAAAATGAAAATACCGAATCTCAAGGATTTTTAGGAGAGAAATTTTTTATTTATTTGCTAGCCCAGGCCATGGCAGATAAGCTCAAGTAATTCTTTTGAGAAGGTCAATGAAAAGGAACAGAAGAAACAGATTTCCTTTTTTATGGCTTTTTTGGTATGACTTAACATGCAGTTACATTTTAAATGGGAAAGTTTTAAATCCCATGATAACCTGAAAAACTTAAAAGAATTTATGAAGTTACTACTAATATCCAAAAGCAAGCACTAATCTGAAGCAAATTGAAAAGAACCCCAGAGAACAATAGTTGCTCTTAGAGCAAGGGGGAAAGAAAAAAAAAACAAAACCTCACGATATGACTTTAGAAACATCACACCAAATATCTTAGGCATTCATGAGAACGAGTTCTAGAAGCCTGTGTAAAGAAAAGAGATATTCTTTTCCAGCACCCACATGGTTGTAACTGTCCTCCCAGCAGTCTCCAGAGTTCACATAATTGGCCCCAAGATTTTCAAATGCTTTAGCTAAGTCTCTGGAGTGAAATATTTGCCATTTAAATGTTCTTTTCTGCCTTTAGTCATATTTCTTTTTAAATATCTTACTGGATTCTTTGTCAACTGATAATTCTTACTGCTCTGTGTGAGCACCATTTTTTTTTTCTTTCTTTTTTACAATGAACCTATATCTTCAGGGCAAAGATGTGTTTCCAGAATTTAGGACATACTGTATCTCAACTTGGGCCTGATTTATTGCTAAATTAAAGACCATTATGAAGGTGTATTTGGGGCACAGGGAGGAAAACGTCTTTCTATATACTTAAAGATGAGAAGGAATTACTAGTCGTTAATGGCACACCAAGTTTCTCTTCAGGTAACGGACTAATATTTAAGTATTGAATTATAAATAATCCCATCATGCAGTTTCTAAATGCATAAATATTTGCTAAATTACTATCATTGTGCAGATAGTAGAAGCTATAAAGATTAATAAGGTAGAATCCTCACCTTGAAGAACTCACAGCATCATGAAGACGGTAAGCATGCAAGTATAAATTTCCTGTCCTGTTATTATTGAGTCATGTTGGATTATGGGTTAAACTGACACACTCCTATTACAAAACAAACATGGGGATAGGGACCTTTTAATATAAGATAAAAAATTTTGGAAAGCTACATGAGAAATGGAAAAGAGTTTGAGAGTTCATATTTGGGAAACCAACAATTGTGTTTTATATCTGCATATTATCTCATGGTGGATGAAAAGTCTCTCTGTTGGGTTATTATGATTTTATTTTACTCATTAAAAACCAGAATCACTATCACTTAAGATTATGTTACATTTCTTTAAAATTAAATAGTAATTGTTAGAATCAGGACTCAATCTCAAATATTTGTACTCCAAGTTTAGATACAATATATATCCAAATTGTTTGTCTGTATTTTAATCTAATTATCTTTGATGTATAGGAGTGTCCTACAAGGTAGGAGTATACAATTCAGTAACTCCATTTCCTAAAAGTTTAAATATCTTTTCTTGAGCAAGAGAAATGGCTTCACAAAGTCATTACACAAAGTTGATCAGTTGTTCTCAAGTTCCATTGGAGAGAGGAAGAGAAAGAAATGTCAGAAAGATTAAATGAGAAATAAGCTGTTACTCACTACAACAGGTTACGGATGGTAGTTGTGCAGTCTTTAATAGTACTGAAAACAAGATAAATTATCTGGGGAAATTTGTAAACTTAGTTTTGCCTAATGCACAGAGAATAGATCTAGTCATTTCAAAATCCCTAAATTGTATAATTTAGGGGAAGCTACAGTGAAAACCACTTTTTCTTTCTTTCTTTTTTTTATCCCAAGAGGAGGAAAACATTAAGTATCTGGGTGGACAGTCAATAGTGTACAGAATGAATTCCAGTTTGTGTGAAACTTTTAGAGACATTTATCTCAAACTTGTTTGTTCATTAAATTCTAGAGTTGGAGACTTGTGACAAACAACCTGACTCTTCTATGTTTTAGCAGCCAACCTTCCTCTGAGGAAAACAACTTTGAACTTCAAAGACAAAAATAGAAAGGACTCTGTCGTTAATTTTTCACTAGTATTTCTTATCATCGGGCATGCACTCATCTAGCACATATAGCAAACCAACTATATTTAGAGAATGCATAAGATACCAGTGGGAATACAGAGAAGAATCAGGCACACACTTGTAATTGAGCCAAGTGTAGCAGTTTTATTGGGATAAGGTTTGATTCGCCAAATGGCAAAGCAATCTGTGTGATGAATTTGCAGTTCTAATTAAAACTCCCCAGAGTCAATTCTTTAAAGTCTTAGCCTAATTCATTTCCAGACAGCCCTATGGTTTTAAGGTGATTTGTAGAGCTTTTGCAAAGACTGTAGAGAAAACTCTTGGTAATCATACATCTTATAAAACACAATTTGCAGATCAAACTGAGAAAAAGCACTAAAGAAATGCTGAGGGAAGAAATCATGAAATGTTCCAAACTCTACACTGTTTCTAACACAAGCAGGAACCTGATACCTGTTGACTATAGAAAGGTATCATGCCAGATGCTATGAAGGCCACAAAGGCTCGGAACAAGTGATTCCTCCTCTCTGGAAGCTCATATCTCATGGGACACAGGGACACAGAAATGCTAATCTTAATATTTGTTTTGTAGCCTGAGATTCCTAATATAAAACAAAAATAACCTTTAAGAATAGTATTTAAGGGCTCTGGCTGGGGCTCAGTGGTAGATCACTCGCCTAGCACATGGGAGGCCCTGGGTTCTATCCTCAGCACCTCGTGTAAATAAAGGTATTGTGTGCATCTACAACTAAAAATAAAATAAATGTTTAAAAAAAGAATAGCATTTAATTTTTAGTTATTTAATTCTAGTTAAGCCATTTTTTTTTTTTTAGGAGGAAGTTCCCATTTAGGATTACTTTATGCTTGTGAAGATGAATTAAAGTAATTCTAAAAGGAGAGGGATAAAAGCTTCAAAATGATATTCAATAACATTCATTATGAAGACAAAGCAAGAAGGTAATCTTCCTGAAAGATAAGCTACTTAAAACATGCCTTGTACTCACTACTCTCACTTTAAAGCAATAGACTTATAAGGGCTGTAAGAAGATTTGAAGGTGTAGCTCAGTGGTAGAGCATTTGCCAAGCATGTGTGAGGCTCTGGCTTCGATCCCCAGCAGCACAAAAAGAAAAACAAAAATAAGATAACTTATTAAGGTTATATATAACCCTAATATATATATATATATATATATATATATATATATATATATATATATATGGGTTATATAATATATATATAAACATATATTATATACATAAACATATTATGTAATGTGTGTGTGTGTGTGTGTGTATTTGTGATAATGGGAATAGAACCCAGAATCTCATGCATGCTAGGCAAGTATTCTATCATTGAACCACATCCCCAGCCCTGATGAAATGTTTCTGCTTTGCACAAAAAAAGGAGAGTAATGTTATTATATGTGCCATTTGAAAGGGGACATTTCTCAACTCTCTAATAATATAAATGTGGATCTAGAATACTTTTGACAGAGCTGGGGATATAGCTCAGTGGTAGAACATATTCCCAGTGTGCACCAAGGCCCTGGGTTCAATCTACAGTAACTCCTTCCAAGAAATATAAATAAATAAAACAGTCTTAATGATTACTTATGCTAAGAAATTATTGTTCCTGAACTGTAACATCAAACTTGGAAAATTTGTCTAATTTTTATAATTGTACTCATAATAAAGTTTTAAACAATTATACTTCAGATGTAGATTTATACCCTGGAAACTGATTTTATAATGGTGATAGTAGGATTCAGCTTTGCTGGATATTGATTTAAACACATGGCCTTTTGGCAAAAATGCACAGCAGTTTACATATATGTATTATTATCTTCAGATAGAATCATCATGTACACACTGGATGAATCATTCTTTTGTTTCTAGGTGGCTGTCTTTGCTGCCCAGATCAACTGTCTTAGATATTCCAGTAGAAAATATAATTTTCAGATTTGAACTCTAAAAACTGTATAGTTGCAGATTTAGGCAGATTATGCTGATGAAAAAGTCAACCTCTTATGGAACTCCTACTATGTATCACATATTGAGCTGGTACCTTCAACAGTGAGGCTATGAAAAAAGTGATTTCAGTACTATTTCAGTTTCAAAGATGTGATCATTGAGACTCAGAGAGATTTAAATATTAAGTTTAAACCTAAGTTTTGTACTTCAACTTTGAAGTTCCTCTCACTCTATTGATGTTTAAAAAATCTTGAATAAAGCTGGGAAGGAGAATCTTGGAGATTCACAATGGTAACTTTTAATTTTAAAGCTTCTCCACAGCAAAGGAAACTATCAGGAATGTGAAGAGTGAGCCTATAGAAGAGGAGAAAAATCTTTCCACCTGCACCTCAGATAGAGCATTAATCTCCAGGATATATAAAGAACTCAAAATACATAACATCAAAACAAACAAACAAAAACACCCAAATAACCCAATCAAAAAATGGGCCAAGGAACTGAACAGGCACTTCACAGAAGAAGAACTATGAATGGTTAACAAATATATGAAAAAATGTTCAATATCTCTAGCAGTTAGAAATGCAAATTAAAATCACACTGAGATTCCATCTCATTCCTGTCAGAATAACTATTATTAAGAATACAAGTAACAACAAATGTTGGTGAGGATGTGGGGGAAAAGGCATACTCATTCATTGCTGGTGGGACTGCAGATTAGTGCAATCATTATGGAACAGTATGGAGATTCCTCAGAAAACTTGTAATGGAACCACTATTTGACCCAGTTATCCCACTCCTTGGCAGATACGCAAAGCAATTAAAATCAGCATACTGTAATGACATGGCCACATCAATGTTCATAGCTCCTCAATTCACAATAGCTAAGTTATGATACCAATCTACATAGCTTTCAACAGATGGATGGATAAAGAAAATGTGGTACATATACACAGTGGATTTTACTCAGCCATAAGGAAAAATGAAATTATGGCATTCACTGGTAAATGGATGAAACTGGAAACTATCATTTTAAGTGAAATAAGCCAATTCCCAAAATCAAAGGCCAAACGTTCTTTCTGATATACAGATGCTAACTTACAATAAGTGGTGGAGAGGGAGTAATAGAAGTTCACTGGACTAGACAAAGGGGAATGAAGGGAAGGGAGAGGTGATGGGAATATGAAAGATAGTAGAATGAATCAGACAAACTTTCCTATGTTCATATATGAATATACAACCAGTGGAACTCCACATCGTGTACAGCCACAAGAATGGAATCCTAATTAGAATATACTATGAATGTATAATATGTCAAAATAACTCTGTTCATATATATATATATATAAAACTATGTACAGCCAGGTGCAATAGTGCATGCATGTAATCCCAGTAGCTCAGGAGACTAAGGCAAGATTGCAAGTTCAAAGCCAGATTTAGCAATTTAGCAAGTCCCTAAGCAATTTAGTAAAAATCCTGTCTCAAAATAAAACACAAAAAGGGCTGGGAGATGTGTCTCAGTAGTAAAGTGCCCTTGGTACCAAAAAACAAACAAACAAAACTATGGACAAATATTAGACCAAAGGAAAAGTCATAATTATTATGGCTGGCATGACAATAAAATATAGGAAAACTTACAAATGAAAGCTAAATTGAATCAATATACTATATATCTACATTAATATGATGTTTGATATCAGGTTTTTTGTTATTGTTTTTGTTTGAACCCAGGGGCACTTAACCACTGAGCAACATCCTCAGGCCTTTTTTTTTTTTTTTTGTATTTTATTTAGAGACAGAGTCTTGCTGAGTTGCTTTGAGCCTCTCTGAATTGCTGAGGCTGGCTTTGAATCTGCAATTCTCCTGCCTCAGCCTCCATTATACAGGCATGTGCTACTGTGCCAGGCTAATATTGTTTTGCTAAAACTAAATTGTTAATGTTGATTAGTTAAAAGATGTGTTCATGGGTTGTATTCTGTAATTCTGTTGACTCATTGCTACTATCAATGCAGTTCTTCTTTTAAATGTTGAACTATCATTTAGATTTTATTCTGACAATAATTTTAATGGTAACCTGTAAAACATAACTATGAGAATATATTTTAAAGTTTTAACATTGTAACTAGGTAACACCAATGTACTGTCACAAGTAAAAAGACATAGACACCATAGACTCTTGCTCTAGGATAATGAGCTGTCACATTTTCTCTTGAGTTCAACAAGTCTATACATGGCACTGAATGTAATGATTCAGTTTTCCTACCATTTCCCTCTATTCGAATTGCTGGGAAATGTTGTTTGTGCAACAAAGCATGACATCATTTGGCTATTAACCCAATCATAAGCAGAATGCAAATGGAGAAAATAAAATACATGACACTATTCAGCTAAAAGATTATTATCCTGATGTTTTAAAACATGCTTATTTTTATCACATTAACAAAAAAAAATGCACAAAATTTTTAAAAAATCTGCTTTAATTTCCAGACTCCTGAAAAGATAAACATGGACACAAAGATAGGCTCCCTTAGATATTTGTAGAAGTGCTGTTAAAACAAATTAAAAAAACAACCTTCTGTTATTGAATATGTTTGGGGAACTTATTACAATATTAAAGGTTCTGAGAAATCCTACCTGTTTTGTTCAATTTAAACTAGAATGCATTTGGGTGAGTGCCAGTCTAAACAATACACAAGGTAATACAATCAATATATCTAGAGACAGCCACGTAATTTCAAAGACTAATTATCTCGAAATATTGAACTGACAAATTGTTTTCAGCTTGAACTTTTACCTGCTCCCTACAGCTCAGTCCTCAAACACCATAGAAATCAGTTGTCTGTTGGCAATAATCTGTATTCAGATTAACTCGTATTTTAAAGGGAAGAATGGTACCTTTTATTTTGAATATGGTCACAGTGCCTAGTGCAGTGTCTTACATTTTGTAAACACTCACTAAATGTTTGCTATTTGACTGATGATGCAATTTCTCTAAGCCCCAACTGTAATCCACAAGTGTGATTTTGTTGATTATAACCAAGTCCATAGGGACTGAAACACATGAACACAAATGGCAAAGCAAGAGTACTGTCAGGAACCTTTACTCCTGTAGGTTTTGAATAAATAAGAATAAATATTTATGGTATATGCATGAATAAAATATATGGTAGGGTATTTTTATTTGTAAATACCATAAACAGAATTGAATTAAATGAACTCAGGATAGAATTTTGGTTTTTTTTTTTTTGAGACTTCATGTTTTAAAAAGCTGTTTTCATCTCCTTTGAGATTTTTATGAGTCCTTTTTAGCTGGGAAAAGCAGCTGCCTCTCATGGCACAAAGTTTGTAGAAGCTGCTGTGGATTTTGGCTTTGAGGATGTAGGCGTTATTGTGTATTTCTATAATTTCTTAGGGATATGTAACTTGCCTATAAAAATATGCCTGTGGGCTGAATCTTGGCAGTTAACATTTTAGTAGGAGAATATATTTAGTAATATCCAAATGTTTGAAAGAGTAACACATAGGTGTGCTATTTTTAAAAACTGGGTGACAAAAAACATTGGTTGTTATTGCCACCTTTTGAATGTGTTTAGCCATAACTAAATATCAACTTGCAAATTTATTTTTAAAAAAATATTTGAAAAGCAAGGATTTGGGTGAGCTCTTCACTGGCTCACCTCATCATGAAAAGCAAATAACTGTTCCTTCATTTGGAAATTGGTGATGTTGAGCTAAAATTATGAGAATCTGACCTCTTTGAGTAGAGGGCACCTATTGCTTCTGCAATACTGACTTAAGTCAGTGCATACTGACTTAGGTTCGTGGATTCAAATTGTGGTAGGATTCAAATTTGGGTTTCTTTTCATTAATTCAGTTAGTTTAGCAGACATATACAGAGTGTTTAGAATTTCTAGCTTTGTTTTTAAAATATAAAATGACAGCTAAGAGATTGAGGGCATTATCTTTGTCTAACAGGTGATTGAAACTTCAAGGAGATGAAACAAACATTATAATCTAAGTCTTTTTCTCAGAAGTACTGCTCTTAATAGCTTATGAAAGAGGACGCAAATAAATTAACTCACAGACTTAAAAAACAAATAACAAACGTTTTTTAAGTAGCCTGGTGTAATGGAAACCCTATTCTTTGAATGTAAACTTTATCATTGTTCCCTGGCCTCATTTAGCCTTAATGGCTTCATTTGCAAATGGGGATAATTATAGCTACTTTGTAGGGATTATAAGAATTGGACAAATATAAATTGTTCTATGAATGGGGACCACATAATGAATGTTATTTTAATGGCCAAATCTCCATTGGAGTTTCTTGGCTAGTAAGTGCTACTGGTATTAATAAAGGGAAGTTTGGGTTGTTCAGAGTAGCCACAAAAGGCCTTGTCCTTTCAGAAGCAAGACCTGCCTGAGTTATCATATGTTGTAGACAACTGATGAGGGGGTGTGAAAGGGAAGAATAATTGTGTGAGCAAAAGCTTGGTTTAGGAGGAACTTTTCTTTAAGCTTACATAGAACTGAGGTCCCAAAGTGCTAAAGCTACATGAGAGGATTATAAATCCAAACTCTACATTTTCTTGCTCTGTGATGCAGCAATAATATTGTTAAAACAAAGTTCAACTTTGATATGATTATTATGACTAAAATTTCTTTTGTCCAATTATGAGAAAGAGCTGAGGTGATACCTATTCCAAAGGAAAATAATACGATTGCTACAAAACTCATGTGATTGGTCATATTTTCATGTTTTGAAAAATACACTGGTTCATGTTTCAATCACACATTAAGTTGGTGCTTTTGCAGATCTGAGCTCCTCTGACCCCTAACAGCAATTGGGACAGTGGACCTTGGTCTCCCCACTGTAAGTAGGAAACAGGCCCAGAGAGCCTAGCAGAGCCAGGAATTGAGCCTGGGTTTTGTTTGCCTTTAACCACACACACTTATCACATGTCATCGATTTTTCAGCTGCGGTTCTTAAATTTCTAAAGGATAACTGAGATAGGGTAGGGGAGCAGCAATGTGGAGGACACTAGAGCTTTTGTGGAGGAAATGGGAGTAGATATTGCATATAAACCCTGGGATGAGGTAGAGATTGGATAGGGAGGAGACCATAGATCATCAGACAACCATGGCCTAGGCTAATTGTCCAAGTACTGTTAAATTCACCAACATTATGGTTCCCAGTGATACTTATCTCCAGAGATACATATTTCCTTTTTTCTCTTTTACCTGCAAGATTTCACAATTTTGGCATAATTTGATATCATACTGATTTCTATGATTTGAGTATTTGAGATAAGGCAGGTGCTGAAACCCAGTCTTTCCTAACAAGCCTTCTAGGACTATTGCCAAGGATGCAATGACTCCTAGCAGTTCCACCCAGCATAGGCAGGGTGACTTCCTGTGACTCCCTCTCATTTGTCACTCCTCAGGTCTACTAAGTTTTCTTATCATTCATGGTAAACTTTTTCCTTTTATCCAACACTGACAATAACATTCTCTATTCTCCCTCTATAGTCCATATAGCATTATCTGGTTTATCTGTCTGCCTCAGCTTGGATATCAGAACTTCATTACTATTTACTTAAAAACTTAGGGAAAAATCACTGAATTTGCAAACCTGTGTTTCTACTTCCAAGAGGAGAGTGACAGTGGCTGGAGCCAGACCAGCTCTGACACTAGAGCTTTGGGATATTTTCTGGACCTCCCCTTTTGCTCTGAATTACCAGGTTCACTCTTCATATGATTTAGGTAAGGTTTTCAAGGACAAAGAGTTTCAACCCTTTGCCCAAGAAAGCCCCAGCCTCCCAAACTTGCTAAATGCAATTGTAATAAACCCTAGATTATGGAAGTAGTTAAAGCCTACTTTACTTTATTATAAAGGAAATGCATGTTTATTGCACAAACTTTGGAAGATGTAAGCAATTTGACATGATCAGTTGATAACAAAGCAAAAGCATCTACCTCTTAATTGGTTTGGGGGCCACTATCCTTCCAACATCCTCTTTTCCCATTAAAAGGCAATTGTGTGACAGCATATCCAAAACCTTCTATTCCTTTTTCTCTTTTCAAACCTGCATCTTACATAGTGACAGATTTAGAATTTTACATAAGGAGCTTAGGTGCCACATCCTATTCTCAAGAGGATTAAAGCTGCGAATTTGTACAGCACTTGACATTGACCAGGAAGAGACCAATACTTCACTTTATAGCATTGAAACACAACATCCTCCCACGCCACCCTTTTCATGCCACAAGTGCTACAAAGGAGTGCCCATGAGACTAGTTGGTTATCTATTTAGCTAACAATCATTAATTGAACACCTTCTATGTACTGTGCTGTAAGACAGATCCTAGATTAAAAAAAAAAAAAAGGAAGGTTCATGACTGTCTGGAAGTTTTAAATAATAAAAGAAGACTTTGTTTGGCAGTTAGATCATTCTCTACTAAAAATAGTGCTGTGATGAAATCCCTGTGGTTGGATTCTTTTACACATCTATAAATGTTTCTTTGAGATACATTTTTTTTAGAGTATTCGTAAGGTGTCAGTTTTACGATCTTAGAATTTATGAGAAAATAATCATGAGACAAGCTAGGATTTAATGGATCATTATCTGTAAAAGGCAGGCTGTTCAAAAACTTAAAGCAAAGGAATGAACTCAGGAGTCAGACTTAAGGGAAATAATAAAATATATCCAAAGTAAAAAAATATATAATATATGTATAATATATATAAAATCCAGTGAAATGAGGCAATTTTAAGAGTAAGTGTTATACATTCTGATATAATTTGAAAATTAGGTAACAAAATGATTCAAATCTAAGGCCTTTGGCTAAGTGATGGCCTTTTGTTTCAAATGCTGAAATGTCTGTTAGGGGCTGTACACCAGGTTCAGTATGCCACTGTTTTCCTTCATTGTCATAAACCAGGATCCAGAGTTGGCTCAGTCTATACCCACTGGTCTTTTTGAAGCTTCAGCAAGCTGAAAAGACAATCAGAAATTACCTGGGGAGATCATCTTCCAAAGGTAATCTCCTTAGGTGAAAGAAGACTTAATTACCTCCTTGGGGACTAAGCATCTTTCAACTCTGTAAAGACTGACAAAGTTTTTTCCTGGTGTTAATACATTTTGTGTTAGGAAATCAGCATATGCTTAATATTTTGGATAGTTTCAGTGTTTGTAATTTGGATTATAATTGAGAGATGAGTTTTTTAAATTCAAATTTAAAACATGTAGTGCTTAATAGATTTAGACTTGTCAGTTTAAGTAAAAATCTTATTGAGTTAATGCACATATTGGATTTGTTATACACTCTTAAACTTCATTGTACTTAATGATTTATTTTATTTGTGATTTATTTTGTACCATAAGGGTTGGTTTGTTAGATCAGACAATTATAGTGATAAAAAATAAATATCTTAAATTTGCAAACAGAATTTAAGTTTTCAAAGGAGTTCATTTATCTGTAAAAGAGATCAAACATTGATCAGTGGCCCTTTAAATAGGATTGTTAATATTTAATGAACTTCAAATAATATTAGTAAGCTGAATTTAACACTATAATTCTAAACTACTGTTCAGAAATTGCAACTTTGATTAAAAAGTTTTTAAATCTTTTATATTTTTCTATTCTCTCTCTCTCTTTCTCTCTCATTTTATTGAATGTTAAACAATCAGGCCTAGGGTATATATTCTTGACAATATAAAGTTATAGGTGAAAAAACACACTTAAGGATGAAAAGAAGAAAACATAAAGTTGTATAATTTTCTTCAGCAAGGATATAAACACATGCTTTAGATACTCAGGGACTCAGGGGAAATCTATAGATTAGAAATTTTCATATTATTGTGTGTGGGGAGAGGGTGTGAAATTGAGGTGAATTTATGAACAAACCACAAAACTAGCTAAAGTTTTGTAAAAGAGGCCTCATAGGACAGGCTCAAAGAAAACTGGGATATTTAAATTGCAGAAAACTGAGAAGTGCCTAAACTGAGCTGGTGGAATAAAACTGGCCTATAAATAGTGGTTAGAGTCCTAATGAGCCTGTCCTCTTTAAAGCAAGCAAAGAGGATTTTTTTAAAATTATTCTTCTTTAGTGGCCTATTAAGTGCAGTATTTGAGAGTCTCTCAATGTAGAAAAAGATGTGTGTATTATATGCTAAACAGAAGTTTTCTTTCCATTAGAGATAGGTAAAGAAAAAAGTTAGCATAAACAACTGCAAGAAATCATAGATACTACAAAACTATTTTATTTCTAACATTGAATTATACAAATAGTACCTTTGTAAAAATAAAATGCACAAAGAGTATTATTTCTTGGTGAGTAGAGATGACTATTAAAAAGAAAATCATAAGGCAAAGGCAGAGGGAAGGGAAGATACAGTAAGTGGCCATTGTGCTCAGTTGAATCCTAGGCAAAATGTTAAAAAACGTCCAAGTTGCCATTTAATTCTTCCTACTTCCCGTCCTCACATTCAGGTCCCAGGAATGCAGCTCCTGAAGACTCTCATTTCATAGTCTGCTCTGAACTGTACTGGTCTTAACTCTAAGTCCTCTAGTCAATTTTTCTGCATTCCTCAGGGATTTGTTTTTTGTTTTTGTTTTGTTTTTTATCAGATAAATATCTGCTCATCAAAGAAGTAACTTATTAAGTCATTGATGGGTACCCCTTGGCTAGTGTTATTTTTGTCCAAATACCACATGTTTTATAATCAGATTTCCATAATATTTTTAGCTTTATTTAAATAAATGACTATAACAATAGAGTTCAGTAGAACTTTTTAGTTCAGGGTGAGGAAGAGTAGATTTTGAGGGATCTAAACACTTCATGGACATTCATTCATTAAGCAAAAAGTTATTAAGCACTTGATATGTCCCAGACACTGCTCTGGTCTTGATGACAACAGAGAATAACAAGGTATACGATGTCAATTTCTAATGGGATTGCATTCAGCTGGATTTGGGGAAGACGCACTAAGATTTCATATAGCGATAAACACCTCAAAGCAAAACAGGATGAGGAGATAGGGTGTGGAAGGGCAGGACTGAGGTGTGCTGTGGTGACTACTTTTTCAAGATTGGGCTATCTGGCAACCCCTCTTTGAAAAAGTGATACTTAAGCTGAGAATCTGAGCAATATGAAGTTTTCTAGATAAAGATTTGGGAGCAGAGAATATTCCAGGCAAATCCTCAAATAATGTTAGACTTTGCATGAATACAACCAAAGATACCAGTAGTTATTATGCAATTAATAATGGTCTCTCCTCTAGAGGCTCCAGAAAATGGCAGGAAATTCAAATCAAATTTGATATCTTCTGTGGTCTTTTTCTTCCTAGATTTCAATCTTCTAAAGTAGTTACAATAGACATTCTCTGCTTATGTAAGGGTTTATTGTTTATTCACTTTTATTAGTTCTTTAATGTTCATTCAATAAATATCTATGAAGCATATACCATGTGCTAGATAATAATATAGCAGTGGGCCCAACAGATAAAAAAAAATCTATATTCATACAGAGATTGTATTTTTGTGAGGGAGAAATACAATAAACAAAATACTTTTAGTTCCTTAAATCAAGAGGCATAACTTTACATTTTAACATCTTTGAAGTTAAATGACCTGATACTATCTTACATTCATAATCGGCAGCAACTGTGATACAAAAATAATGCTGCATCTTATAATCAAAGGTATCTTAGATTTGATGAATTATCATTCAACAAAAAAAATAAGTGCATAATTAGTGGTAAGTGCAAAAAGAGAAGAGTAAAGCAAGAAAGGGAATAGGAAGTGCTAATGATTTAGGGAGTGGTCTAGAGTCTGATGTCACAATTTCACTTTATGAGTAGCAGAAGATTTTAAACATGGCCTTGAAATGGAATACCTTGTTGATATCTTTAAAGCCTCCTCTCCTTCCTACAACCAGAAATGTGAATAGGAGTGTCTGATCCTCACTCAGATGTGGTTAGTGGCAATAAGAACAAGTAGTGCAGCCAGCCAATCTATCAGTCGAGCCTGAATCATAGTTTCAATGAGTAAATTATTTCTCTGCAGATCTTTTGGGAAAGGTGTGAAAGTATAAGCATTTGGCTAAAGAATGCAGTCCCAAACCTTAGGGAAATCAAATCTTACAAAAAGCATTTTTTTTTTTTTCCTGGAGTATTGACATTCTGGCTCCTAGAAGCAAAATCTCCAGTCAGACCTAGTTCCTTTATGTGATAACCTCTCATGCTGTTTCACATTGGTTATTTTTCTCTTGAGTTTCAAGATAGATCACCAATTTTCCTCCACACTTTCTGAGTGCTTATGGATCTGGGTTCTCAGGGGTGAGGAATTTGGTAATCTCTGATAATCTTGTAGCCTTACCCGTTTCTTTCTGGACATTCTGAATTCTCTTTGATCCATTTCCAAACATAGAAGTCTCTGTGATCTTTGTTCATGGAGGTTTGTCAACTAATGCTAAGGCCCAAAAGCCCCATAGTTAAAATTCTGCAGTACCACAAACAAGCTAGAAATAATCAGTACTATGTAGGAAATGTTCAACATTTTGAACTATGTTCAAAATTCATTGGTTGTTCCCCCACAAACAACCTTAGAAAACACCCCTGAAAAGGCTGTGAGTTCAGAGTCTTTGAAAATATTAATGCCTTTAATAAGGTTGAATTAGAGGCAGAATTAGTATATAAAAATTATTTCCTACTTTTTAAGTTAGAAATATAATTTCCATTCTAATGGAAATTCTTACAGTGTTTGCCTAAAATAAAACAGCACTTATTTTAATGCTAAATGCAAGTAATAATTCATCTCTTATATTTCCCAGTGAAAAATACTAGTTCATCTTTCTAATTTGCATCCTCTTGTTGCCTTTTCTTAGATATCACATTATCTTTGGTGCACATACTCATCTGTGTGTGCTTATGAGTGTTTATACCAATATGTGTTTTCAACCAAATTCAAGATTTATAGAGAAAAATATATGCTTACAATTTCATTAATAAAGATAAAGCTTGGTGGCTGGGGTGTGGCTCAGAGGTAAAGTGCTTGCCTTCCATGTGTGAGGCACTGGGTTCGATCCTCAGCACCACATAAAAGTATATAAACAAAATAAAGACACTGTGTCCATGTACAACTATAAAAAATACTAAAAAAAGATAAAGCTTATGTTAATTGGGTCAATTAGTGAAGGAAGGCCTGAGATCTTTGGACTCAATAAATTGTATTGTGTTCATTTCTTTATGTCTCTCTCTGCTTAGATTGTGACTGCCCAGTGATCAGGGACCATGTCTTACATGTCTTGCTAGTCCAAGCATTAGTATGCAGAGGCTTGACAGTCAGTAGAAGCTCAATAAATAAATCTTGAACTTGAGTCTCCAACAGGCCCTAAAAGCAGTTATGCCATGAATAAGCAAGAATAGAAATGATAGGAATGAAGATTAAAAATAAACTTGTAACTCTGGTCTATATTTCTCTAAAATGTGCCCAAGCACCACATAGAGGATTATTACTAACGTACTTGTAAAGTTAATGCAGACCTCCAGGGCAGTAGCACGTTTTATGAGCAATTGAGTCTGAGAGTAAAGGTTTTTGGCTGTTTTTTTTCTTCTTGGTGGTTGTTATTTGTAGTATCTGCAATTGAATAAACCAAACTGCCACATCTAACAAGTGTCAGTGCTTATTATCTATGTAATGCCAAATATAGCAAGATTCCCAGAACACTGGATTCCTACAATGGCTTCATTTCTTTCTTTTCTACAGTTGTGTGTGTGTGTGTGTGTGTGTGTTTGTGTGCACGCACATGCTTTTTCACATCATTAGTTATCTATTTAAAGGAGAAAACATCTGAGAAAAATCACAGGGAGGACTGAATTTAGCCTGTGCTGAATACAAATACGAAAACAAAAACGAACCAGTTTTGGTAGGGGCAGGTTTCACCTCATTTTCCAAATACTGGTCAATCTGTAACATTTAAAACTTTTAATATGAAAGATGTTGCTCTCTCAAAATATGTCATGTGAAAAGGAATAGTCATGAAGTCATATTATTAATATCTAGCCCTTTTGCACATATCAGGTTTCCAGGATCCATATTAACGTATGTGGGCTATCATCATTCAGAATGTCTTTCTTTAAAATGTTAAATATCTATCCTCTATGCCTAAAGAATGATCTTTGGTGTCAGAAAGAGAAGTTTCCTTTTTCAGCTGTCTTCCTGTCTTTAATCAGTCAGGTCTCTAGCAATTTATTGAGTGCTTACTAAGTGTCCTTTGCACTGGTGGATACTAAAGTGAGTAAGACTTGACTTTTCTCCTTGAGGAGCAACAGAGAAGACTTAACATGCTGTGTAGTAGAAGCACACTGGACTGAGTAGTGTTATGGAGAAGCTGCGTAAGGCTTCTCATAAGTGGGAAGTGAAATCTGGGGGGGTGGATTGGGAAGAGGAGAGCTGGGTCTGAAAGTTTTATACCTCCGTGCCATTCATATGTGGAAGTCCTACCTCCTAAAGTGATGGTCTCAGAGGGGAAGTCTTTGGGAAGTGATTAGAAGATGGGGCAGGCCTTCCGGAAAGGGATTGGTTGCCTTCATAAAAGAGGCCTGAGGAAGCTGTCTTGCCCCTGCCCCCATGTGGGTAACAGCAGGATGGCACCATCAAGACCCAGAAGCCAGCTCTCACCAGACAATGAATCTGCTGAATGAGTCACAGCCAAGTTCCCTCACACCTATGCCTGTTCTCCTTCAAAAGAAAAACCATCTGACCAGTGCTTTGTACATTCCATCCTTCTTCCCTTCTAGGGTTTGTGTTTAAATAGATGTTTAGAAATTAAAACTACACGGATATTCCATCTCACTCCAGTCAGAATGGCAATTATTAAGAATATAAGTAATAATAAATGCTGGTGATGATGTGGGGGAAAAGGGACAATCATACATTGTTGGTAGAACTATAAATTGGTGCAACCACACTGGAAAGAAATATGGAGATTCCTTAGAAAACTTGGAATGAAACCACCATTTGACCCAGTTATCCCACTCTTCCATTTATACCCAAAGGAATTAAAATCAGTATTATACAGTGACACAGCCACATTAATGTTTATAGAAGCTCAATTCACAATAGCTAAGTTATGGAACCAATCTAGGTGCCCTTCAACAGATAAATGGATAAAGAAAATGTGGCAAATATACACAATAGAATATTACTCAGCCATAAAGAAGAATGAAATTATGGCATTTTCTAAGTGTCCTTTGCACTGGTGGATACTAAAGTGAGTAAGACTTGACTTTTCTCCTTGAGGAGCAACAGAGAAGATTTAACACTGGACTAAGTAGTGTTATGGAGAAGCTGCAGAAGAATTTCATGTCATGTGAAATAGGCCAGTCCCCCAAACCAAAGGCCAAATGTTCTCTCTGGTATGTGGATGTTAACACACAACAAGGGAGGATGGGAAGGGGAAGAATAGAAATCCATTGGATTAGACAAGGGGAATGAAAAGAATGAGAAGGAGGATAGGAAAGACAGAATTAATCAGACACAACTTTCCTATCCTTCTATATGAATACACAACCAGGGTGAACTCCCCATTATAACCACAAGAATAGGATCCAAATTAGAATGTTATACTCCCTGTATGTATAATATGTCAAAATGCACTCTACTGCATGTATATCTAAAAAGAACAAACAAAATAAAAACTTCACAAGAAAAAAATAAACAGGGAAATCTTAAAGACAAAAAATAGGTGGTTAAACATTAAGTGAAAGGAATATGTATATGTACATGTATGGTAGTATTTAATCCTCTATCTTCTGCTAGGTGTCATGATCATTTTGCGTATTACAAAACAGATCTGAAAACATATAGGTGGGATCAAAATTTGCAGATAGGTCTATCTAACATGAAACCCATTTTATAAACTCTTTCCCTTATATAACACTTTTTAAAAAATGAAAAAAAAAGAAAGAAGAAAAATAAAAAGAAATCAGCCAGCCAACCAACCGTTTCTGGGATCAGATGGGTGTTGCTCATATGTGTATATGGTATCCTCTAAATTCATGAAGACAAAGCAATACTTACCAACATAAGCTGAGCCCCTGTTCACTTGCAGAATCCCCACCTGGTTGCCAATCTCCTTTCAAAGCCATGAAACCCAAAAATCAATGAGGGGGCTTGAATTATAAAAAGCACAAAATTCTGCTCCAGCTTCCCAAGTATGAGGAATGCATGTATGTAATAGCTTTATACCATGTACGTGGGAACTAAAACCAAACCAAAGAGCCAAGGCAAGCAATCTCTGAACATCCCTCTGGACTTTTAAGATCATTGCTTCCCCAAATGAATGGGAGCAGGATTCAGTTGCAAATTTATATAAATCACTTCCTGATTTCCTAGTTGATCAATGTTTCTCTCACTGGGTATGTACCTTCTTATAGAAAACTTATTATCTGAACAAAGCATTAATTCATTAGATAACTTCACATTGTTTTAAAGAAACTTACAAAATGTTTTATAAAATAGGAATTTTTCAGAGTCTTCTCCGCTTCTATATATTTTAATGAAAAAATAGTAGTTGAAGGACAGCATGCATGTTAAATATATGATTAAAAAATACATATATATGTTAGGAGTCCAGTGATGAAACTGAATCAGCCTCAAGAGTGTGAAGTTTATTAAACATATATTCTGGGTCCCACTCCCAA
Source organism: Marmota marmota marmota (assembly GCF_001458135.2). Taxonomy (NCBI): domain Eukaryota; kingdom Metazoa; phylum Chordata; class Mammalia; order Rodentia; family Sciuridae; genus Marmota; species Marmota marmota. The sequence continues at coordinate 12,220,151 of NW_026000169.1, forward strand.
GAACTTTGATTTAGTACTCCTCCAGGGCTCATGAAGTTGCATATTTATATGCAACCAGGATATTCTGAAGAAATTTTTGAAAAATACTGTTCTGGACTATGATGACAATGATGACAGGGAGGAGAAGGAGGAGGAGCAGGAGGAGCAGGAGTTGTGACTTGCTTTCTAATTTTTCCAGCTTTGAGAATCAGAACCAAACATCTAGTTTTAAGAAAAAGGATTCTAGTTGCTGCCTAAGGATGCTATAAATACTTTGCAAAATTTAGAACGTATTTTATTCCTTACTGAATTTCAGTCACTAAAAGATATGCAAACGACAAGTACCCCAGTGCTATGAATTAAGAATTACAATGAAACCATCAAAATCTAATTTATCAGGAATTAAGTGGCACTGCTCTATAAATACTTCATCAAAAACTTGGAGCAAGACTCCTATGGAGAAGATCTAAAAAGGGCAAGAATGTTTGTTATTGCCAACCAGCATACAAGTCTCACCAATCAGAATTGCAAACCTGGCTTTTCATGTCTTTATATCTTCCAACTGTGTCTAAGCACAGCTCAGATTCCTGAGCTCTGGGGTCTATGGTTCTCAGGTTAAGAAATTCTTGACTAGCCTGTTGAGGTAGTTTTGGAACTAGCTCATCATCCAGGTATGTGCTGTTCTCTCAGGATAAGAACTCTACCCTGAAGGGTACTGGCCAGTTTCAGGGATTCCGTGGAAATACTCAATGGTTGTGGAAAGACTCATTAGTTCCACAAAGGCTAGTGGGGGTGTAAGTACAAGAAGAGGGTGTCATAGTTGATGAGCAACCTGAATTCAGCCTAGGAAAGATACTCTACTCTCACACATATAAGCTCACTTAATTTCAATTAAACATCACAGTTAGCCTATATTTTATTTTTTCATTTTTAAAAAAATATTTATTTTTTAATTGTAGTTGAACACAATATCTATATTTTATTTATTTATTTATTTTTATGTGGTGCTGAGGATCGAACCCAGGGTTTTGCATGGGCCAGGCGAGCGCTCTGCCGCTGAGCCACAACCCCAATTCCTTAGCCTATATATTAGAGATGTGGCTCAGATAAGTTAAGCAACCCTCCCAAAATTACATAGCCAGTAAACAGTAAATTTTAGTTTCAGATGAAAGCAATCTGATTATCAAGGCCCAATACCTCATGTCCAAGGGGATCGCATGAGAAACTTTTTGTGTTTACAAGGCATAAAAGATTATCTTCTAATGCTTCTCTGAGGCCAAAATAGCACTGAAGTGGACAAACAAGACTGAGGAGAAGTTAAGGAAATATGGATGACACTATGAGATAAGTTTCAACTTTTTTTTTTAAACTTCTGGACACTGTGAAATATATTTGAAAGGAAAACATATCTAAAACAGCTAGAATACAGCATGTAGCAGAGAGAAGAAGCATGCATGCAACTTGCTTCAATTTTTCAATATCAGCTAATAAATGAGGAAAAGATGATGACAAAGGGGCACATTTTCAATTAAAAGCAGCACTATTCAAGCTCAGCGTGATGCATGTTCTGCAATAGTAAACAATATTGCACAACTGTGATAACATCTTATTTATAGAGAGCTTAACATACTAGGAAGGATTTGTTCCATGCTGCTTCAATTCAAATCATAATTCCATAAAACATTTTGTTAGGTAGGCAATAAAGAGACTATAATAAGTAGGGCATGGTGGTCCACTCCTGAAATCCTAGTGGCTCAGGAGGCTGAGGCAGGAAGATCAGGAGTTCAAAGCCAGCCTCTGCAAAAGTGAGATGCTAAGCAACTCAGTGAGACCCTGACTCTAAATAAAATATAAAATAGGGCTGGGGATGTGGCTCAGTGGCCTAGTGCCCCTGAGTTCAAGGCCTAGTACCCCCCTCTCCCCAGAAAAAGACTATAATGTTTTCTGTGATTTTACTGCCACCCAGGTCCATGCTATGACATTGCCTTGATTTATTTTATTCAGAACACTTGGTACTACCTGAAGTTAATTTGTGTATTTATTTGTTTTTTAGCTACAGTCTCTATTAGAAGGCAATCTCCATGTGAGCCATCTGGTTTCCCACTGTGTATCCCGTGCCTGCATCTGTGCCTGTAATGTCATAGAAACTTGATGCAAATTTGTTCAAGAGATTAATAAGTTAAGGAAGTAAAAACACTTGCATTATCTCTTTTAAAAAGTTATAGTGGAGTTTGACCTGGTGGCACATGCTGGTAATCACAGTGACTTGGGAGGCTGAAGCAGGAGGATCATAAGTTCAAAGCTAATCTTAGTAACTTAGTGATATCCTATCTCAAAATAAAATATAAAAGGGTATGGAGGGCGTAGCTCAGTGGTAGAGCACTCCTGGGTTAAATCCCTCATTCCACAAAACTAATAAAACCAAAATTGTTTACATTTATGTTTTAGATATGGTGGTAGAAGAATAATAGCAGCATCTGATAAAGTGACTTCATTACCTGTATATATATTTTTAAATATTCATAAAAATAGTGGACCTTCTTCATTCACAGGTTCCATATTCTATGTTTTGCATCAAAAATAGTAGAGAAAAAATTTACATCTCTATTAAACACATATAGAATTTTTTGTCATTATTCCCTAAATAATATAGCATAACAATAATTTACTTAGCATGTACATTGTATTTTAGGTAGTATAAATAATCTAGAGATGACTAAATATATAGGGGGATATGTGCAGGTCATATGCAAATGCTATTCTATTTTACATAGGGACTTGAGGGCATCCACAGAGTTTGGTATCCAAAAGGGGAAGGGTCTTGGAACAAATCCTCTAAGGACACTGAGGAACAACTGTGTAGATATTCTGTATAAATATAAATGCATATTGCATATAAAATCTAATATTTATTGTGTATATGTGCTTACTTTGTGCCAGGCACATAGCATTAACTAATTTAATCCAGCAACATCATCATGAATTAAGGCCAGTATTTTTTTATCCTCTTCTTTTTATAGATGTTGAAATTGAAGCCCAAGAAGGTAGGGCAACTTAATCATGTTTTCCAGCAAGAAAGTGATGGGATTCGACTATAACACATCTTACTCCAGGCTCCATAGTCTCAATCATCCACCATATTTTACTGCCTTTCCAGTATGCACTGATATTACACATAGATATAAGTGGATTTTTTTTGGTACAAACATGGTGGGAATTATTATATAGTTAGATGATAACTTTTAAAAATTCCATGATGATCCTTTTACAAATTTGATGCAAACACTTGTATAAAATGTAGATGTGACCTCCTCTCTATTAGTTACAAAGGGGAAAACAGTAGCTTTATAAAGGGGCAACACTCTGACCTGGAGACCAGAATTAAACTGCCAATGAGAAGAAGACAGACATCATGTGTGGTGGAAGGAGCATCTTGAGATGGACACAACCTACATCTAATGACACTGAACCCGACTCTAATTATAAAGAAATGTTAAACAAACACAAGTGGAGGAATAGCCCATGGAACAGCTGTCTGTAAAACAAAAATGCCAGGGTCCTGATCAACAAAGATAGGTTGAGGAGCTGTTGCAGGATAAAGCAGAATGAAAATAAAGGGCAACTAAATTCAATGCGTGAGCCTAGGCCCAATCCTGAAGAAGGAAAATATCACAAAGTTCACTGTTGAATAAATTGAGAGAATGGAATATGAATTCTAGAGTACATTAAAACTTTCTAGAATGGTAATTTCCCTTGCTTTGTTAATATTCTATGGTTATATAAAGGGTCTCTTTGTTCTTAAGAAAGACACATGAAAGTGTAGGGGAAGATGCATGCCACCCACTCTTAAACGGGTCAAAAAATAATAGCAAATTTTTAAAAATGGGTGAGCCTTTACAGAATGTATAAGGGAGTTCTCTGTCATTCTTGTAATTTTTCTTTTGCAAATTTTAAAATATTTCAAAATCTAAGTTGAAATTTAGATAAGGTAAAAGATAAATACCTCCAAAACAAAAATAAAGGAAAGGTGCTTCAAAGAGTCCTGGAGTTCATGACTTGATGTAAGGGATTTACATAGGCTAGGAAAGAGACAGCGGCTCAATGTCTATCTCACCTGGGCTTCAGGTCTAGTGACCACACAGGTTTGATCTGTTGGTTTTGTTTTCATGACTCAGTCATAGGGATCACAGTGGTTGTCACTAATCATGCCCACTCAACATTAGAATTCTATTTTCCACTTGCAAAACAGCTATCTTTCATGCTTGCAAAGTGTCCTGTACTCCTTAACCATTCTCTGATACTAAAAGTGCTCACACTGTGTATCTTGCTGTGAAGGAGAGAGAGAGAGAGAGAGAGGGCCTCAGTGGTCTGGGGAAAAGGTTAATAGGTCACTGAGTGTTAGACCCAGAGAGAGATGTGGCATTTATTTATCTCTACCTTCAGAAATTACACAATTTAAGTAATAGGGCAAAATTATGTACTAGTATAAAGAGGCAAAGTGTGAGTCTGGGAGGTAGAGAATAACAAGGGAGCAGCAGAATAAGTATTTATTACATTGTCATCTAATTTTTACTTTGAGATTTTGGCTTACTTTAGCGTATGGCACATATTGGTTGCTAAAATATATCATAGTTGGTGAAGCGAGAATTTGTTTCTTTCTTATTTGCTACTCTGAGGTCTAAAATTTCCTAGTTTTGATTTTTTTTTTAAATCACAAAAGTATGGAATATAATTTGCTCTGATCTAGTCCTCAGAACTTCCCCCCTCCTTCTCCCTGTCTCTGCTCCCTGCCCTCTACCTTACTGATCTTTCTGCAATTTATAGTTTTCTTTTAAAAAATACTGAGATTACAGGTGCCACAATATGTCAGTGATTAATTTTATGTGATCGTGATCATTATTGATAAACAGAATTTTTTAAATGTTCCCCTTTAATTAGTCACAAACAGTGAAAAAATCTAGTACCAAGTCATTAAAATGCATGTTAAGAAATTGTTTGGCTGGGTGTGGTGGTACACATCTGTAGTTCCAGCTATTTGGGAGGCTGAGGCAGGAGGATCACTTGAGGCCAGCCTGGGTAAGAAAGAGACACTGTCTCAAAAACTAAACAAAAAGTAAAAAAGAAGAAGAAAGGGAAAAAATGTGTTTTTTTTTTGTTTTTGTTTTTTGTTTATTTGTTTTTTAATATCAGTGATTCTAGCCACCTGATGAGAAATCTTGCTGTCTTGCTGTTGTATGGTGCATTGGTAAGGCAAAACATGATTCCATTATTATTTATAGACGCAGAGCTAGGAAATTACTTCTAGAGCCTTTAAATTGAATAAGGCATTAATATGGCTTATTTCTAATGCTGATAGATGGAGGAAAGTAAGGTGCTCCTCTAAGAACTTAGAAAGTAAGAATGTAAGATTACTTTCCTAACACTAAAAAATGCATGATATTACTCTTGTAAAAGTAAACCAAGAGAGTGCTGGCAAGAGTAAATAAATACATTTTTTGGGGGGGAAATACACAAAACAACCCCCCAATCAGGGTGTTTAGAGTATTATTTAAGGAAGGAAATAATGTATATGATTATAATTAAGAAAGACAAAATATAAACAGCTGCATATGTACAATGAATAAATACAGGATTTTATACAAGAGCAGGTAGAGCCTTGAAAGGGGGAGTCTATGGACCAATGACATGGTTCCTTGGTTAAGAAAGATTAGGTACTCTCTGGAGGGCAGGTGGCTCCTCAGCCTTATCCAGGCCTGGATGAAACGCTCAAGACTGGCTTCCTTCCTTGCTGCATTTCTTTTCCCCACTAAACTCCCTTCTGCATTCTGCTACTCAAAGCAGGAGAACATGATGAGCAAGTGAAACAGAGATTTTGTTGCATTTACCAGTGGACTTCTCAGGCTGGGGGAAGACTCCATCACACAGGAATCTCCTGAATGCAGTTAGCAATATTAGGCTCTTTTCCCTTCATGCCATGGCTGACTGTAAAGCTAGAGACCAGTTCCTGGAAATTGATGGTCATGCCAAAGTGCTGCTAGATTAAAGGAACTGCACCCCACATACTCTCCTTAAATGGGAGCTCTCTCTTGTAATGCTCAGGATATAATCATTGTAAAAGCCATCATTCTGCTAATTAACAATAATTAATTTCACAACCCTAGTTCCACAACCTATTGGTCTTGATGATGTTATTTCAAACTACAAACCTTCAGCAACTACAGCATTATATCAACGGCCAAGCAGTGCCTCCCAAGGCCTCTATCCTCTGTTTTATCAAAGCTGGAATAAAAGAGCTAAAATGAGATGGAGAGCTAAGGGGCCTGGGGCCAGGGATGGGTGCTGAGGACAGGCTCCAGTCAGATTAAGCACTGGTTTTCCAAATGGTAGGCCAGAGGGCCTTAGAAGCATGCAGCAAATCACCAGGCAGCACAGATGGAAGGAAGTGAAGGCTCGCCCTTCCCCATCAAGGGAAAGCACATTTGTCTCAACTCCTGAAACTCAATTCCAGAGTCATGTGCCCAACTACTATTTTCCCCAATCTCACAATCTTCACAATCCCACAATTTGCTCTTTAAACAATCTGTCATTCAGTGGCTGAGGCTATCTCCTGGCAGGATAATATAATTTACTGTCTATGGAATGCCCCCTACACACCAGGCAATATATATACTTCATTTGTTTGTCTCATGTTATCCACTAGAGTGCAGATGACTAAGTTGTTATAAAATATACATGTGTTATGTGTGTTATACATGTATATGTGTTATATATACATTCATATAATGCTTAATATACGTAAATATGCACATGTAAGATTTAGATGAAGAAAAGGAGGTCTAAGAAAGTTAATTAATGCAGGTCAAAAATCACCCAGCCCACCAGAAACAGTGGGGCACACGTGTAATCTCACCTACTTGGGAGGCTGAGGCAGGAGGATCCTAAACTTGAGGCCAGCCTAGGCAATGTAGTGAGATCCTGCCTCAAAATTAAAAAACAAATAAATAAATAAAAGGACTAGGGTATAGCTCAGTAGTAAAGTGCTCCTGGGTTCAATCCCAGTACCTGGCCCCTCCCCAAACCTCACCCAGCTTGTAGGTAGAACAGGTTGAAATTTTCATCTCTCTAAGTTCATGTTCTTTCCTACTGCATATATTAAGACACACTAGGGAAATTCTCTACCAGTTAGTGCCTATCTTACCTCAGATCCAGACCACTAAGAAGCTTGTCTTAGAGGAACAAGAATCCCTGAGGAATTGTAGGAATGAAACAGTTCTTCTTCTCTACCTTTAGAGATTGGCCTTTGCTGCCTGCCCCCCAACCCCCTTCATCATCATCATCACCATCATCATCATCATGCCAGAATGTTTAAGCAAGACAAACACAATTTTGGATAAATTGCTCTTTAATTTTTATTGCCATATGGATTTTTACCTTCTGGGTGTTTTTATACTTAATGTCATATTGTTCTAAACAATTATGGCAGATAGGATCCATCTACATCCTTTCAAATGTTCACAATTCTGGATACCAGTCACACTTTTAGAATTCCAGTGTATTTCGGAGGAAAGCACATGGACAAAACACTTCAGTGTCCTCAAACAGCAAACAGAACTCTTGCTGAAGAATTCAAATGTCCAGGAGAACACAGACCACATTTTGTACCCTATAAAGGTTCTGGAACAAGCTGGCATTCAAGAAATACTAAATAATATACTCATTAAACTTAAATTACCATTCAACATTTCAGGATAATTTTATACTTTCATGGAATGGATTTCATTTTCATAACAGTACAAAGAAAATTATTTAAACTGCTCTTTGTAGATTATGCTTCTAAAATCCTGCAGCCTCCTCCCACACCCTACTCCTGCCCAGGGTTATTTTTAAAATGTGAATAGTGTTACCATTGTTATTCTTCATTTTTTTTTAATAAGAAAAGGAAATGAGAGAGACAGTGATTTTTCCAATGTGACACAGGATTACAGATCAATTATTTGCCTCTCGCTTAGTCAACTGTACTATTATGTCCCTAGTCTATGTTTCCCAGAGAAATGAATTTTCCCTCTTTATCCACATCATTGCCAAAGATATGAAGTTATTCAAAACAATATGAGAAGGCACTTTGCATTAGTAGTAGTCAAACCATAGAATTTCTAAAGTTTCTTAAAAGTTTGAAATCACTTCAGGGAGAACGCACTCAATATAAAACCAGATAAATCTATAAAATATATAAACAAAATATATAATAATTATGTGATTTTGATATCTTTTCTGAACACTGTAGAATGTGATCAACACAAAAATGAAGGCCGATGCCCTTCTTATTTGGTGACTGGTCAGTGCCTATTTCTCTCACCCTTTCTTGGAGAACAATTTCTTTCCATCACTCTAGACATCAATTCTAGATGGGAATAGCCATGTTCTTGCATGGTCCTTGGCCACAGAGGATGGTCACAGAGAGGGTATGGCATTCGTGGCCACAGTATTTGGTGCAGGAACAGGCAAGAATCCCAAGCCAGGTCAATCCAAATCTTCTCCTGAAATTTTGCTAGTTCTAGATAAGAAGGAAGAATTTTCTTCTCAGATACTGTGAAGATGTGAGCCTAGAACCTGCTGCCAGAGCCCATGTCTCCACAGGCTGAAGAAGGCAAGCCCACTGTGAAGGAGGAATCGAGCTGAGGCACAGACAGGAAAGCAGGCAAGAGTGTTGAAGGCATTTCAGGCCAGCCTCCAGGTGCCCTTCCTATATTTGCATGTATGTTCTCATAACCCCCCTTTGTTTATACTAGCTCAAATAGAGTTTCTATCATTTGTAGGCAAACAATTCTGATTAATACAATTTCTATGCAAAGCTGAAAGTGATATTTCCCAACCATTTCTCCAGCGATACTAGAGGGCTTATGAATGTAAATAATAGAAGTCCAATTTAATTCAACCTAATTCATTAAGTTCCATTGTCCCATTTTTGAAATACCTAAAGACTTAAACTGAGCAACAAATATACCACTTATGGTAACTTTGAGATATTTATATTTTCAGTGTTGTATTCTTTTGAGAAAATAGGTGAATGATTAGTGATATTTATTAATATGATTAATGATGTCAGAGTTTATCATAATGTAATAAACTTTGAATTATGATTTCCAACCTATTTAAATGCCCCTGTATCAATTTCATCGAAACATTTATAGAACTGAAAATGGAGAGTTAATGGGTTAAACACACTGGTTGATTTATTTGCTCATATAACCAAGTGCTCAGAAAGGCAAGGATGGAACCTGGCTCTAAGAACTCTGGGCACCAGGGGATTATCACTAGCTGTGTCTTATCTCCACTTTTCTTTGTATGTTAACTCCATATCTCATTCTGATTTTCCTTACTGGGAATAAAATTGGCCACCCACAGCTTAGGAATCATCTTTGTGAATGTAGAGGGAAGAGGTCTGTTATGGTTTAGATATGGGATATCCCTCAAAAGCTTATGTGTGAGACAGTGCAAGAAAGTTTGAAATGATTGGGTTATGAGAGTTTTTAACCCCATTAGTGCATTAATTCTCTGATAGGGATTAACTGGCAGGAAAGGTGTAGCTGGAGGAAATGGATCACTGGGGGTATGTTTTGGGGTTATGTATTTTGTCCCTGCTGAGTTCGAGTTCTCCCTGCTTCCTGATTGTCATGTCCTGAGCTCCTTTCTTTCACTATGATATTCTGTCTCACCACAGGGACAGATCAATGGTGTTGGCCATCTATGAACTGGGACCTCAGAAACCATGAGTGTCAAATAAACTTTTCTCCTCTAAGATTGTTCTTGTCAGGTATTTTGGTTGCAGCAACAAAAAAACTGAAGTAAAATAACATCTTCCTTCTTCTCATAGAACAATCCAGTTAGCAAAACTCAGAAATTACTCAGATAAGCCTGGCCTGAACAATATGCTAATCTCTGAATTAATGATCACTCTGGCCGGTGGGTCTTCTTTAGGCAGCACAGTTGGCCAATTCCTGCAGCCTGAGAAGTAGAATTCAAAGGAAGAAGGCTGCTCTCATTTGGATCAATTGACAGGCGTATGAAGAGAAGCAGTTTATAAGAGGATTGCTGGTCAAGAGAAAAGTGTGAAACAAAGAAACAATATATGTTCTTTTCTTCATTTGTTAACAGTTTGGTGCCTATCTTTCCACAATTTCTTCGATAGTGAAAAAACTGATAAATATAGGGAAGTTCCAATGAATCTGCTTTTGCTGGATGCGTTCCAGTATTTGAAACAAAGCATGGTAAACACAGTGGGAGTGTAGCTCTGTGTAGAGGGTGTGCTCAGCATTTGCAAGGCCCTGGGCTCAACCCCCAGCACCAAATAACAAACAAACAAAACATGGTTAGCATCTAGGTTTCTCTGTTTCTGATAGGCATTCTGCCTACTCTAGGATCAAGAGAAAAACAGAATTTCCCAAAGAAAGCTGGAGTACAGACACAGCCTTGGGTTTTGGGTTTACATTCCGTGTCTGACTTTTGGCAGAGGACATCATTCCAACAGAGCTTACCCAGATACTCTTCTGATAAAATCCTGAGATGGCTGTCACATCTCTGAAGATATGTTCCTACCACTCTTCTGAGAACATAGCATATTTTCAACTGATAGATGATTAACTGCCTTGGGATCTAACACAAGTATTTTCATCAGTTTATAGATGTTCACTGTATTTTTTATTTTAAAAGCATAAACATATATCTTAAAAGGATTTTCATATTTGAAAAGAAGTTCATGCCATTGCATTTTGGTCGTGTTTTTAAAATTACCCATAAGTCTTCATAGTATAGGCTAGAGTAAGCAATGGTTCTTATGCCTTGGTGTTCATGCCCCTGGGCAGTCTATTCTCCGATTGAACCATGGCTGCTCTATGGGACCAGGAAAGCAAAATAGGTGGTTTCTGAAATAAGGTGACTTTACCACTGTCCCCTGTCCTCTTGCTTTATTTACTCTTAAGGAAGTCAGATAACATACTGTGAATATTCAAGACCCTCAGTACAGAGGCATATGTGGAAAGAAACTAAGTTTTCCTGCTTACGGCTGCCATCAACTTGCCAACTGTGTGTGGAGGGGCACCTTAAGCCCCAGTAAAGCCTATTCATGATGTCCACCTCAGGGGACATTTCAGTGAAACTCTTGAAAAGATGGAACATGAACTGCCCAGTCAAGCCATTCTCAAACTCCTGGCCCATGGTTACTGTGAGAAATAATAAATGTTATTTTAAGCAACTGGGGATTATTTGTTACACAGCTAGAAATAACTAATATATAGGTTAATAAGCAAAATAAATTTAACAAATTTATTTTGTTAGTCAGTAAGCTTAGCAACCTATTCTTCTGAATTACTAAAGTCAACCTTAAGAGGTGAACTTAGATCACATCGCCATATTTTCTGTTGCCTTCTTCCTGTTGGGTCTACTATTCTGAGAAGTGCTTATCTCTAAGGTACTCTTAGTTCTAATAATTAGACATTATCTTCAACCAATGAGATCTTTGTTGCACAGAAAATTGGAAACACTGTTTCCTTTGCCAGTAGTAAAAAAATCAGGCAAGGCAGCTTAGGTCACTGGCAAAAGAATACAAAGTAGCAAAGTGAAGAAATATCTCTATCCCACCCAATGGGTTTTCCTTCAAGTGCTAAACAGGTCTAAACCTTAAAAAACATATTGAACAAAAGTGCTGCTGTTATATATTTTAGAACCTTTGTTGTTTACTTTCACTAAGTAAGTTGTTGAGAAAATCTGTGCTGCTGAAATATTTTTAGTTATGTAAACTCCCTGTTAATTGCTAAAGGAAGGGGTTTTGGAAACACTCATGCTAATATTTGCTTTCCTGAGCACCAACTGTCCCTCAGCTACATGTTCAAAGAATTCAAAGAAAGAGCTTTACAACTTGGAATGGAGAAGAAAAGGCAAAGGCCTAAATTTTTTAAACAATTATTTTTAGAAAAATTTAAGTTAATTTAAGGCACTCTAGGAAGGGTATCAATGAATTGTGTTAATATCTGAAATTCAGACTGTAACATGAAGTAATCTGAGAATTTGTCCCCCCCCCCCCCTTTAGCTCTAGGGTTTAAAAAGAATAACCTTACCAAGTTAAAAATCATTGTCCTTTAGAAAGTAGATTAGTGATTGCCTGGGGTTGGGGCAGGAGGGATGGGAAATGACATGAGTCCAAGGTTTCTATGGGGGTGATAAAAATGTTCCCAAACTGAATTATGAAATTGGTTGCACAAGTATGTATATATGGTAAAAACTATTGAATCATATACTTGAATTTTGTGATAATTAAATTTTATCTCCATGAAGCTATTTTTAAAAATTGTAATCAATGACCCTGTAAACATTTAGCCAAAGGATTAGCAGTGTGCAAAAAGTCAGCAAAAGAATGGTTGTTTCAAATATTACCTTCCTCCTGCTTCTAAGCAGTTACATGTGCAAAGCTAAGGTTGAAATCAAATTTTAAGATAGTACATGTTAAAAAACAAAAACAACAACCCTAACAAGAAAATTGACTTTAAGCTTAAAGCTTTATTTTATCTTGTACTCAGACTATAAATTTGATAGATTTTTAACTGTCACACCTAAAGATGTAATATAATAACAGCTACAGAGGTTTGCAGTTATTACTAGGGCAAATCTATAATGCAAAAGTGAAACTATTACTAGTGGAAAGGTACTTTTTTCCACAGACATTACTGTAATCACAATAAAGTACATCAGTTATTTTGCATTTTAATTCCTTCAAAGGATTTTAAAGAAATTGTTTTCCTCTTAGTTACTACTTTAAGTATACAAAAGTCACTCTTAAATGATGTACATTATGTACATTAAGGTTCATTTTTTGGTTACTATTTGGTTATTTTTTTTTTTTGGTTTGGTTTGGTTTTGTTTCCTTTAAACATTTGGTAATTTCGCAGAAAAGAAAGAAAGAATCTGTTAGCTAGATTTTGTTGATTACCTTTAAAATAAAAGTTTTTGAGGGAAGTAAAGGTTAATTCTTAATAAAAGGCCAAAAGCATTATAGATACCCTAAGTATAACTATAAATTTACAAATTAATAAGCAAAACTTTTTTTCTTCAATGTCACAGATTCAAATTATAATGAAAAGTAATCAAATACAATATTTCTAAGTAAAAAAAGCCAGGAAAAAAAGAAAGACCACTACTGCCTGGTTCCATTGGTACTATGTTCTAGAAAAGACAAAACTATAGGGAAGAAAACAGATCAGTGTTTACCAGGAACTGTGGACACTCATTGTAAAGGTGCCCGGAGGGACCTTCTAGATGACAGACAGGAGACATTCAGCATCCTGATTATGGTTGTCATTACTTTACTGCACATGTGTCAAAACTCAGTCAATTGTGCATTAAAGGGGGTGACTCTTAATGTAAGTAAATTAGACCTCATCTTCTGATATAAATATAATTAAGTATCTACATGTATTATAAATATTAGATTTAACTTTTCAGATCAAAGAGTATGCTGTTAGAGTTAACTACATGTTGCTAAAGGTACACTGTATCCTCAAATGAAAACTGAATATTTATTGGGGTCGTATATATAATTTCCAAGTCAACAGTTGATTATTATTATTTTTTAATCTTCACTGTGGAAAACTACGGGTCTAACATGAAAATCCCACCACCCAAAGAAAACATTTTAGGGGTGATTTTTGAGTGTTTTTTGTTTGTTTGTTTGTTTTCATTATGCCACCCTTGCCAATGGCCTTGTTTTAATTATCAAAATCTTGACTACCTGTCCAGAGAGAACATATCACAGTGTCCCTACAAACCAATTCTGATATATGTGGACTTTCACATTGGCAAAGACACACTCCCCCATTGGGCTAGTCTGGATGGAAATTTTAACTCTTTAGACATTATAACAATAGCTCCTATAATGCAGAGGATCAAATGCTTTACAGGGTAATTACCTATATTACTCACTTACTTGATTACCAATTGTTGTATCCTCTTATAATTCCTCTATTGCATACTAATATCTATATAGATATGGGTGTTTATCTGGCACATATATGTCAATGCTACACATCTAATAAATTAAACAGGAGAGGTCTATATCCAGATCTTTTCAGTTGGAAAGCCTACTTCTATCTCCCATTACAGTATTAGTTGAAAGTAGAGGCAATGTGACATGTGTCCATTTCTTTGCAATCCCTACCATACCTTCTTGAAGGTAGTGCATGTAGTACATGGATGTTGTTGCATGAGAACTGACTCATTGATACTCATCACAGAATTTCATGCTATTATAATATTTAATCTTGTATAAAATATTTTTGGATGTATACTTATATTGAGTTACAAGAAAGGGCTTCAACCCTGATCAATAACAAAATTGATTTTTAACTTATCCTTGAAAGTAATGGTCATTTTATTATATTTAAAAAATAACAAATGCAAAAGTATTTCCTCTTAGCACTGTAATCCTTGGGGGTATAACTTGTTTAAAATACAATGAAATTTAAGATGACATTTGATTGTGGTTGTGATGATCTCTGTAGATGGGTGTTAACATCCTTTCCATCATCACCCTAATGTGACTGCCTATTCTGCAGAGGCTGGAAAATCTCCCATACTCCTTGCAGCTGGGTCCCAGAATTGATGTAGACAAGCCCACAGAGCCAATTGTGCCAGAGCAAACCCCACTTTTGTTGCTTTGGCTGGTAAGCACTGTGGAGGTGTTGGGCTTTCTTGTGGCAGCTTGCATGAAACACCCCCAATATCTATTCACTAGCCTCATAGGTATTGAAGGCAGGAGGTAGGGCATCAGTTTTGATGATAAGGACATTAATGAGTAGGAAGTGGTTCTGGAACCAGCAGCTATGGCAATAGCCTCCTGATGATGACAGTGATAATGTACATATCAGGCCTGGAGGAGAGGCAATAGCTACCTTGGGTTTCCTGTTCTGTGGCATGGCTTTGTGAGTTGTCCTTCAACTTGACCTCAGTTCTGTTTCTTTAGCCATTTCAATGGTTCTTAAGCCATTTAATACCCATGATATTCCTGCTTAAACTAGCTTGAGCACACTTTATTCTCAGCAAATGAACCCTGACCAATGCAGAAATGAAATGAATAATAGTCATCTACAGACAAAAATTAAATGGATGGAGACACAGTATTGTCAATCAATACAATGATCAAAATGACTCATGAGCCTCGCTAAAAGGAATGGATTTACACTGTTAAGTGCAGATGGACACTCTATTTGTCACCTAATGAAGTCTAAAGAGAAGGTCAAATACTGCATGCAAATAGAACATTGCCTGAAATAAAGTATTGATCAGGAGCTGAAAATTTGTTGTAGTTCCTTTGATAGCATTATTTAAAAGTGATATGAGGCATGATTAAGTAGAAGTGAGTAGGAGTGAAGTCAGTGATTTCTCATGAAAAATATTTATGAATGAAAACATTTCTAAGATATGCTAATTATATGGAATCCTACTAACTTTATTTAGCCATAAGAAACTTTAAGCAAATATTGGGGTGTTTGAAAACCACTCAAGAAGGGTGGCCCCAAAAACTCATTGGGAAAGTATTTGAGAGTATAAGATTTTTTTTTTTAAAAAAAGCCTCCCTGAAAAGCTGTGCTTGGAAGTCTAAAATTTCATGCAGGATATGAGTGTAAATTTTACTTTGGAACCCTGTAATTAGTCAGAACTAGATAACTTATTGTTAAGGATTTTGAACTTCTAGAAGAAAAAAAATTGCCCAAATGTAAAATATGATGATGATCTATTTTGAAGGATATTTTCCTTGAAGGTAGTTTATAGCACCATATTAACTTTTACAATCCTTTATCTAAAATAGCTAAAAGAAGGGATATACCTGAGCTCCCAGCCTATGTCATCATGAATGGGTCAGCAGTGTGAAACTGCTATTTAAAAAGAGTTGACATGATCCTACAGTGCATTCACTGAATATGACACACAAAACCCATGAAGTAATATTCCCAATATATTGGGGTTGATCAAACCCACATTAGAAACTCACATCTAGACTGAGGTTTCACAGTTTTAAATGATGTGGAGAAAGTAGGATGAGTGCAGAGTACAGCACCAAAGAGTGATTAAAGAGCTAGAAAATAGCATAGAAAGGTGGGAGGGATCTGGTTTTATTTAGCCTTAAGAATGATCTTAACCCGTAACAGTATTCTAGGCTAAAAATACATACATACATACATACATACATATATACATACATACATGCATAAAATTAGATCAATTACATGTAGAAGTTCTAAATACCCATACAATAACATATAGAATTAAATGAATAGGAACATAGGTTTACAATACAATCAACTAAGTGAGAACTGGTTCTATCCTTTGATTCCAAAATAGCTAGCCAGATCAGCTGAGAGCATCTCGGCACTGTGAAAGCACCAGGAGGAAAGGGACTGGCTGAGTGACAGAACTCCTGTGGTGTCTATGGATTGCTGAATTAATTTTTAATATTTCACTATAGGAAGTAATTCTCCAACTGTTATTTGTAATAGGGAAACCTACTAATGGGGAGATTGCTGTATACTGTATCAGTTGCAGACATTTTCAGAAGTAGAATAACTCATTCACATAGGCATTCAACTAGCTGTATTAACAAGTTATAGCAAGTTTTATGAATAATTATACAGGATCTACTTAACATGTACTGGCAGATTTAAATCTCCAGTAGTAACACTCGGTCTTCAAAGCCAGACTGCAACTGGAGAAAAACAAACTATTGGTTTTTGATTGAGTCCCTTTCCACTTTTTGTGAGGCATCCACCTTGCCACAGTCTCAAAGAAGAATCCTATCATCAGGCTGACTTCTAAAATAACAGGCTTGGATAGATTAAGATGGCCAAAACAGCACTGTTTCTTTTGAAAATCTAAAATATTTTGAGAATTAAATGAGGGTCTTAAGTTGCTTGTCCCTTCGCTTGCAAAAAAACCAAACCCAAGAAACAAGAAACCAAAAAAATATATAATTGATTACCAGAACCATGCCTTAGGTCCTGAGTCACCCTGATGGCCACATATATCAAAAAACAGACCCAGTGGTTTGCTACAGAATCACAATTCCTTGAGGGAAGCTATGAAGAAAGTAGAAAAGCTACAATTGAAGAAAGTAGAAAAGTGATATTGCCAGAGAGTCTCTGGATGTTTTGGGGAATTGCATATTACCCTGATGCTTTAACCCTGCCTCCTGAAGAGTCTTAGAACAATAAGTGAAGAAGTGTGTGGGCTAAGGAGGTGACTCAGAGGTCGAGTGCCTACCAAACACTGAGGCCTTGGGTTCAATGCCTGACGGTGCAAAATAAAATAAAATAAAAGCAGTGTGAAAAAAATGTCTTCTTATTCCAAATGAAGAATAGAATGCACAATTACCCAATGATCTTGAAATGCTTCCAGGATTCTATTTAGATAGCAGGCAAAATGAAACTTTTGTGTCTTCCCTGTAGTAGTAATGATTTTTTGCTGCTTGTGGGCCTTGTTCTAGGCAACAGCTTTCCTCCCAAGCTCCATGGCATTCTATTAGGACTGTCAATCAGAAAGCTGTGCCTGTCTCATGATAAGCCTGAGTATCAGAGACTCCCATCCCCTGAGCATAGTATTAGTCCCTGGTAACTATGACTCCAAATTGGCTCTTGAAGGTTAATATGACTTTTACCAAGTACAGAGCATTTCTCCTTTGAGTACCACTAGATACCAAGGCCATGTAAACATAGAATTGTGGAAGGTCACATTTTCTGGCACCAGGAGAGAGCCCACAAGAGAATGACGCCAATACAGAGTATGGCCAAAAGATGGAGAGTGAAGAATAACCCTGAGAGCAATGTTTAAGTTATGATAAAAGACAAACCAATCTCCAGAGATTTTAGTTTAAGTGAGCCAATATGCTTCCATGTGTGTGCAGGCACAAACATACATAAGCTATGTAGATTTAGATTTATGTCACTTGTCACCAAATGAGTTGTATCACACCCATTTTACAGACTAGAATACAAAAGCACAACAATGGTTAAAGTCTATGGTAAGCAACAAGTGAAAAAAACCCACTAAAGTAATTAGTTTGCTATCACTTAACAAAATACCAAGGCAGTTAACTTATAAAGTAAAAAGATTTATGTTGTCTCACAGTTTTGGAGGTTCCAGTTCATGATCAAGTAGTCTCTTTACTTTGGGCCTCTGCTGAGGCAGCACATCATGGTGGAAGTGTGGGGTAGAGCAAAAACACTCACCTCATGATCCAGATGGCAAAGCCAGAGGAAGAGGAGGACAGGGGTCCCACAGTCCCTTTCAAGGGTATGCTCTCGGTGACCTAATGCCTCCTAATAGGCACCACCATGGGGACCAAGGCTTTAACACATGGACCTCATTCAAATCATAGCATCAACTAAATGGTTCACTATTCCATAGGAAACTAGATGTGTGTGTGTGTGAAATGTTACTATTATAGTTTTATTTTTTTGGATGTAAACACTTTGGAGTTTGTGAGAGCTTTTCTATGCAGCCAGACAATATTCTAGAACCAGGTGACAGTGGCTGTGAGGCTTGGGTGGAAGAGGGCAGGGAGACACTAAATTTAACTTAGCATATTTTCTCATCTGTAATAAAGGGAATCATAATATTTCCTCCTCATAAAACTATTGTAAGGATTAAATGAATATATATGATCTCTTGTTATAAACTCTATGTATGCAGTGGGTAGCACAAGTTTCTCCCATTTTCTGTAGATTGTAAATAAGAATATTATAAACAAGACTTAGATAGAGGAGGGTAAAGTGCTAGGAAAAGAAGCTTCATTTTGGAACATTGAGTCCCACCCCCAATGTTTACAGATATTTCTACTTAAAAATTAATTCTTGACATTTATTAAAACTGTTCCTTAAAAATAAAGGCAGACATGGTGGCACATGCTTATAATCCCAGAGACTCAGGAGTCTGAGGTAGAAGGATTACAGGTTAAAGGCCAGTCTCAATTAGCAAGAACCCCATCTCAGAATAAAAAATAAATTGAGGGCAGAAGAGGAGCAGCGGCCTGCTGAGAGGCAGAGCCGCCCCCTCCCCCTGCGCTGGCAAGGTAGACGGAACTGTGACCACCCACAGAGCAGGCCCAGCGGCCTGCTGAGGGGCAGAGCCGCCCCCCACCCCCTGCGCCTGCCAGGTAGGCGGAACTGTGACCACT